>NW_027491822.1:600000-961723 GCF_021521415.1 Bidens hawaiensis | reverse complement strand
TAAGCTACTAAAAAACTATTGCTAAAGCTGAACTTTTAACAAACTTAAAGTGGAATTGTAACAAACTCAAGACCACCAAAAAGCATAAAATTGTGTATATAAAGTGTAAGTTGGACTACATATACTTTATCATCTTGTATTCGCGCATGGAAAAAAACATGACAAACTTGTGAAGCAAGAAAAGAAAACAGAATGTACGCCGCCGATACTTTGTATCAGCAGAGCGTTATACATACACCCGTTCATGTTAGCTAAACTTTTCCCGTTTTCTCAGCCTCAAGCCTTCTCAGTGTTGACGAACTCAATTTTTCACCGCTCGATTCTTCAGATACCAGATTCACAACTTCGATCTGTAAATATAGATATATTATTATCATTACTTTATATAAAATATATGCTGCACGCTAAGAAAACAAAGAGCATTTATTTGCAAAACAGTGCCTTTAGTTGTGAGAGGTCTCTCTCTGCTCTCTTCCTATTGACTGATAACCCACCGGGTAACGTCTCCTTGCTGCGAAACAAGGATCAGGTAATGGGTCGGACGGGGTTAATTCCATAAAGATATAATAAGGGGTTAACCTAAAATCTTGGCGGAGGAGCGTACCTGACGACAATAGCCTCAAGATCTTTGTCTACAATTGAAGGGCCATAAGGATCTGTGATGGTTCAACTTGTACCACCAGTTCGGCTTGATAGACTGATAAAGAAGAAATTAGTAAAAGATTAATACATAAACTAAAAAACACACAAAAGATTAGAAAATGGATTTGTCAGGCCAATCATCATCATCGTACTCAGTATATCCCACCAATAGCAAAGCTATGGTAGGGTCTGAGAAGGGTAAGATGTAGACAGCCTTACCTCTACCCCGTAGGAATAGACAGGCTGCTTCTGGTGACATCCCCGGCTCGGTAGTAGTTTGCATCAAGCCTTGGACGTAAGGCACATAACACTCAGCCATCGGCACACCGGCCGATTGGTGCATGTACCCTTGTCTTTCGGCTATCAGCGCCACCACATGATGCCTGATTAACCTTCCACCACTTTTAACGTTATTTTCACGAGATTAGTAAAATAACGTCAAAATTAGTGCAATTTCACTTTTGCCCACCCAAGAAGGGTTCACACATATATACATTATATGCGCGCACCGCAAGCAGAGCACATATAACAGAAAAAGAAATGAAGCAAATAGAGAATTCATGTACCTTAATGTAATCTTCAACGGCTTTCATTCTCTCTTCAATAGGCATAATAAGGTCTGCAAACTGCAAATGTTGGCGCAACATCATATTACATAAGTAACAGAAACTGGTACCGGATCTAGAAGAATATCAAAACGAGAACGGTCATAACAGAGATATGAAACAAAGGGTCCAACCTGTTTCTTGGAAAGCATAGGTCCATCACAAACACCAACTACAACTCGATCCCTAGCCAACTCTGCAGCTGCCTGTAATCAACAATCATATCCACCAGAATTCAAGATAAAGTAACCAAAATCTCACCCTACGCGTGCCAAACGTGTGACATGAAATAGATAAAATACATATTGATGGCAAAACCTTGAGGAAAAGGCGATGACCATCATGTAAGCGGTCAAAGGTGCCACCTAGAACAATCGCTCCATACGAATTCGGTGGAGAAATAGTTGACAAATTAGATTCAACCTCTGGTTTTGAATCCTCCAGAATTGTCATTTTATCAAAGCTCTTCGATACTGATTTCCTGCTATTTTAAAAATTAATTAATATTTTGCGGTGCACCCATATAATGCATATATGTGTGAACCCTCAGGTGGTCAAAAGTGAAATTACACTAATTTTGACGTTATTTTACTAATCTTGTGAAAATAACGAAAGTGGCGGAAGGTTAATCAGGCATCATGTGGTGGCACTGATAGCCGAAAGACAAGGGTACATGCACCAATCGGCCGGTGTCCCGGTGGTTGAGTGTTATGTGCCTTACGTCCAAGGCTTGATGCAAAACTCCTACCGAGCCGGGGGTCTCACCGGAAGCAGCCTCTCTATTCCTTCGGGGTAGAGGTAAGGCTGTCTACATCTTACCCTCCTCAGACCCTACCATAGCTTTGCTATTGGTGGGATTTACTAAGTACAATGATGACGAACTAATATTTTCATAACAGAATGCCTAAAATTTTGAATCACTTATCTCAAATAACATAAAAAGAACTACAACAGGCAGTTTGAGTTTATATTACTGTAACAAATTTGTTAGTGAAAATCAAGAGGATTAATTACCCGTGAATTAGAAGATATAGCAACACATAAATACAACCAATCAAAATCAAGAACTGAATAAGTTAAAAACAAATCGTACCAGTTGGAACAATTACAGATTGAGATGAATCTACGGTGCAGTTAGGGTTTGGACTGAAACAGAAAAAATATGTATTTTAAGGGGGACACAACGAACCTATAATTGTTTCTTCCTGGAACTGGTAACTCATTTTGGTTTGGTGGGGTAGAGTTTATATTTATACTTTTTTAGTCTTATTTCATAAATACTCTTGTCTACATTTTCTTACTTCAAAATTCTACTTTACTATTTTAGATTATTATTTTTAAACGAGCAGTTCGGTCTAGAGTTTCACAAATCGGGTTTTTCAAATACCCATGTTCGGGTATAAAACCGGGTTCGGGTATGACCGTGGTACTGGAAAATCGGGTATTGGCAATACCGGGTTGGGTTCGGGTCCGGGTATTCTCTCTAAAATCCATACCTATGCATCAGGTTTGGGTCGGGTGTTGAACCGGGTATTTGAATACCTTATTTTCGGGTATTGAAAAACCCCTATTTTTGGGTTTTTTGGGGCTTTTTTTCGGGTTTTTTTGGTATAGATTGGATTTTTTTAAGGGGTTACAAAAATTAGGGTATTTTTTAGGTATTTTTTTGGGTAATTTCGGGTATATATCGGGTATTTAAAAAACTCAGTTTCGGGTATTGGAAAAACCCGGTTCCGAGTATGGAATCGGTTCCAGTTTTCGGGTATTACCGTGTATAAATCGGGCACGGTTTCGGGTACGGGTTTGGTACTGAAAATGCATACCCTATCCGTACCCAATGGGTAGGGTCGGGTACGGGTTTGGGTATTAAAAAAACTGGTTCTGGTTATTTTTTCGGGTCGGTTCCAGGTTCGGGTTTTTTGTGCACCTCTAGTTCGGTCACCCAGGTATATCCATTAACAAAGACCACTCACGTCCGAAAACCCACCGTGATAAAAATCTGGCCCACGCATGACATTTTGTCACTCGAATTCATGACATTCCATAAGGAAAACCATGAGGCTGCCATTGCATCAATTGACAATTGACCTTTGGTAATTTAGATATGAATATTTTTCCATAGTTATGAAAATAGTTATTTGTCATGTTTATGTGTGCGCCTAATCATGTTAGATATAATTATGACTATAATCAACACGCGAACGATAGGTTATATTTGTACTTTCTCTTGCGTAACACATTTGGATTATAAGCCATGTCGTGAGGCATCACTCGTGTATACTCTTTTGATCACTTTTGTATTATTGGCAAAAATATGCTTGCTAAATGCTGATAAAATGCAACCCATATGCGAATTTCACTTGTGTAGGTTTATTTATTCTTTGCATAGGATTTAAGATAGTCAAGTTAGACAAGCAACAATAGCTCTAACACACATGTTGGAGAACATTATCTGTATGATTTTTTTTTATTGCTAATGTGGCTTATTCAAACATGTTAGAAATCCTTGTAATCAAAAGATTAATCGTTACTAGGCTGGTTGTCGTGGGGCTGCAAAAGGAGCGTTAAAGTTGAGGTAGCGCACCCATAACGCCGCTATGCCGCGTCGCGCGTTATGGGAGTTAGTCAGCACAATAAATAGCTTATGATATGAAGAACGTTGGGCCACCCACTAATAACCAATCAATCCTTTTCTTTTCTTGTTTTCTTTTTCTTTATTTTCTTCACTATCCATAACTAGCTTGTAACCACAACCAGCCTTATTGTTAAGCGAGTGCTGCAACAGTTGACCACAACTGTTAGTATTTTTTAATAATGTAGTTTATCCAAACATATCACTATTCACCGTTGCTGCCACCAGTGATCATCACTAACCACTACCTAGTCTCCTCCGCTGGTCCGACACCACCACCACAAATCACTTTGACCAAAACTGTGAGCCAATAAGTTTGAAATACAAATTCATTAGCATGTTAATCCACTTTATACCACCGCGCGCGCACACATTCTGACTTGTATAATTAATTAACACTTGACACTCCTAAACTGAGTCTTACACGCCTGACAGAGAACCGTTGGGTGTGCTTCTACTTTAAGCACGTTAAAGTAGGAAGAATACGAGTATAAGGTTATATGTAATACTCCCTAGTCCCCACCCCGCTTTTCAGAAGAGTGGAATTCCGGCAGTAACTCGAGCCAAGGAATGGTGTTCCTACGCTCCCACTCCGCCTCTCTCTCCACACTCTAATTTCTCGTAACTATAGGCACCATTGCACCCTAGCATGTAGCGTGACGACATCAAGGTGTGTGAAAACTGTTACTCCTTGAGGTTGAGATTCTAGTCTTATTACACATACACGCACACACATTATTCTTTATACTCCGAAATGATATGTTAAAATAGTCATAAAATCCAAGCAGTTCTGATGCAGTGGAGAAAATGCGGATGCAATAAAATTCTTAAATGGGTTTTCTAATTAGTAATATTTGTGATGTACACCAGAGCCGGCTCAATCATTTTGGTGGCCTAAAAAGCTAAGTAAAAATATGAGGGTCATTCCTAATATTTCTTCTACATTGGTGTGTGTTATTATGTTATGAATTGAGTAGAACTTTGAATTAAAATGATGCAATTAATTAAGTTATAAAAATCAACGACATAAAGAACAAAGAAAAGCTATGAAAAACAATTATAGTCAATGAACTCACATTTAATGTTTCATATTTTAAAATTAATCTAATTTAATAGATATTGTCTTGTCTATTCTTTCAAAACAATTAATTTTATTGTGCTGAAAAAAAAGCCGAATTGTAGAAAATAAAACAATGGAGGAAAAAAAAAGAAAATAAAACATGAGTTGAGCCTGCGACCATAGGGCAAAAAGATAAGAGTCTAACTAGAGGTGGGCAAATAAACCGGTTAAGCGAACCAACCCGAAAACAGAACCGAAACCGAACCGGTTTGAAACCGATTATGTAGAAACAGGTTTGGAACCGACTGAAACTGTAGGTTCGGAACCGGTTTGTAACCAAAACGGGTTCCAAACCGGTAAACTTAACCGAAACCGGCCAAAACCGGGCAAAAACCGGTCAAAACCCGAACCGAAACTGATCGTAACATGGTAAGAAACTGGTTTCAACCCGAACCGAAACCGATCATAAACCGGTTTTGACTTTTGTTGACCAAAACGAACCGGCTTTAACCCAAACTGGTTAACCGAACCGAAACCAGCCAAAACCGGTGAAAACCCAAACCGAAACCGATCGTAACATGGTAAGAAACCGGTTTCAACCCAAACCAAAACCGATCATAAACCGGTTTTGACTTTTGTTGACCAAACCGAACCGGCTTTAACCTAAACCGGTTTTGAGTTTTAACCCGTGCACCCTTAAGTCTAACCACCAATCCAGGATGACATTTGTTTATTTCATTACATGTATTTGGTATATATAAATTATAATATCTTTTAAATTTGGAGGCCTTTTTATTTTGGGGGCCCAAAGCCCTAGCTCTGCTTGCTATAACTCATGAGCCAGCCCTGATGTACACTTTTGGCATACATCTGAACATTCGTAGATTTGGCTAGTGTGTGCATGGGTGGGGTCGTATTGGCTCAGGTCGGGTTACTCGGTCCAACCTATATTTTGCTTAGCCCTAGATTTGGCTAGATGTCATCCAAGGAACAATTTAGCATGAACACAGATACAAAATAAACCATCTGTAATGAGCTATAAAATGTAACCGGTCCTGCTATGAAGATTGTAATTTTAGCTGTACTCTGTTAAACAAAGAATACCATGTATTAACTAAACACATCTTGACTAAAAGTAAGTAATCAAGAAGCCATTTTCCGGCTTTTAATGTATGCTGTGCGATTGCTTATCTTTGGCAGTAAAACAATCTTTCAAGAAACTTTGTATCAGAGACCGGTACATATCTGGGAACGTTCTGTAATGATCGACATGTGGAGTCGACTTAAAGTTAAAGGTGGTTACTTGCCTTCCAAGTTTCTTCTGGTATTCTGCAAATGACTCTATTTTTTGAAATGGAATAACCTTATCAGCTGTACTGTAGATGTAAATTTGAGGACAATAAGGCTGGTTTTCCAAGAGTGTGGTGGTTACTTTGGTTAACCTCCTACACAAAACATTGAAATGATACGGGTAAGAAATTAGTCGCAATAGAAACTACAACAACAGGCGCTTACTTCTTTATATCCGGGAATTCAAGAACATGTGTGAAGAACTTTTCAAAGAATTTCAAAAGTAAGGTCTCAATGAACAAAGGCTCCTCCTTCACATTTGTTGCTCCGTTTTGCGCTTCCTCGGCTTCAGATGAAGAACTAACAGCAGAGCTTTGCTTTTTAAGCAACGCTGTCGCAAATCCCGCAGCCCATACCTGCAAAAATTGAAAGAGGAATCCTTCAATATTAGGGGTGGCAAATGTGGCCTATGGGTTGAATGGGTTGTAATAAAATGAATATAAGGGTCAAACTAAAAAAAAAAGGATTGAAATGGGTCAAAACGGGTTGACATTTCTTGAGATTTTTTTTTATGGAACGAGAAAAACGGAGGAAACTTTTTAGTTTTTTAGTTTTTGATTTATATTTCGAGTTATGATTTTTTAATTATTTTTTTTTTGAATATTTTAGTGAGGGGTTTCTGAAATCTCAACCTATTTTGACCCATTTCAAAAACACCTCATTAAAAAATTCAAAAAATCATAACTCGAAATATAAATCAAAAACTAAAAAAGTAAAAAAACTAAAAAGTTTCCTCCGTTTTTCTTGTTCCATACAAAAAAAGAACTTAAGAAATGTCAACCCGTTCCAATCATTTTCTTGTTTTAGCTTGACCCATTCTGACCCATTATATGCATTTTATTACAGCCCATTCAACCCATGGGTCACATTTGCCACCCCTATTCAATATCAATCAAACCTGAAAGTTACTTAATAACATGTACAAACTTTTGCGATGAAAATTGACGTAATCAATCGGAATCAAACAAAGAAAAGATAAAACCTTGGGATCAAGCTCGGGATCCCCTCCCGAATCAACAACACACCCTTTGATCTTCTCAATTAGCTTCTCTCTACCCTGCAATATGTTCAAAATAGAACCATATCTGCAAATACAACTACACAAACATTAAAAAAAATTCACACGAATAAATTATTCGTTTACAGAAACAAAAACGTTCGATAATATGTTCGTTCACGTCCGTTTATGTTAGCTAACGCTTGTTCATTTATGGTTTTTAATATTTTTCAATGACTTTTCTAATCTAATCATACACATTTAAGTAAAACTATTAACTATAAAACAAAATATAAATGTTAGCTAATGTCAAAAACAACACCAACAAAAACTCGGTAGCTGGACCGAACCATAGACATTGTTCATTCTCGGTTAGCCAAATCAAATTAAACATTCTTTGTGTTAATTTGAACCGTTCACAAGCAGGCACATTTCCCAAATGAACGAACACGAACAATTAACATCGTTCAATTAGGCTTCGTGAACCGCTCATTTGCCCTATAAAAGCTTAACGGACGAACATGAACACAGAATTTAACGAATTAACCTACGCAAGCCAACCCGTATTGCTGAAAGTATGAAACACCAAAAACCGGTCTCTCCCATCATCACCCTCCTTCTCCAGCCACGCCACCAGGTCACCCGCCAACGCCGCAATTCTCGACTCCAATTTCCTCCCCAAGTCAAACCCTAACACATCATTAACCGAAGCAGCAAACGTAACGGCATTCATACCAAACGTGTTATACATCTCAGCATACCTCCTCAAGTGCTTCTGCTTCGACCCTAACCACCCTAACACCACCACCGTCACCGCCGGCAGCTTGTTTTCAGCACCAAACCCGGCATTTACTCCGTCAAGAGCAGGCTTCCATTCGAAAGATTTGTCAGTGTGGCCGGATACGATACGAGCAAATCGGTTGGTGGGTATTGGAGTATTGGCGGTGAATTGTGATGTGGGGTTGAAATTGATGCGGGTGTGAGTGTGAGAATTAGGGTTTGAGAATGAGAGGGTGGCGAGTGGTTTGAGTGTGTGGCGTTTGGAAGAAAGAAGGAAGTGGCGATTGGTGGATATTATTGTAAGTGATCTGCTCAGTGAAGCTTCCATTGGGGTTTAGAGTATGATGAAATGGGATCGGAGTTGGTTTACAACGGCTGAATACCCGGAAAACAAACCAACATGCGAGTTCGTTCATGTTCGTTCGTATATCTTGTTAAGTAAGTTATTTTGTACGTTTATTTTTGTTAGTCTAAACATTTTATATTCTTTGAAATAGGAAATTATATTCTTACATGGTTTTTGAATTCTTCTCATTACCTTTCTCGATATTCACACGGATGAAACCATCGATCTCAATCTTTAGGCTTCGCTGATTTTATTTGTCTTCGTGAATACATTCATTACTTTTAGGGGTGAGCAATATGAGGGTCGGACCATTGAAACACGATTACCCTACTCGAAAAACCCTTAATTTACCCGTGTATATAATATGGGTCGGGTTAAGGGTCTTTAAATTTCACCTTAAAGGGTAAAAGGGTTTCAAGGGTCCAACTCTTGTTCAAACCCTTGACCCGTTTACTAGTTTCTAGATATACATCAAATTCGTGATTCATCTGAAATTTAGGAGAGATTTGTATTTCATATATGATTCATCGGAATTTCCTGACTACTAAGAAAAATAAAAATAAAGTGTTATATACTACTGATTGGAAACAAACATATGGGAACCACTTAATTTTTCTCCATATGTAATTTGTGAATGGATATTATTTGAGTCACCTCAAATGGTTGATAAACTTTTGAAGTTAGACTTTGTTATGTTATTAAATGAGAGTATAGTTGTTTTAGGATTCATATATTATAGTGATGTATAAGATATGCAACTAGTAGATGCTGAAAAGAAAATATGATTATTGCCATTAAAAGGTAAATGAAACTAGAAATATAAAATTATAATTTTATCTTAGAGAGTGAATTAGATTCAATTTGAGCATCTTATGTGGAACACGATTTTACAAATGGACATGGGTATGGGATTACAGATGCTCGGACCGTTACCGTCCCTAAGTGCAACTCAACTTGAAAATTTACACACGTGCCCATCTCAAACGTAAAAAAGAAAAGCTTTAAATGTCCGCTCGACTCTGGTTAATTGCATCCTGATTATAACTTACTATCTTATCCATTATATGCCCTGCTGGCGGTGCACGCATATAATGTATATATGTGTGAACTCTCGGGTGGGCAAAAGTAAAATTGCACTAATTTTGACGTTATTTTACTAATCTCGTGAAAATAACGTTAAAAGTGGGGGAAGGTTAATCAGGCATCATGTGGTGGCGTTGATAGCCGAAAGACAAGGGCACATGCACCAATCAGCCGGTGTCCTGATGATTGAGTGCTATGTGCCTTATGTCCAAGGCTTGATGCAAAACTACTATCGAGCCGGGGGTCTCATCGGAAGCAGGCTCTCTATCCCTATGGGGTAGAGGTAAGGTTGTCTACATCTTACCCTCCTCAGACCCTACCATAGCATTGCTATTGGTGGGATATACTGAGTACGATGATGATGATGATGATGATATCTTATCCATTATATACCAACAAAATATGCGTTATGATGATCCAAATATCTTAAATCTTAAATATATATAAACGAAACATTTAAAAGCTCTCTAATTGTTCCTTACCTTCTATCCAGCCTAGGGATGAGTAAATTCGGTATTGGTACTGATTGGTAATGGACAAGTTGTTTAATTGTTCTTATAATTTCCTTGTATTTTTTGTTACAAACTTTTGGCGTTTAAATTAATTAATGATAATAGTATCACTTAATTGTGTCACATGTGTTTTGATCAATATGTTTGTCACACTCAGACGTTTCGGCTTAAGCCGGAGTGTTACACTACTAGGTGGAATTCGACGTGGAAAATGCTTGATAGCGCTTTGAGACAAAGACCAACTTTGGAATTATTTCATGACAACCTTTCTCTTAAACGAAAAGTCAAGGCATTTTCGTCGAACGGTTGGGAAACGATTACAAAGTTAAGCGATTTTCTTAGATTTTTTAAAAATGCAACTACTTATTTATCGAGAGTTTGTCCCCTGACGAGTCCTTTGACTCTTCACCAAATTTGGTTAGTTTGTGTTAAACTAAACGATTTTGAATATGTCGATCCTATGTACGATGATATGATAGCTCCAATGAAATTAAAATTAAAAAAAATATTTTGAAGAACTGCCAGTGGTTTTTACTTGTGCCGCTGTGTTGAACCCGACTTTAACCATTACCGGGGTTGAAACTTTAAATGAAAAAACTATTTTGTCTTTGGATTTGAATTTAAAAGACCCTAATTATATATTAAAGCACGTAAAAAATAATACTTATTTAGAAAACATGTTTGAATTTTATGCTCTTAAATACGGTTCCACACCAAACGTTCCATAATCAATGGGTTTTGGAGAAAGCTTGTCATCAAGTAACCCAAACATAAGTTTGTTTAATGATAGAAGAAACGATAAAATTAAAAAAGCTCGTGCTAGCGCCCTAAATAGCGAGCTAAGCCGGTATGGTACACTAGTTTTTATGTTCACGACCGATGATTTGAAAACTTTGATATTTTGGGTTAGTGGAAGCATGAAACCCCAATTCCCTATGCTTGCCACCTTATGTAGATGTCGTGCTATAATAAAAAAAGTGTTTATAAGACTTAAATACCTATAACTAGTATGGGTAAGTAAGGTTGTCTCCACGAGAAATCATTGGAAAGTGCTATTAAGATCAATTGTTTCCAAATTAATTAGATTAAGTGGACAAACGATGTCAAGCGACTTTAAATATTTGGTTTTAAAACTTTTGAGAAAACAGTGACAACACTTTAGGTTCAGGTAATGCAATGAACTGACTGACCAAACTTATACCAATTGGGGAATCACATAGGCATAATTTGTTTATTAGAATAGGCAAATAATTACTAGACACGAATATTTATACAATTTTACGCCCTGCAAGCGGTGTGCCCATATAATGTATATATGCGTGAACCCTCGAGTGGGCAAAAGTGAAATTGCACTAATTTTGACGTTATTTTACTAATCTCGTGAAAATAGCGTTAAAAGTGGCGGAAGGTTAATCAGGCATCATGTGGTGGTGTTGATAGCCGAAAGACAAGGATACACGCACCAATCAGCTGGTGTCCCGGTGGTTGAGTGTTATCTGCCTTATGTCCAAGGCTTGATACAAAACTAATATCGAGCCGGGGGGTCTCACCGGAAGCAGCCTCTCTATTCCTACGGAGTAGAGGTAAGGCTGTCTACATCTTACCCTCCTCAGACCCTACCATAACTTTGCTATTGGTGGGATTTACTGAGTACGATGATGATGATGATTAGTTTGGTTATGATGATTCACAGAACCTAATCCGAAGAATTCACACAACTGAACGCGGTCTACCTAATTACCACTGCATTAATATAAACCCTAGCATCTATCAATGGTTAGTGGTAAATGGTTCAATGATGATAAAAACTTAATCCTAAATGTTGATGAACACAAACCAAATAATTGATGATAAACGTAAATACCAGAAAAACAACTGTTTAACCAATTTAAACAAACATATAGATTCAATCAACAAAAAGATTAATGATGTGGTCTAAAATATATATATAAATTTAATAAACATTTCCTTCATTTTTAAGTTGTTTTGAATTGGTTTTTGTTGAATAATATTTCTTATTGGTTGGTATTTGAATTTTAAAGGTTTAAATTGAAGACGAGCTAAAATTCATAACATGCAATCGTTTCTTATCTTACATATATGTGTTATATATATATATATATATATATATATATATATATTATTTATTTTAGTTGAGTTGGATGTAAATAATTATGATAAATTAAGAAAGAATAAAAAAATAGATATAGAATGGGTTTGCAATTTTTGTCTCGTAACAAGTAAGAATAAAACAAGAAAAAAGAAAATATTTACTATGCTTAGCTTTTGTATTTTTAAAAGTGGAGACTCACGAATTAATTTATATTTATGAATATAAAGAGTTGAATTTGTTTAAAGTTAAGTAGAACTAATGCTTTATTTTACTGTGGGCCGCAACAAATAATTAGGAATGTGTGGGCTGGATCAAGAATAAATTGAACAAATTGGAAATAATCTGTGGTCGGAATAAAGGAGGAAGTAGGCTATTGTGGATGGGGAAGCAAGAAAAGTTTTGGTCGGCAGAACTAGTTTAAAAAGCCCTTTATTGAACAAAATGGAATTAACAAATAGGAGTGCAGCCAAAAGGTTTGGAAAAAAGTCAGTAGGCTTGACAGATTAAAATTTTTGGAGTTCCGACAAGTTGAGAGGAGAGCTACTGTTCAACGGAAGGGAAGTAAAAGAAGAGGAACACACGTTTTATTTGAGTAAAAGCGTTCGGGTTCATACCTACTCATTCAAACACGGTTCTTTTTGGTTTGATTATATTGTTTTTTATTATGAACTCTATTATTGAACTTATTTATTTTATTTTCTTGAGCATGATTATTGGTTAAAACCTTTTTAGTTGTCTATGCTTTGAATGAATATTTGATAAGTTTTGGATTGTTTATCAGTTTCTTGGTGATTTGTGTTGGACTAATATTATAATAATAAACTTTTTTATGTTTAATAAGATGAATATGCATGCTTATTTTTTAATTACTTTTATTCAATCGTTTCATATGTGTCTTTGTGAATGTCTTTTATGTGTAGATGCATATTAGGTTCCCTACTGTGTGTTCACAACTAGTTTATGGTTTATAGTCGACATATTCCACAGGAATTATTGTTTAAGGGTTTAGAGAAATTAAGTGTTCTACCTATCTTGAAACTGAGAGGTAATAGATAGTTGGGGTTGTCTTATTCCTTGTGGTTTGGGTATATATTGCACGAGAGTGGATTTCCCTTATTGTCTTTTGGTTTTTGCTATCCCGAGTCTTTTTGAGCATCTTTAGGTTACTCCTTACGTCGCTTACACACCTGAATGTATTGTGGTTAGTGATATTAAGAGGTGATCCAGTCATTAGAGTACTTTAGTATTGTTGGAGAGACTGAGAGGTAATCCAACCAACCATTTTGCGTTATACGCCTCTTAGGATTTCCTTTTAGGTCCCACCTAGAGAATGATCAGGGATCTACTAGGATGTCTAGGGTGTCGTATTTTTAGATCCAGGTTCCATCATAGTTTTCATAGCCGATAAGCGTCCAAGATTCACAAATAGTATTTCAAGCCTAGGTAACGCCTTTCTCATTATTGTTTTTGCCTAAGTCTTATAGTTTTAATTTATTTTTCCTAATTTAGTTTAGTTTAATAATAATTAGTTTTGAATAAAACAAATAAATAAATCAAAAAATAATCTTTTTCTTTATTATTAATTTAATTAGCTTTTGGAATCTAGTTTCGTTAATTTAATAAGTGTCTCTATGGTTCGTTATTCTCGGTCTTCCCATTGTTATATGACACCCGATAGGTTCACTTGCCTGTTACTAGTGGTTTGGTTTAGGGTATTCTAGGTTTTTATTACTCGTTGTACGTGGTTAATTAATTGCTATATTTTTATATGCCGTTGTACACTCATCAATTAATCAAAACTAAATCAAATACTAGTAACAATCATAAAATATTAAGTTTATATGCAAACCCTACACTTGAAGTGGTCACAAGTGGTTTAACCTTGCTTCTGCATCATGATTAGCTCATATGTTGGTTGGAATCTTGAATCCATGGATTAATTTATGATTGAGATATGTTAAGATGGTGAAGAATGGCCCCAAAATCGTCCTTGATGTCTGAGGTGTGAAACTATCTTGACCTAGGATTAAACTGGGCTTAAATATGAAAGAAAATTACCAAAAACCGACTTTCCTCGTCAGGTCCATCATAAGCTACGGTTGACCCAACCCTTAAGGCAACTAGAATTTGTGTTACGGTTACTTTTACCGTAATCTGAATCCAGCCTCCACCTTAAGCTATGGTGGAGGTAGCACCTACTTCTTTCCATTATCTAACGCCTCTACAGTTCATTGCCACAAATATTAATTCTTGAAAGTGAATTAAATTGAAACTACTTAGCTATAATGATTCATTTGTAAGGATAATTCAACTAATTTCATGTTTGATTTTGTATTATTTTATTTCTCTAATTAAGATTTGACATTTTATTTTTGAAATATTACGTTTCTCAAATTTCAAATATGCCATTGCAATGTGCTTATTTATATTAACATTTCAATATAAGTTTCGTTCGACGCCGTTTAGGGTCAAATATAATATATTTTAACTTTTATTTCACAATGTAATGTTACTATAAATTAAATCAATGTTTTTACATACGCTTCGATATAAATTTTGTTCAATACCGAGCTTATGCAATGCGTGACCAAAACACACGGGTAAATATAATATATTTTTAGTTTTCTTCACAACAACTTAATTTTTTTATATATGCATCCTTACTTCTAAATACGTTTTGATATAAATTTTATTTTATTAAAACCAAATGAGTTATAACACGTCTGCTAACTTTAGTAATTTTATGTTTCATCAGCGTCCCATCATGTAAATGTTTTTATGTACGCTTTGATATAAATTTTATTCAATACCGAGCTTATGCAATGTGTGATCAAAACACATGGGTCAAATATAATATATTTTTAGTTTTCTTCACAACAAATTAATTTTGTATATATACATCCTTACTTCTAAATACGCTTTGATATAAATTTTATTTTATTAAAACAAATGAGTCATAACATGCATTCAAGCTTTAGTAACTTTATGTTTTATCAACATCCCATCACGACACACAAGCTAACACGAATCAATGCTCCCGCCGCAATGCACGGGTTGTTTACTAGTTTGAAATGAATTTCCAACTAAAGATGACCCCTCCCCCTTTGTTGTTGTACCTTACCATTGTAAAATCAATATATATATATATATATAGGATGGATCTTGCGAGAAGCGATATTATAGCGAGAAGTGCGAGAAGAGAATCTGAACCATTGATTTGTTTAATCAATGGTCAACAAAAGAAATGGCAAATTCGTAAATACTAACACATGTTTATGACATATTTATAATTAAAAATGATGCATATGTCTTTTGTGATGTAACCCTTTTTAAGCTAGACATTAATATATTTAGCGGTTTCATTTTGTATGCTTAATCATTGGTCATTGTGTCATATATAATTTTTACTATTTTATTTCTTTAATTAAGCTAGACATTAATGTATGTGAAAATTTTATAATTGTAGATTATTAGCATGATCAGTTATTTATTATATGTAGTTTAATATATATAAAAAAGAGTTTATTTTGTACTGTGTAAATAGTATTTAATGGTTTCATTTTTTTATGCTTAATCAATGGCCATAGTGTCATATATAATTTTTACTATTTTATTTCTTTCATTAAGCTAGACATTACTGTATGTGAAGATTTTATAATTATAAGTTATTAGCATGATCTGCTATTTATTATATGTAATTTAATATAAAAAAGAGTTTAAATTATGCTATGTAAGTGGTATTTTGAATTGTGTATGTGTAAACTTTATTGTGTGTAGCTTCATATATGTACTGTGGAGGTGGTATTTCGAATTGTGTACGTGTAAATTTTGTTGCGTGTAAGTTCATATGTGTACTGTGTAGGTGGTATTTTGAACTTTGTACGTGTAAAGTTTATAACATGTAAGATCATTTATGTGTTATGTAGGTTCATACATGGGTTGTGTAGATAACATTTCGAATTGTGTATTCGTAATTTTTATCTTCTGTATGTTCATATATATATATATATATGGATCTCAAGACTTGACTCGGATCAATCGGTGTTGTTGGTTAGCGGAAATCACCAACGACACTCGGATCTCGGATCTTAGTTTTATTTGGTTTATTTGCTAGAAATAAGGAAGAAGAAGGAGAGAGAAAGTTTATTTCCCAAAAGTGTTTCTTGAATGGGAAAAGTTGGAGTTGGAGAAATGGGTTAAGTGACCAGGGTCCCAATTTCTCCAAAGTTTACATAATAAACCTACAAAATAAACGTATCGAGTACGTAATACACCGACTAAAAGCAAACTAAAATGACATATATAATCCTAAAAGCAATATATAATATTGGCCCTACAATCTCCCTCTAGGATTGAGTATGTCGTGGAACCTTCGTCAAGTTCTTTGCTTCGTCTTTATTTCTTAAAACTTAGTACTTGTCTTAATCCAGGATCTTGAACCAGATTGGATCTTGAACCGTTCTTTATTTTCTAGTCTTGTAGACTTGAATTTCCATCTTATCTGGGAATGATCGGCAACAGCAAATTTTAGAAACATCAGATGCGGGAGGCTTGACATCTAATTTTCTTTTGTTGACTTTCTTGAGCCGACTGGTTTCTTTCCTTGTCTTCAGATACAATTAGTTCCTTTTTAAGTTCAACCACCAACTTTCACGTTCTCGTTTTCTTTTAAGCGCTTCAATATCTGCAACTCCAAGCAGACTTGATCTTGATTTACCTGTCCATGTATAGCTTCACAAAACTTAGAACGATAAGATTCGCTCACAGACCCTCTCGAGGGTCAAGAAGAAATCGTTCATAGGCCCTCCCAATTTCAGTCCCTCAACTTGTAAATGATTTGTTTAAGCCCCAAATTTCCAACGAACTTTGCATGAACGACCTTGACAACAAAACACATGATTTTGAATGAAACAAAGTTTAACAAAATATGTACGAACATAATAAAAATTTAAAATCTTTTTGGCATTTTCATATATTTTAAAAATAACGAAAAATATACGTAACATTTTGAAGTTGAAACTAAAATAAAACAAAATCAAAATAAATAATAAAAGATAGGAGTAAAGATGAAATTAATATTATATATCAATAATATTTACAGAATTTTCTAACGATTTTAATATTTTTGTGAGAAAGATCACAACATGGAATCATATTGATTTGCAAAGCCCTAGATCGCGTTTCCATTTTGATATTATTATGTCACAATTTCATCGCTGACTGTAAATATCGTCCATTTGTTTAACCTGACAAGTGTTTTGATGCCAAAGTGATACGTTTAAAGTATAATTAGGCACGGTGCTTATGTGGTCCTCAATTAATCAGACATGTTACTGATTCCATCATATCTCGGGCTTACTTTGTGTTGACATATCACCTCAACTTGACTTAAACCTTTCTTATTTGATCACAGTACTCTTATTAACATACGTGACACTTTATGCTTTATTTTTGCACACTTGACTCAATCTAGAAAGATTAAAAGAAAGCAGAAGATTCAGGGCCTTAAAAATCAGGTCTTGTATGACTACAAATAGAGAAAGTCCAAGGCTTGAATCAAAATAAATGAAGAAATAAAACAGAAGTTAAAATCCTAAGATAGACTCTTTTTTGACTCTTTTTCTTGATTTTTCTTTTGTTTTTCTGTTTTTCTTTTTCTTTTCTTGACTCTTTTGTTTTTATTTTTCTTGCCTTTCTATGAGGCTTTTCTTGACTCAAATAAAGATTAAAAATTGACACTTATTTCATAAGACAACTGTGATCAGATAAAGAGAGGCTTAGGTATGACATGTATAATTACATTTCTGCCTTCATGAATATGACTTCACGGAATCATGCAACCGCTTCACAATAGTATATCCACTAGTACCGGCTGGAATTTAGGTTTATATCACCCGACACTTACTTGTTTTTCAAGCCTACCTACATCTGTGAATGATTTTGTGGACTTTTGATCTACTCTTTTCATGCGCTAAGATCATTGCATACCAATGTACTATCATTTTTCACATGGTCGGATCAATTCTTAATTGAAAATTTTAAATATCTGACTCCCTCTACGAAGGAGCTCCCTCTAAGCAGGATAATACTTTTTGACTTTTTGAAATTTTTCTTTAATAGGAGTAAAATCTTTTTGTTAAGTCAAATGACTCGTTTTAGTTTTTCTTGAAAGCAAACTGAAAATCTTTTTGGTGAGTTAAACTTAACTCAATTTTCTCACTCTAAAATTGTGATATATTTGAAAAATATTTACAATTTTATATACAAAAAGATAGATAGGTTGTTTTAATCAAAATTGATCATGCCGAGCGATTCTACCAGAAATTCAAATCGGGCATGATCGATGGCTTTAGTGAAAAGGTCAGCAAAGTTGTTGTCAGATGGACTATCTTAAGCAAGCATTATCACATTGTATGACAAAGTTGAAGAGATTCAAACCGAGATCCAACAGCTGATGCTGGATCCATCACTTGAGAGAAGCAGTTGGACGAGGTTGGTTTGAGAAACGCTCGAAAAGTTGTTGTTGAACCATTTAAACAAGGCTTCCCTTCCATGAAGTTTGTCCTCCCATGTCGCTTATGAAAGACTCGAATCCGCCATCAAATGGTTTAGCATCAAATAGCAAGAGTTCGTCTCCCATCATATGTCGGGTGCAATCACTATCTAAGTACCTAATACTATTGATAGTCCTCCTTGATTGACCCTGCATGCACTAAACGTTCAAATAGACATGGGTTCCCGGGATACTTTTATCCCGGGAAGGTCAACCGTAAATCGACCAAACTTGATTTTATTTCCTAAAAACCATTTATTTCTTGTTGGAGCCTCACTTGATGAAGAGCGGTCCATAGGAATTCAAGTAAAAACTTGTTCCTTGGTTTTGACAATTTTGGACTTTTCTTTTCTTGTTTTTGAAATTGTTTTTGGTGAATCCTCAGACTTTACAGTCTTAGGATCCTTTTTGATTTTATCCTTCTTGGTTTTCCAAAAAGGTTTCTTTTTGTGTTTTACTTTATTAACCTTGGATCTCACATCCATTTCACTGGGTTCACTATCAGCTTGATCAGTCCTTGAATCAGGGCTACCAAGAGCTTTTTTTGGGGACTGACTAAGCCGCCTTTGACTATCAAGCTATTGCTTGAACTAGTGCTTGCAATGTCTTGCAAGGTGAGAAGAGTGACCACACACAAAACAACACTTTCTCCTAGGAGTGCCAAAGAACTCATCTGAACTATAATGTGGTTGGTGTGGTGGGAAAGATGATCCTTGGAAAGGAACATGATTATAAAACACATTTGTGTAATATGGATCAACAAAATTTTGTTGATAATGACCATAGTAGTTGTTATCATAGAAGTTATATGGCTGAGGATTTCTAAATTGATTGGTTGTTTGAGAAAATGATCGTTTATTTGGTGGAACATATTTACAAGAAGTACTTGCCTTTTCATTTTCAAAAACTTTGCCTTTACTTGAATTATCCTCAGTCTCACAACTTAATGATGAACAACTTGATATGTTCACCTCAACAGGTCTACTTTCATTGACACATTTTTCAACAAAAGTTTCATCACAAACGGTTTCATAATCTGAGTCAGAAGAAGAACATTCATTTTCATTGCAAATGTTTGTACAACTATCATCACTTGAATTTTCACAAAATACATAATTTGACCCTGACTTTAAACTTCCTAACATGGATTCACAAACTTTATTACAAACTGGATTGTCAATAGTTTTGGTTAGATCCACACATGATTCAAAACGTGGTTCTAACTTTCTTTTTAGCTTACAACCATGGTTAACCGTCCCACATTCACCACCATTTACATCACCTGCTACACAAGACACATTGATGTCAGATTTATCAGATGATGGGACTGGAGCAACTGTTTGGGAGGCAGCAGGAACAAATTTCACAGGCTTTGGTATTCTACCAACCCCGTATTCCATTTCTTCCTCTGGAAAAGTATTATAGCTAAAGTGGGGCAAGCTGGTGTAGTTATCATTGAATGGTGGTGGTACGGCAGTGTAATCATACCCCAGCCCCGCTTTAACTTTAGTACTTCTCTAGGCTCCAATAAGATCATCTAATTTCTCAGATAATGCTTCAAATCTTTCAACTTGCTTTTCTTTTTCCTTTTTGTCAGAAACTTCAAGTTTTAACTTTTTAATTTCATCTTTTAAATCATTCATTATGTTTTTATAATAAATAACATTATGCTCTTTTTGAAAAATTTTAAGTTTAAGATTTGCTACATCATCATGATGAGTTTTAATCTTTTCAACGTAGATCTTGTCAACCTTTACATATTCGGCATTTAATTAACGAATTTTTGCATTTTCTTTCAAAACTTCGTCTTGAAGATATCTATAATGTATAACCTTATTTATGCAAGCTTGAGTGCACAGATTGTGATTTATCTCATCGACTGGTGATGTGTCGGGAATGATAGGACATGCATGACTGCTTTTACCGGCAACACTTGTCCAAACTTTATTACTTGACCCAACTTTATTTTCTTTGGACTGATTGTTATTTGGAGCTTATCTTCCATTATTTCAAAAGACTTGATGGTAGAAGTCAACTCTGAGAGTGTCATGGTATACAGATTTGTGGTTCTTTTGATGGTAACCACATTGATGTTCCATGTGCAAGGTAGTGAATTCAACAACTTCATGTTGATATCAAACAAACCATTGATGATACCGACACTACTCATTTTGGAGACGAGTGACTCAAATCTGTTGATGAGAGAGGCAACCGATTCTCCTTTAATATGTATAAACATGTCGAATTCTTCTTTTAATATTTTCTTTCGGCTTTCTCCCATATCCAGATTTCCTCCAAGCTCAGGTTCGTAAGACATTTTTTTTAACTCGGTTTTTTTTTGCTACAGTACCGAGTTGCTACAGTTCCGAGTCGCTACAGTGTTTCGCATGAGTCGCTACAATGTTTCGCTAGAGTTGCTACAGTGCCCGATGCGAAGCGATTGCTACAGTGTCCGATGCGAAGCGATTGCTACAGTACCCCCCGTGCGAAACGAAACGATTTGCTACAGTACCCATGCAAAAGCGATTGCTATAGTACCTCATGCAAAGCGATTGCTACAGTACCCCTCGTGCGAAGCGAAACGATTGCTACAGTACCCGTGCGAAGCGAAACGATTGCTACAGTACCCCCCCCCCCCGGTGCGAAGCGATTGTTACAGTACCTCGGCGATGCGATTGCTACAGTACCCGGAGATTGCTACAGTACCTCGAAAGCGACTGCTACAGTACCCGATTCGAATTTTTTTATTATTTTTTTTTGAGAATATAACACCCAAACTTCCAAAAAGTCAAAAAGACTTTAGTCTAAAAATTAATAAATCGGCCTAGATCTGAGTTTTTAAGCAGAATCTGAGCACATACATAAAAATTTAAAATATTAAAAACTTAGATTTAGTAATTCTCGTGTATTTCTAAGGTGAAAGGGACTCCAAAAGAGATAAATAACACGAAATCAACCTCAAATCCAACAAAAACTAAGACCAAATTCCGAAAAGTTTGACCCGAAAACCACAAAAGGTCGAGCCGAAAGCTCTGATACCACTTATAGGTCCTCTAGATGGATCTCAAGACTTGACTCGGATCAATCCGTGTTGTTGGTTAGCGGAAATCACCAACGACACTCGGATCTCGGATCTTAGTTTTGTTTGGTTTATTTGCTAGAAAGGAGGAAGAAGATGGAGAGAGAAAGTTTATTTCTCAAAAGTGTTTATTGAATGAGCAAAAGTTGGAGTTGGAGAAATGGGTTAAGTGACTTTTTATATAGGGTCCTCATTTTTTCAAAGTTTACATAATAAACCTACAAAATAAACGTACCGAGTACGTAATACACCGACTAAAAGCAAACTAAAAAGACATATACAATCCTAAAAACAATATATAATATTGGCCCTACATATATATATATATATATATATATATATATATATATATATATATATATACTGTGTAAGTGGTATTTTAAATTGTGTATGTGTAAATTTTAGCATGTGTACGTTCATATATGTACTGGGCATGTGCTTTCTCGAATTATATACGTATAAATTTTATCGTGTGTAGAATCATTTTATGTAATATGTAGGTGGTTTTATGAATTCGGTATAAAGTTGAAAATATTTCTAGATATGGTTAAAAATTTGAAATATTATGACGATCGAATTAATTATAGATTAAAAAAAACAATTTAAAACAGAACGTAGTTTGTTACTTGGTTATATTAGTTGATAAACAGGTATTCGAAATGCATCAATTATTTCATGGTAAATGGAACTGGAGAAAAAAAAGAAACAAAAATAAATCCATACTAAATAAAGGAGATCTAGTGGTATAAATAAATTGTAACTTACACATCATAATGTCTGAATATTAATGCTTTAGACTTTTATTTAGGATATGTTAAAAAAAATTAAATGATGAATTATTTTAATCTACCTATACTACCCTTTTATTTATTTATTTTTTCTTAAATTTCATTAATTACAATAAATGCAATACATTTTCAACCATCGATTAATAATCTAATGGTTAAGATCACTTCTCGTTATAAGAATCACTTCTGAAATGAACCTCATTAAGAGCATATACAATTGCCTCATTATTCATGAAAAAAACCAATTGACTTTTTACATGTATGCATGCGTCTCGATTTTCACAAAGGTAGTTGCAATATAATTCATTTACAAGTTTTTCATGTGTGCATGACATCTCGATTTTCACAAAGGTAGCTACATTGTAATGCGCTTTCAACTTTTTACATGTATGAATTCCCGATTTCCACAAAGGTGGTTACAATATAATTCACTTTCAACTTTGATTATAATATTATTTTATGTGGGTGGTAATAACAAACTTTATCTTATGCCTCTACAATTCATATTCATGAATACTAAATCTTGAAAATGAACTAAATCAAAACTACATAGCCCATAATGTTTCAACGTGGATGGCCGGTAATGAACCTTTCGGCTTTATTAGTGTGATTGAGATGTTATCCCATTAGTAAAAAAACTGGTACCCTCTTTTAACTGCATAATCTATATCTATATCTATATCAATATCTATATCTATATTACATTATAATAGAGATAGACACCCTTTCACCTTCCTCTTTCTCTCTCCGTAAGACACATTAATATTCAATGCACAATAATTGTCTCCGCCGTAATGTCCATGTTGTCCGGCGAATTCAATGCTCTCCGGCGAATTCAAAGATGACTCTTCCTCTTTAGCATTAACAACCCAATTGAAGATCCATCGTCCGTTATTGTTCCATTATGTTTCCCCCAACCATAAATCTACTTTCTTGCCTCTGCAATTGAAGATCCCATCGTCCGCTATCATACGACAATGTTTTAAAACCTCTGCAATGGAAGGGGTTTTGATATGAGAATCTATCAATTTCACCAGATGACTCAACCCAAGTTACACTGATTAATTTTGTCTTATTATTATTATTATGTTGCTCAATTTCAATTCAATTTGAGTTGTTCAAATTTTAATTCAACTGGCACTAATATCTGTCTCTTAATCTTGAATTGGGTTTCAGTTTGTTAGCCTTTGTTTTTAATTTTCAATCTTGTTGCTGTGTATAGTTATGCTTATGCTAGTCATTTAATGTAATAGAGATGCGTCTTATGATCATTACCCATTACCCAACAGACCTGCTTTGTGAGCCAATGCTTACTATCATTTAATTAATGTGTTTTGTTTAGGCTTCGTGTACAGCTCCAATTCTTTGATCAATCAAACCATGCACCCTGATTTCCAATTTGGTACCTATGAAAAGGTGATATTGATGTGTATCGGCCAATTGCTTATCAGAACCAGAACAGAGAGTGAACTGTTTGCTTTCCTGCAAATGTTTTCTGACATAAAATGATTTCCTTCAAATGGTTAGTTCCAAACCCATTGCATCCTAGATTTGAAACCTTTTTGTCGTAATCATCAAAAGAAAATAACTCTTTAAATTGAGGTAATGGAATTCTGGTTTATTGTGCAGAAAGCGGATTAGCTATTAACGTATAAGCAAGGTAATGAATGAGCTCATATTAGCCCATGGATTGCTATTTACGTATACGCTAGATAATGCAACACATAGTTGTTAATGTTATTTTTGTAATTTTGTCATATAAGAGTCTCTCTCTCTCTCTCTCTCTCTCTCTCTCTCTCTCACACACACACACACACTCACACAGAAAATTGCTTATATGAAGCAACTAAATGTGTAGTCAATTAAGAATGTTATGAGGTTAAAGTGTGCTAATCATCTCACAAGTCTCTTTGTTTTTAATACTTAATAATGATATAAATATATGTTTCTATCATTATAACTGCACTTGGTTTAATAGAAGTTTTAGATTATAGAGTATTATATGAACAGTTTTTTTTTAAAACTACATGAACACATGAATGAGCATAGATCATAGGGGGGTTACAAGCGCATCCTCCCAAGTTTTTCCTCCTAATATTTGCTATGTGAAATGATGTTTTAACAATTTGTTTAAAGTAATTTGCTTTAATGCATTTCTATATAAAGGTCATATATGTTTGGCACAACTTATTTTCTACAAATTTAACTTGATTCATAATGTACCCTTTTAGGGGGTTACAAGCGTTTTTATAGGCGGGCATTACTTGATGAATCATATTATCTCAAGAATGACTACTTGATAATTACTTGTACTGTTGGACTGGTGGCTTCTGCAATGCATTGCCCTTGGTCACATTATATTCAGGTCCTATAATATGATTAGTTCTTGATTTACTGCTTAACTGTTGATAGAATAGGCTGAAGATGATGTCAACGTTTGACCTTTTGAGAAGCTCAAGTAGTTTTGGTCTTTTTATTGTCAAGTAATACCAATGATAAACAATTTGGACTTTATTTTTCTTCCACGATTATATTTCACTACATGTTTTTATGTGTTATATCTAGGGTGTCAGGTTGGCGGGCTGACGGGGTTGAAATGTGCAATCCGAACCTGGCCCATATTATTAATCGGGTCAAAGATTTCGACCTTAACCTACACACACATTTTCTCTACACACACATTGAATGCATGATTCCTTTATTTTCAATTGTGTTCGTTTATGTCTTTGAATTGTTTGTTTAAAAGACAAACATGACTATGAACAACACTTGAGACATTCATTGTATGGTGACAAAAGTCCCACCGTAATGCGCAAACAATTTTGGCCCAATAATGAATTGAAATGCTACTAACTGAATTCTCGTTGCTTTCCCGCCGCAGCGCACAGGCTCTTCTACTAGTCATTTATAATTCAGATTCATATAATAAGTGTATAAAAATAATAATTAACATGATGGTTGATAAGCATTTTAGCGTTCTTAAATTATTACGCAAGTAGTAATACCGTTTTATACATTATCTAATATATATAAAACACAAGTTTGGTGTCGCTAAGCCGCCATTGGGCCACTTGGTGGCACCATACTTGTCCATAGCATTTGTTTTTTTTTTTTTCTGTTCTGGTATCGTAATGAACATAACGGAAGCCGACCGAATGACAATTTTGTTTTTTCTTTTGTTTGTTTTAATTCCGATATCATAACGAACGTGACAGAAATCGATCGAATTCACACAGACTCAACGTCTCAACGCCCGGGACTAACAACGCTCGGTTTTACCAACGCTCGAGTTTACCGACCGATACCACCCCATTGGTCCACTCAATTTTTATATTTTTTTCTCTTTATTCACTCCAGTACCGTGGCAAACGCAGCCTAGCCGGAACCGACCGAATTTGTGTCAAGTCACCACATTAATCCCAGCCAAGTCACCGCACCGATAACCATTGGGTTTTACCACCGCCCAAGTTTACCGGCCAAACAAACGTTGTTTTAAAGAATTTTTTTTATATGTTAATTTGACGAACATACTTTTTATATTTTAATGGTGTCTGCACCGTAATGAACGTAAATGATACTAACTGAATTCGCGTCAACTCACCGATGTAACGCTCGGGCTTTACCAACACTCGGGTTCTACCAACACCCGGGTGTCACCGTTGAGGTTTTACCAATTGCCCCGGCGCAACGCGCCGGGTGAAAATCTAATTATTATCTAAAAAGCAAGGTTGTAAAAGTCGTTAGGCAGACCTTAGGCGGCCGACTAGAGAGTTAGGTGTACTCGGAGAGTACCCAGACTTGGTAAATATAAAGAAAATTAACAAAATAATTGAATATCAATGTAAATAAGATAAATACATTTTTAAATAATAAAATTAAATTATTTTAAAAATTGTTTATCATTAATTAAAAAAATGATATTTGTTCGTTAATATTATAGAAAACGAATTATGTTTTATTTTTTAAAAACAAAATCGGCCCAAGTTTACCGACTAGATGTGATTATGGATGAAGTTGACTGCCTTTGATCGATTCCAATAACTAGACGTAGTTAAAAAAACTCGCTTTGACGACAAACCTTGTAACGAGTGCTCGAAAAGTACTCGACCTTATAAACATACTTTTACAACATTGCTAAAAAGTAAAATAACATGGACTCATTTTTATAATCAAACTTTCTAGGATATTGAATATTACTAGGCAGCTGTCGAAGTCGAAGTCGAAGTCGAAGTCGAAGTCGAAGTCGAAGCGTCAACTCATGGCCACTTTGTTTATCGTTACTAACGAATGTCAAAAATGGAATGTTTTATCTTTCATTTTAATATATTGCGCGGTTTTAACTTTAATTACAACATTGCTAAAAAGTAAAATAACATGGACTCATTTTTATAATCAAACTTTCTAGGATATTGAATATTACTAGGCAGCTGTCGAAGTCGAAGCGTCACCTCATGGCCACTTTGTTTATCGTTACTAACGAATGTCAAAAGTGGAATGTTTTATCTTTCATTTTAATATATTGCGCGGTTTTAACTTTAATTACAACATTGCTAAAAAGTAAAATAACATGGACTCATTTTTATAATCAAACTTTCTAGGATATTGAATATTACTAGGCAGCTGTCGAAGTCGAAGCGTCACCTCATGGCCACTTTGTTTATCGTTACTAACGAATGTCAAAAATGGAATGTTTTATCTTTCATTTTAATATATTGCGCGCTTTTAACTTTAATGGGCATTATTGAAAAAAGATTCAATGAACATTGCAATATGTACATAAAGCTTTAAACTTATTTTTCATAATCAAATCTTAACGGAATGCCCTTTTAATAAATGTTAAAGAAATAAACCATTACTAAAAAAATAAGCCATCTTCCTGCATTAATTTTTTACAAATTTTCTGTAACATGTAACTCCAACAAAATTTACATGTATTTCCAATTGTAATCGTTTTGATTTTAATGATAAATGAGCGTGTTAAGATTTCCAATTGAATTTGATTGCAACAAAATAGCGACACTGCAATTTTTCATCGGAGAACTATCACTAACTTCCAACAAACTATATGTGCAATTAGTAGTTTATTAAAAGGAGTAGGGGTGTAAACGAACTGAACGAACACGGACAAGGCCTTGTTCATGTTCGTTCGTTAAGAAAATAATGTGTTCACGAACACTTACCGAACGAGATTTTATGTTCGTGTTCGTTAATTAAGGAAATTAATGTGTTCACGAACGGTTCATGAACACAAATAAAATCGGAAAAGCGTAGAGATTGAGACTGACGTATTCATCAATATGAATAATGAAAACCTATAAACGAATCGAATGAACACAAAAAATGATATGTTCGTGTTCTTTCATTTAACTTCAAAAGAACACAGACACTTAATTGAACAAATATTTATGTTCATGTTCGTTTATTTAAAAAGGGACATTTGTGTTCGTTTGTTTAAAATCTAAATTAACAAAACTGAACAAAGATAAACAAACATACATGAACAAATGTAAATGAACACAAACAAACATAAACGAACTTAAATGAAAACACTTAAATAAACACAAATTAACAAATATAAAATCTTTAAGCAGATGGCATATCTGGATAATATTAAATTATTTTCTATTAATACATAAATGAACACAAATAAACGAACATAAACGAATGTTCATGAACATACATGAACGAACGGAACATGTGTTCATGTTCGTTCGTTTAATTAAACGAACACAAGTTTTTTGTTCAAGTTCGTTCGTTTATTAAATAAACGAACATAAACGAACTTCCCGCCGAACGGTTCACGAATGTTCACCGAACGTTCGGTTCGTTTACAGGCCTAAGTAGGAGAAGTATAAAATGAAAACCCACTTGAGTTGTGAAAACCCTATGTAACATCGTTTTTTTTGTTACACACGTAATATGTGTTGTTACATTTAATACAAAATATCGAAAAATCAAAAAAACATTTTTTTGCTATTTTTTAATATTTTTTTACTAATTTTTATATATGTTTTCAGGAGAGAGAAAATGTTATATATATTTTTATATTTTTATTAACTTTAATTGTGGACCATAAGATTTAAACTTTAATTAAAACATATGGTTGAGAATGAGTTTCTAGAGTTTTCACAACTCAAGTGAGTTTTTATTTTAACCTAACCCTATTAAAGTATTTCGCTAGAAACAGTCGTAAAACATAATAAATAAAAACTTATTTTATTATGTTTTTCAAAATAGAAATAATTACTTATTAACTCTTTTGGAAAATTGTTAGAAAATACTGACAATTTTTCACCAAAACTCGTTTCATATATTTTACTACTATTTCATACACACTATGCAGTCAATACTGATGGGATAACAGTGGGATATCGGTTAGCGAACCTTTCCAAAATAGCGGTGCCAATAATGTTTCAGAATAGCGGAACCGCAATTAGCGGCGCTATTAGCCGCTATTTGACCAATATTTTATTCTTAGATAACGGTCATAACACCGATTTTCAAGATTGGTACATCCGGGCTAAATAAGAAAAGACCATAATTTCTCAAACTTCAAATTTGATCTTTTATTTGCTTATAACCGGTTTTTTTATCTATGCCCTATAAAAGTCATGTTCTCGCTCTTTCGTCTACCAACGATTCTTTGGTTGATGTGGATGAAGAGGTAGGTCCCAGCAGAGCCCAGTTGGACCCGCAAGACTCACCTTAAACAGGGACGTCTGTGCAGAGACCAACTGGATCCGCAGGACCAACCATGCTCAGAGAAGTGACGTCCTTACGCGCAGTATGCAAGCTGGTCCCGCAGGAAATGCCTCCCATGGTGAAGGACTCCGCCTGTTCCCGCAGCCTCGGATACAAGCCATGAGTGAAGGCCACCCGCGCAGCATGGCTACACGCACTAGGCACTTAACTCTCCCCAGTGTCACCTGAAGGAATGAGCAAAGGCGGGAGGGGGAAAACTCCCGCCTAAATGAGCCAGTCCGTATGATGGAGGATCTTTTGTGTGATACCTGACGAGGTACAGACAAAAGATCTGACCAAGAATGCGACAGCTCACTGACAGCAGCATGGCAGACAGCACGCCACAGCACTGTGACCAATAGCCGCCGCCTACCCACCAACTCCTGCCATACCACGTGCCTAGCCTGTTGTTGGCAGAAGAGGAAGAGTGCACGACACGCCTGCTCTGTGTCAGCCGCTACCTATCCACCACTCACAGGCAGGGCACGTGCATAGGTTACAGTTGGTAGCGTGTTGGGCCGGCTAAACCCCTTGGAAACCTACCTTCGGCTATAAATACCCCAAATGGTATGACCATCTCATCTTATCATATTATCATCATATATACCTGATATCTGCTCTAGCAATCTCTTAATATACTTTTATATTTAAAGAGCAATTTAGTCTGATTCTCACGCCGGAGGGTGGTCACAAGGAGGAACCCCCCCCTTCTCAGTGACGAGCTCACGGTGTCTGTTTTGCAGGTTATCAGAAGAACCATCTTCCAAGGGTCTAACCCCTCGTGGGAAACAGCTCTCCAACCCCTAGGTTACCAGTAATCGGTCGGGGTTCGACTGGTGTTTCTTCATTGGCGCCATCCGTGCATAAAGCTAGAACTTCATTTTTCTCCAGTTTTTTCAAACTTCTAGAAAGATGGTTAAAGAGACTCCGGTAACCACAACCCCAGCTACTGGAGGGAATACCGGCAACACAGTTTTTACAAACACTACCCCGGTTACCCAAGCCGGGGCAAGTGAAGTAAATTTTACGAACACTACCCCAGTTACCCAAGCTGGGGCAAGTGCAGTAAATAATCGCCCACTGGGATTCACCGATACCCAGTTTAAAAAACGAACAAGACTCCCCCGCCAAACTCTCGAGGAAGTTAAGGCATGGGCGGAGGCACGACAAAAGGAATTCCAAGCTGAGTTGGACGAACGCTTGCGTTCCGTCCAACAGGCCGACGAATTCGAAGAATACTTGGACAATGACTCGGAGGAATCCGACTCCGACGCGAACCCTCGCCATAGGGCAAAAGGGAAGCGTAAGGAAACGGATTCCCAACCGAGAAGGCATTTTGGACAAGCCTTCAAACCAAAAAGCACAGGTGGAAGTCCACGAGACTTCTCCAAACGTACAGACCGAACGTTGCAAATGCGGGAACGTCCAAATTTGCAAGGGACATTGCGGAAGCAATTGCCCCAAAAAGTGCCAAACAAATGCCCAACATAGGCACTTATGATGGTATGTCCGACCCAGACGACCATTTGAACAGGTTCATAGCAGGGGCAACCGTCAGCAACTGGACGGAACCCACGTGGTGTTACATGTTTCAAATGACGCTGGTGGGGGCTGCTAGGGTTTGGTTTGATCGTTTACCGGTTAACCACATTTACGACTGGGCAGACTTCCAGCAGAAGTTTAGCCAACACTTCAGCCAGCAGCGAAAGTATACCGAGGAGCAATGGACAATCCTCAAATGCATACGGGAAGAAGATGAATCTCTACCAAACTTCATCACTCGCTTCAACTCAAAGAAGTTAAGTTTGGGCAATATCAGCGAGGATCTTGTTCGCGCAGCCTTCATCCAGGGCGCGCAGGACCCAGAGCTTATCCGCACCCTAACGGGTAAAGATGGAATGCCATCCACATGGGATGGCATCATGACAGCAGCTAAACGCTATGCGGAAACGGAGAAGCAACTGGGTAGAGACCTTCCGCAGAGCACAAACCTGTACACCCAGAGGACGAGAGAGGACAACATCCTCACCGCCCGATTGAACAAAAAACGGAAGCAAGGCATTTGGCAGTCAAGGGTAAACTTTGACACCTCATCCGGCTTACAGCATCGATTGGGTGAAAGGGATAATGTAAAGCTGCACCGGAACTCCAGATGGACGCCACTTACCAAAAGCGTCACTGACATATTTGCTACTGAAGAGCTCCCATGGCCAAAGCCTCCAGTAATCCGACATCGTCACGATGCTGATCGGAGCAAGTACTGTGACTATCACAGAACAAAAGGCCACAACACTGAAGAATGCATAGACGTAAAAGACATGGTCGAAACATTCGTCAGAGATGGGACGCTCGCACACCTCGTGGCGAAATAAAAGCTAAGCAGGCAGGTGCGTGTGGAACCATGGCTGGGGAAAACATGAATAAAAAATCAGCTTCAATATGGAGACTACATGCTGCATAAAGAACGAGATCCCGAAACAGGTGCGTGTCGGCTCGATGGCACTCCTGTCCCAACATGGAAGGGAGTTCAATTACACAGTTTGCATGTAATCAATTCCAATTTGTACAGAAAAGGCCAAGAGCCACTTCTAATGGAAATGATTCTCTTTCAAACGTCGAAGCTGATGATTTACATTTATACTTTTGTACACACTAATATGCCGGTTTTCACCGCATAATTACAAAAAACGTCATTGCATGGGAAGGCGGTCCTACCCGCACGAACCCAAAAAGCATGATAAACCTTCACGCAGGTCAGTTGAAGGAGAAAAAAGTTACCATATGAAAGTGCTGGCCTATCCGCATGAATCATTCGAGGGAACTGCACCAACCTATCAACAACCGCGCGTGGGACAGTTCAAAGTTCTTAAGAGGAAAAGGTAAACCTATACGCAGGTCAGATATGGGTAAAGTTATGCCATCCTACTAAGTGCAAGTGACGGGTCTACCCGCACAATCACGAAAGAGGAAGCAAAACTTCACACCTATTATCAACCACGTTCAAAGGTTAACTTATCCTCAACAGGCAAACCTTCACGCAGGTCAGTTGAAGGAGTTCAATTATTCCATTAAATGAAAGTGCCGGTCTATCCGCACGAATCATGAAAGGAAGATGAACACTAACCTATCAACAACCGCGCGTCGAACGGTTAAAACTATCCAACACTGGTGACGGCATTCACATTACGTGAAGTCGTTGCATGGGAAGGCGGTCTTACCCGCACGAACCCAATAACGTGGCAAACCTTCACGCAGGTCAGTTGAAGGAGTTCAATTATTCCATTAAATGAAAGTGCCGGTCTATCCGCACGAATCATGAAAGGAAGATGAACACTAACCTATCGACAGCCGCGCGTCGAACGGTTCAAAACAAAATTCTTAAAAAGGTAAGAAAAACCTACACGCAGGTCAGGTATGGGTAAAAGTTTTGCCATCCTACCAAGTGCAAGTGACGGTTCTACCCGCGCTATCACGAAAGAGGAAGCAAAACTTCACACCTATTATCAACCACGTTCAAAGGTTAACTTATCCTCAAAAAGTAAGAAAAACCTACACGCAGGTTAGATAAAAGTTAAAGTTTAGCCATCCTACCAAGTGCAAGTGACGGTTCTACCCGCACAATCACGAAGGAGGAAGCGAAACTTTAACCCACTATCAACCACGTTCGAAGGTTCTTATTCTAAACACTTGGAAAATTGCTATTTTAAACTAAGTATGCAAGTCATAAGTTTATAAAGCAAAGAATCCAATGAAAGGAATAACAATCGTATATTTCAATGATATATTACAACAGTGGCCGGGTAACTACCCGCCTAAAAGAAATCTATACAAAGCTAAGTCTATCCTAGCAGTGGGAAGGGATCTTCAGGATCAGGCTTCAGGGCCACCTCCGCTTGGACCAGCACCGTAAGAGCGCGGCTGCCCAAGGAAAGCCTTAAGGATGTTTAGCCCATCATCAGCAGCAGCAGCTTCGTTCACCTTCTCCACCACTGGATGCGGGAAGGCAGCGTACTGGTTCACAGCTTGGTCATAAGCAGCTTCAGTATTAACATTGAATAAAGGGAAGTTGGAGGGCGGAAAGCCTCTCTCAGCAAACCCTAGACCAAGCAGGAAGCCAGTCTTCTCCCCATCCTCATGAGAAGCGTTGAGGGCTGTGCTCATCGCATCGTCATAAGAGGTCTCCGAAAGGACCCGACGCACAACCTACAAGAGAATACAAGTTAGAACATTTTCTAATTACGAGCAGAAAGCGTAAAGAAAAAGTTAAAGATACCTGAGGCAACGCTTCTCGAAGCAGCCATTGGAGGGTAGCTTGACTTTCTTTGTAAGCACGTTCGGCTCCGCTCTTATCAAGGTTGGCAAGTTGAACTTCCTTGGCGGCAGCCTCTTCGACGCTTTTGAGTTTCCTTTCAGTGCGGTCAAGCACCCCCCTCTGGTCAAGGATCTCCTGCAGCTTCTTGGCATCTTCCATTGCCAAGGCGTCATGAGCATGCTGAAGAGCCTTTAATTTGCATTTAAGCTGCTCATTCTCTTCGCGAAGCGGCTCAGCAACAGCTTCAGCCTTGGCAGCCCTCTCAGTTGAGTTTCGCGCAGTCTCCTTGGCCAGCCGAAGCTGTTCATTCACAGCTTGGGCAGCCTTGGAGCGGGCCTCGAGTCGCGCCTGGACTTCAACCTCGAGGGCCTTGAATGCCTTCTCCTTCTCGGCTGCGGCAGCGGCCAACTGCCGGTTCTCCTCCCGAAGAGCCCGCGCTTCAGATACATCTTTGGCGCGAGCTGCTTTTAACTTGTCGTTTTCACGACAAAGCAGCTCGACGCGGGGCTGCGTCCGGGCCTGGAGAACCCGAAGCTCATTGGTTAGCCTACCCTCCTGGTAGCTAGCCATGGCTTCCCCCAACGCACCATGAGGAGCAGCGTGGCGAGCCCAATCCACGCACTCCACAGGGGTGCGAAGGGTTGTTCCTCGGCGTATGTTCCATCTTGGAACATACACTTCATTGGAATCCGACACTGCAAAAGAAACAAAGGCAGTTAGGAAAAGATGACAAAAATATACAAAGGAAAAAGAACCCTACGTACCTGTAGGGTCAATAACAGGCCGATAGCCGCCAAACCCATCACCTGAACCTAAAGGAAATCCATCCAACAGGTCAGGCAGACGGGAAGGTGGCATAGATCGGCGGGAAGCCCGGCGCGTACCTGATGGTCCGGCCGTCGGTGCCGGTGGCGCAGGTATAGTGGCAGCCGCTGTGGTAGCCATTGTTGGCGTCGCCTCCTCAGCAACAGTAACCGCCGGCTCCGTGAAAGATGCTGTAAAAATTGCACTCACGGCCGGCGGAGACACCTTCTCAGCTGGAACAGCCTTGGGAAGGCTGGAACTAACGGAAGCAGGCGCAGACGCCTGGGTCGACGCCTCGGGAAGGCTGACCGAGCCTTCCCTCATTGGCGGAGGAATACCTGCTCCAACTCCACCCTGGAATGCGTCAACATCCACACCTGCACAAGCAAAAGTGTTAGAAAAATTTATTTGAAACAAATCTAGACAAGAATTATGGGGGCACTTACGGGGTTTCTTGAGCTTGAACGTACGGACGAGCGGGGGCGAACCCGATGGAGCCGGCCTCTTGACACCGGTAACCGTCGTCGTCGCTACAGCCTCCGGAGCGGTGGTCTCCTCACCACCGGGCTCCCCCGCCACCTCTGCACTATCTGACTCCGAGTCAGATAGGACTACCGGGTCGGCCGTAGAGGCCACCTTCTCCTTGCCTTTCCCGACGGCAGCCTTTTTCTTCCGCACCAGTGGAGGACCTTCTGCGGATTCCTCAGAAGAAGAAATGTCAACTCCAGCAGCAGGCACAGCATTGAGAGGTTCAGGGTAGAAGATAGGCTTACCTGGCCGTCGGTGGCTCAGGATCTCTTGGCCTGGCGGGTAAACCTCCACGAACCGACCCGCGGTCTGCTCTAAGATGGGCAACTCGTTCTCGTCCAGAGCACGAGTACCCATCCGCGCGGGACCATCTTCCTCCCGCGGGTTCAGGAGCGACTGAAGATCGTTCCCCTCTGAAATCAACAAGAAAGTTAGAAAAAATCGAAGTCAGCAAAATGAAACAAGACGTACCATAAGGGACAGAGTTCGAACCATATTCAAGGACGATCGGAACCTTATCCACATTCGCCGCCTTCCACACCCGGCTCATCCCCAGCATCACCATCGCCGACTCCGGAAAACGGAAAACCGGGGAATGGACCCGGGATATCTTCGAGAACCATTCCGCCTCCTCGTAGTTGAGGGCGGGAAGGTTCGGAAGCGCCTGGCCATTCTTGAACTTCATGGCGATGGGGATGGCGCGAGCGGATATGAAGAAGAACTCTCTTCTCCACGAGCGAAGACTCCGCTCGGTGGTACAAATCTTTAAACCCTTGATACGGGTTGTAAGAGTGTACCACCCCTGGATGCACCTCCAAGTGTAGAAGGTCATCAGACGGTCAACGAGGGGCTCAAGGCCCAGTATCCGGCACACCCACTCAAAGTGCCGGACCTTGGCAATGGCCATGGGGTGCACCTCTGTCAGGTGCACACCGTGCCTCTCCAGAACACGGTACACAAACTTTGTCAACGGAAACCTAAGGTTTCCGTAGACAAAGAATGCAGCATAAACCCCGATCTTGCCACTAGGGGCATCGTACACAGTATGGTGGGGTTCAGGAAACTCAGGCTCGAGAGACTCGAGCATGAACTTCCTGACGATATACTGGTACAGATCGACAGGAAGAGAGCACTGGCATTCGCCAGCAGTCTTCTGGTCATCAGCATCATGAGAAGGCATAGTGGAAGAAAGATGAAAAGAGATTTCAGGGTAATGCTTTACTGAACAGAAAAATTCACCGGAAATTACTTGAGAAGAAGAGATGAAAGTGAAAAGTGTGAATTGCAAATAACCCTCTCCCCCTTTATATACTAATCGCAATTAATGCGGTGAATTTAATGCGAAGGAGAGAGAAATCGAAGGTGCAATGAAACTATGACACGTGGCAAAAAGCAGACTGGCAACAGCTGTTGACAGGACGTGTGCCAGTAATTTCGCGGCCACGCGCCCGAAAAATCGCGCCCACGCGCCTGAAAAAGCGTCTGGAATGACCATATAATGTCACGTCACCATAACTTCCTGCACGTCCTGACAGTCAGAAGAAACCGTCGCGCGACGTTTCAGAGGTTTGGACTGTTCCTATCTTTCCACCAACCTTTCGAATTTCAAAATTCAAAATTTAAAAAGAAGCGGGAAAATACCCCCTTACCTTGGCAAACAAGTAACCATAAGACGGATGCGGGTACAGTGTTAAGGCAAAACCCTTCACATACCTAGCACCCGCAGGGAATTGAAGCCAAGAAAACCTTGGCGAACAAGTAACCATAAGACGGATGCGGGTACAGTGTAAAGGCAAAACCCTTCACATACCTAGCACCCGCAGGGAATTGAAGCCAAGAAAACCTTGGCGAACAAGTAACCATAAGACGGATGCGGGTACAGTGTTAAGGCAAAACCCTTCACATACCTAGCACCCGCAGGGAATTGAAGCCAAGTACCTCGGCAACCAAGTAACTATAAGACAAGTGCGGGTACAGTGTAAAGGCAAAACCCTTCACATACCTAGCACCCGCAGGGAATTGACGCCAGGAATACCTTGGAAGTAAAGTAACCGTAAGACGAGCGCAGGTACAGTGTTAAGGCAAAACCCTTCACATACCTAGCGCTCCGCTGGGAATTGAAACCAAGAAGGATCTTCTGGGCAATGCTTGCGGAAAAGGAAATAACATCCCCGCATAGCGGGAACGTCGAGAACTACGTTGTTTAAAGCTCCAGGATGGAATTGGTGGTTTTAACATAATTGATCACTATGTTCAAAACTACCAAAACCTCATGGAGAATCCACACAACTGGGACTCAATGCTCCTGACTTGCGAGGAGGTTACAGACCTACCCGCATCATACCCAAAGACCAAGCAGGAAACTCGGGCATTTCTGCAAGTGACAAGGACTTCCCATGGAAAACCTTACAAAACCCTTTTCAAAACCCCTTTTAAGTCCAAAAGTTCACCTCACTTTATTAAACACGCATGAGAAGAACATTGGACTGGGGGGACTTGAAGAGGTAGGTCCCAGCAGAGCCCAGTTGGACCCGCAAGACTCACCTTAAACAGGGACGTCTGCGCAGAGACCAACTGGATCCGCAGGACCAACCATGCTCAGAGAAGTGACGTCCTTACGCGCAGTATGCAAGCTGGTCCCGCAGGAAATGCCTCCCATGGTGAAGGACTCCGCCTGTTCCCGCAGCCTCGGATACAAGCCATGAGTGAAGGCCACCCGCGCAGCATTGCTACACGCACTAGGCACTTAACTCTCCCCAGTGTCACCTGAAGGAATGAGCAAAGGCGGGAGGGGGAAAACTCCCGCCTAAATGAGCCAGTCCGTATGATGGAGGATCTTTTGTGTGATACCTGACGAGGTACAGACAAAAGATCTGACCAAGAATGCGACAGCTCACTGACAGCAGCATGGCAGACAGCACGCCACAGCACTGTGACCAATAGCCGCCGCCTACCCACCAACTCCTGCCATACCACGTGCCTAGCCTGTTGTTGGCAGAAGAGGAAGAGTGCACGACACGCCTGCTCTGTGTCAGCCGCTACCTATCCACCACTCACAGGCAGGGCACGTGCATAGGTTACAGTTGGTAGCGTGTTGGGCCGGCTAAACCCCTTGGAAACCTACCTTCGGCTATAAATACCCCAAATGGTATGACCATCTCATCTTATCATATTATCATCATATATACCTGATATCTGCTCTAGCAATCTCTTAATATACTTTTATATTTAAAGAGCAATCTAGTCTGATTCTCACGCCGGAGGGTGGTCACAAGGAGGAACCCCCCCCCCTTCTCAGTGACGAGCTCACGGTGTCTGTTTTGCAGGTTATCAGAAGAACCATCTTCCAAGGGTCTAACCCCTCGTGGGAAACAGCTCTCCAACCCCTAGGTTACCAGTAATCGGTCGGGGTTCGACTGGTGTTTCTTCAGTGGAATTGGAGGAAGATTTCATTGCTTATAATTGAATCATGTTTCAGTTATTGATACTTTTGTGTTTTCTTCTTTTGATATTACTATTAATATATATACATATATATAAATAAAAAGTTAGTTATGTGTAAAAACTAATTTTCATAATTGTAATAGTAAATGTAGATACAAAAAGTGATAAAACTACACTCAAATAACATTAACATACAAAAATTTTTATAAAAAAAGTTAGTTATTAAGAGTTCTTTCAAGTTCTTAAATAATTTAAGAGTTCTATAATGATACTTATCCTATATATATACACACATGATGCATGATATTAAAATTACCGTTTTCTCATCGCGATAATCTATATCTCAAATAGCGGCCCTTGACCGCTATTCGATTTTTTATGGCATTAACTGCATAGCACACACATAACAAGAATTGCAATGATATTAATATTTGTCGGAATATTGACGCAATTTTAAAAGAATAATATAAAGAAAATTGGTTTTCGTTAGAAATTTGCCAAAAGCTTGCAACGAAACTGTTTTGTTGGCAAAATCGAAAAATAGTGTTTCCTTTTTCTATGATAAAGCTGTAACGTAAGGACAAGTATTTGTCAATTAAGAGTAACATATCTCATCTCTCTCTCTCCATATTTCTAGATCCGTAAAAGATGAAGAACAAATATTTATTCTATAGATCTCTCGTATGGAACAAATATTTATTGTATTTTTGTGGCTTATTTTCTTAGGGACTTAATTTATAAGGTTAATTGAATCAATTTTTGTATCTGTAACAAATTATTGCGTAAGACAATAATTGAATCAATTGAGTTTTGTGTACTTGATTGAAATTTTGAAATAAATAAATTAATTAATTATTGTCATATTTAAATTGTATGATGATATTTTGTGAGCTGTGAACCAATGGCTCACACCCCGGCATTTTCGTCATAGGTTGAGGTGTGACAGATTGGTATCATAGCCGAAAGTTATAAGATAGGTCGTTAGAAATGTCCTAGTAATATGCTTAGAACCCTATACGTGCTTACTTGATTGCCTTATATGCTTATTTTATGTGTTTATAGGTTATTTAGATTGTTTATTTATTTTATTATTTTAATCTTGTGCACAAACAAACTCCGAGGCTATGCCTCACTCTCAAAATATTTTAAATTCCTTTATTTAATAAATTTAGTAGATTGTTTTTATTTTGAGAAATTCCTTAAGAACAGTCTTCATACGAGAGACCAAATGAGATCATTCAACGACTCAGGCACCGATTGATACGACAACCCCATCGTGAGATCATTCATCTTTAAATCGGCCGAACCGGATCTATGACATCCCATACCTTGTGAATACGAAGAACAGTCTTCATACGAGAGACCAAATGCTGTAGTTTGTGGGTGAAAGCATCGGACATTGAATGGATGATGACCTGGATTCTACGCTTTGGTGGCAGAATGTTGTCTCCCATTGATTTCCTTCTTCATGAGTACTTTAACGGCGTGTTCTAATGTGTTGTAAAACCAGGCTTCTATCAAACCTCTTGTTTGAACGATTTCTTGGTCAATGACGATGGCTCGATCCTTGGCAGCCAAGTTACCTTTGATCGACCCAAATCAATCGGATCGATGGTGGTGGCAACGGCTCCTTGTTCGGTGGTGGCAAACTAATCACGGCGGCGGCTCCGACTCCTTCAGCAGCGCCGTGATCAGATCTAGTTATTTGTTTGGTTCTTTAACGAGGAGCTCAATTGAGTATAGTATTCTGCAATTTCATAATCAATTGATGAATCTAAATCCTTCTACATATCAATTTGATTGACTAAATCATCATTTTTTGATCAATTTTGAAGATTCTTTGATATCCAACGACGTTTCATTTTGATTTTGGTTTTTGACTTTAGAGATTTCATAATTTAAGCTCTTATTAGGGTTTAGAAATTGGATGAGATAGAGTGATGAGTTCAGAATTTGGATCAGAATGGATTTGTAATCGATGAATTTGATCATGAACTAGTTTGGGTTATTTACGAAACTGCCACTGCGTGTTTTTTAATCCAACGCTCTGGAAGGTCGCGTACGTAATGTACGATAAGATATTATTGTACAATAACCCACCCCTATATATATTAATATGGCTATCATTATCATTTATATTATAATAGAGCAAAATAATTAAATTATACCTTATAATATATTAGCTTGGTAATTGTTGATGATACCCTTACTTGCTAATCAAGGGTTTTTCCTTGGGCGTGTGGTGGGTGGGTGTGTGCGTGTGTGTATGGAGAGAATAATTAACATTATAACCTAATCTCACACACATAAGAAATTCATGTGCCTCTTCTCTCCCAAACTGGGTTCCTCTGAAGAACCCTAACACCATTCTTAACTATACATCATAAAAGGGAACTTGATCAACATGACAAACATGTCGACTACGTCATACTCTGCTATGGTTACTACTCTCCTTGCTATAACAGATACGTATATAATTATAGGTTTATTATATTATCATGTTTTTCTATTACTAACATGAAGAACTGACCAACAACTAACTAAACATGGCTATCACTTTTCACATTTTTTTCTTATTTTGTTCATGTAGTATTGTGTTATTTTATTTAATGAAATTATATTTTTGATTTAAATAATTTATATAGTTTAATAGAAAACTGAAAACATAACTAAATATTAAGTGTGTAGTTTGGTTGAGTGGGTAAACCATCTATCTAAATTGAGTAGTTTTAGGTTGTTTATAATATGTATGTGTGATAATACTATATTTAACACTAATCTTAAATATATGTACACGAAACCTCCCTATATTCTCTCAAGCCATCAGATTGTTTTATTTATAAATAGAGGCTTTTCATTCATTTGACCCGAAATCACGAGTATGGGTCTCACAAAACCTAGATAACCTTTAAACGGATTATAACATCTCATTATATTAAAAATTTAACTAATCAAATATTTGATATGAAATCTTATAAAATAGAGATATATTAAAAAAAGATATTATTTATAAATAAGAAATAATTTTATAGTAAAAAAAATAAGCGGGTCATGGTCTCACCAAACCCAATAACTTTCAAACAGGTTATAATAACTTATTCATTTGTAAAACCCTTTCATCATCAAACCCTAAGTGTATTATTAAATATTTTACAATAAATAAAATTAAAATCCAAAAAAATATATAAATATTAGAAGCGAAAAATGAAAACAATCCCCGTAATACAGGGAATAAAACCTAATTAAAGTAAAAGCACCAAATACGAAAATCAAAAGGAGAAAAAAATAAGAATGACAAAAATAATAGTGATGGAAAGACCACACATAAGGGGATGTCTTCCACTCCACATGATCAGATGATCTCAATGTGAAACACGGCCAACAGGTATGCCCCAGGCAAGGACTAGTCACAACTAATAATAAATAACATAACTTTACAAATTAGGACGTGACACTGACTTCGATTTACAACTTAGGTGCACTTTGTTTTTTAAAAGGTTAAATATTTATAGTCTGTAAATCACAACTGCAGACCTCTGTAGAAGAATAGATGGAACAAGGGTATGTAGTTTGTAATAAGAAGGTTGTTTATTTTTTTAACTTCTACAGACTACTAAAATAAACTAAAATTTAAATAAACTGATTTTTAAACTTAAAAGAGTTTTCAACATTTAAATCAAACCTAAGTCTTTTCAATATAAGTTCTCAGATGTTATATAGATTGATTTCAACTTTCAAAGACACAAAAACCTAATGACTAATTTCAATTTCATCATGAGTCGAAGGCTGTTAATTTCACTTACAGTCAGCACCGAAGTTTAGATGAGACGGGTTGCGGAGAGCAGTGGGGATGAGAGGTGGAAGCATGGTACAGGAGGTTTATGCCTCAAGTGCGATATTTTGATTGGTGGAGTAGGGGCTGTGGAGGAGCGACGCCGGCAGAGGGGCGACGACCGACAGACGGGTGACGGCCGGTGGAGTAGCGAGTGGCGGTGGCTAGGGTTGAGAGTCTGTGAATGAGAACAATAGTTATGAGGTTAGAAAGATGCTAGAAGAGGTAAAAAGAGGTAGAAGAGTATGGGATCTACCGATTTTATGAATATGTAAAATATAACTTTCAAAATACAAATACTATTTAAAATTTTCTATTAATGTGTAAACGAACATATATAAACATACATATATTACCGAACATAAACGAACATTTATGAAGAAACGTAAAATCGGTATGTTAAACTCGGTATGTTGCTCATGTTTGGCCGTTGGGTCCTCATCCATGGGCTATTTACAACTTTGAATTGGACTAGCAAAATACCTTTCTGATCAAATTTTTGCTTAAGTGGGTATTATTTTTCTTATCCTTCACCTACACAACCATACACATTTACTTTCAAGATCTAAGATAGAAATGGTTGAAATTAAAAAATTACAATAAATATAGCCCATACACATGCTCGCGGTTTGGTTTGAAACTGTGAAACCGTTCAAACTGGTCATTGGTTCTGATGCTAGACTGTCGCTATCTAGTCAAAAACTATTAAATCAGTGTTCCTAATCACCTTAAGCTAGTCAGGGTAAGTAGGGTGTCGAACCACGAAGAGTATGTGGTCAGTGTGCAGTAAAAATGATTCCTAACATTATGAGGTGATTCAATTAACAAAGTGTTAATCACACTAGCAAACAGTTTGGTTTTATAAGGAACTAGCAATTACTTACGTATTCAATCAATTAACAAAGCAAATCACACCCGGGAATCCAAGTAAGCAATCAAACAACAATCTCATGCACATAACAGATAAACTATCTTGTGTCAACTACAGACTGACTAAGCGGTTAAACCTTAGGCATCTACGCTCGCTAACACACGGCACTGGTTATCAAACGGTCCCTGCCAGTGTGACTCAACTAAGGGCAAACGTATGCTTTCTTGCAATTAACAGGTCAAAACAATCCTATGAGCAATTATTATAGCAATCGACAAACTAATCGTTCTGATCGAAATAAACCTAAACCGACTGATTGTACGAACATACTAGACATCAATACTCATAGATTAACACAAAGACAATTGCAATTAGTTGTTCTAGTACATGAGAAATAAACTGAAAGATTACAAACTATACATCCCGGGTATGACTCGAAGGATCTAGCCGCGTCTCGACATCTCTCGGTCTTCGATTCGGATGATTTGGATCATATCTATGGCTTTGAGATGAATAGGAATGAAGGTTTTCTTTTCTTGCTACTCTAGAAACTGCCTGGAACTGAATGATGGCGTCTAAGGTCGTCAAAACAAGATATAACATCAAACCCTAACTTTCCCGTCGGTGGGGACCGTCGCGTAGCGCGATGGTCACCCTCCCTGGACCATCATGCTATGCGATGGTCCAAGAAAAATTCATATTTAGATTCCTCTCGTTGAGAAACCCAAAAGTCATATATTATGGGTTTCGTAACTCATTTTCTAGCCCGTGATATGCTCGTTTTACTTCCTGGTCGCTTTTTGTGAACCCATCTTGTTCAGTTTTAGCATTGGCTTTAGGTTTCTCATCCAAACTCTTCCCTAATCCTTCTAACACTTCCCAAGACTTCAACTTATCCTCCGGTCTTCCCGAGATATCATTTCATGCTCATACAAGTCTCCAATTTAACATCTTTAACGATCAATGACCTGAAATACAAAAGCACGTATGAAGTACCAAAATTCTAACAATATACTAAATAAAACTACATAATTAACACACTAATATATATACAAAGTACCCGAACATCACATCCCCACACTTATCTTTTGCTTGCCCTCACGCAAAACTCTAAAGCAAACATTAACCTCCATCATAGGTATATCAATTATCACCATTAATACTAGCAAGGTTTAAGGTCATACCCAGTTTCCCAGACTGACACTTTCTAGAATGATAACCCACAAATACAGTTACTGCTAAAATAAAACTATAGAACCGCCTAAACAAGTGTACTTTATTTCCGGTTAAGGCATACATGTTCATACCCCTCACTATCAACACTCCACTCGGTTTAATATCTGAACTAGCAAAAGATGTGCTAGTATATGTCTCTACCCTCAAAATACCTAATATGAGTTACAACTTAATATGCTTGTAAGTCAGTCTTATCTCCACCCATTATCCACCGGTTGCATAAAGACTCAGACTAAGGGTTTTGCTGAGGCTTAGGTTTGGGTGCGGATTAGGCATATTTAGTGACTAAGGTGAATGAAACCCAGTTATACAACCCAATATGCCGACAAACTTAAATACAAATGAACTGCTATTTACAATTGAATACAATAAACTGATAACTTATTTTTGGCTTTTTGCTGTTTTTTTTTATTTTTTTTCTTTCTTTCTTTTTTTTTTCATTTTTTTTACTGATAACTGATATTAAATCAAATATTTACAACTCTGACCGAGACATATGTACATTGTGTACTATGCTCTACAACTGATTATATACAACTCGATAACGAACTGGATTTCATCATACGGGTAAAAATAAAATAAAGGCCAAGGCTGAAATGGTGTGCAATGTTCAGTTTAGCAAACGAAAATGAATAAGGTCCAAATGGGCTCCTAAAGGATAATGTCGGTTAAGGAATTTATTTAGTAGGGAATTATGTACGGAACGGGTTTTCTAAAGTCCTAATCTCCATACAGGTGGTGATATTAAGATCTCGATAAGCATATAACAAGCAAGTTCTAATTCTGTAAAATATACCGGTTTCCCTCAATTAATGACATGACATGTTTTATATCTATTATATAATATGTGTATTAAGTATAGGGGCTAATCTCACAATATGTCTGGAAATAGGGCTGCCGATATGAAACATGTATACCCGTCCCCTTGACTCGTTATCCCCGCCTAAACGATTCCATTTCAACTTCTTGTTTTAAAAACATTTGTCGGGAAAACTATCGAGAAGCTGAAAAACCAACCATGACCAAAAACCTCTAACTTGGCATTAATAGCAATAATCAACAGTTAATAACTTAGGTTTCTGAATACTCTTCGAGGTACTATCGGGCTAAAAATTTTCAATTTTCCCTCCATCCCCACACTTGAGGTTGACATTGTCCTCAATGTTAAAATAATAAACAATTAATAAACATTTGGGTTATGGGGTTGAACTGACAGTTTGACTACTTAAAAACTCGGGGAACAAATGTGATGAGCTTAAGCAAATTATACAATTACATTTCTAAAAACTAACATACAAATAACAAAATAGTTTATGAAACCGAAATCACCTGATAATAATGATAATGCAACGCTAACGTGGCCCGTAAACTCTCAACAACACTCGTGCACACTCGTCTCCGCTAAATACCAAAACCGACTAACCGAATATGCAAAATCTCGAGACGTGTAGAAGCAAGCTTCTCACAAGTGTAAGACATAGGTCTTTTAGGAGTTAAAAAAATGTGGTTTTTTTTTAGAAAAACTAATTACCTAGCCGAATTATGTAGTTTCTTAATAAATTTTGTTAAATGAGTTAAAATGTTAAAATATCTAACTCACTTTCGTAGGAATCACGGTTGCATTTAGCGTATGCAACAAGCCCTTTAAACCCCCCCGGTAGCCCGGGTGGACGAGTGTGGTCTCATGAGGGTGTATAGTGAACTACACCCACAAAGTTCCAAATACAACAAAATATACACGAATCTGGAAACACGTGTAATTGACCATCAAGTGTCTTTATAAACCGGTGAGGTCACCATGGAACTCATTGATTCCTTTTCTCTCATTCCTTTCCTTACTGTCGGTTTCTCACCATCTTTCATCTTAATGATTCTCTCATTCCACCCTTTTCTCTTCATGCTACTTTTCAGCTCATTCCTGTCAGTTACAAAACATTCCTCTCTTGTATGATCCATGCTTGAAGATACACACTTGTCAACAAAAGGGTTAGTAGGATTTTCAAATAATAATAACCGCTTATCACGGTTCCCACATTTAATTCCCAAAACTCCTGTAGCACAATCAATTACCGCATGTGCTGTGGCAAGGAATGGCCTACCCAGTATGACTTCAGATTGTTTAATATTCCCTTTCGCATAATCAAGTACAAGGAAGTCAACTGGGTAGCTAAATCCATCCACCTGCACCATTACATTAGTAATCATGCCCCGAGGAAGTGTATGAGTTTGATCCGCCAACACCACGTTGGTGTTTACCCCTTCTAGAGGACCAAATTCATACTAATCATATAAACTACCGGGCATGATGCTAACACATGCTCCAAGATCCTGAAGTGCCCGATTAGTTTTAAATTCCCCAATTTGAATTGATAAAAATGGCACTTCCGGGTCTTGGAGTTTACTTGAGGTGGTATTATCCTCCACCTCTTCATCTCTCATGTTGGTCAATTTTCTATTTAAACATTTTTCACAAGTGCAATTTTCACAAAAGTACAATTCATCTGTTTTTAATTTCAATTCATTTTGGAAAATTGTTTCATTTTGACCAACACCATCATTTTCATCACTAACATCATTCACCATTGCCTCAACAAACTGTGGCGGTGAATCAACTTTAACACAAGTAATTTCAAAATGAGGTAAAAGACTTACCGCGTTGATGTGCACATTATTTCCTTTCTTAGAGCTTGAATTGGAATGTTGCGGGTTTGCTTTGGTATCGCTCGGTAACTGACCTGCGTTTTTCTGAAATCTTGCCACATCTGCTGCGAGTTGACCAATCTGTTTCGATATTGCTTCTGAAGACTTATCCTTCAACTTGAATTGTTTCTGCGTTTCCTTCTGATTATCTGACACAAGCTTCAACAATGCATCGAGTTTTGAATGTACCGACTCGTCTGTATTAACCGAATTACCTGAATTACCCTTCTGCTGGTCCTGATTCTGATTACCTGACGAACTGTCACCCCGGTAACCATCTTTGTGATACTCCCGACTGCTATATTCTGATTGTATGAACCCTGCTGATAACCGCCCTGACGGTAGCTGTTCTGCTGTCGGTTCTGACTGGACCCCTGAAAGTTCAGGTTTGATTGACCCGCGGCGTTCCTATAACTGAAGTTCGGGTGGTTCCTCAGGCTCGGATGATAGGTGTTTGCATTAAACCCTTGGCCTTTAAAATCCCCGTACGCATAACTAACCTCCTCCTCGTCGGGATACTCGTCCTCATCAAACTCGGGGCAATTTTCTGTCTTATGCCCCAACTCACCACACTCTGCACATACCGGGAACTTCACCCCAACTTTACCAACCTCTTTCTTTTTCTCTCGTCTATAACCCGCAAGTTCTCGTTCCAACTCTGCAATTCTGTCTGACTCGCTCGAGGCTGATTTAACCGATCGGGTGGCCCCGTGTTTTCGTCTTCGATCTGCAGGTGCCTTTGACTTGGAATCTTCACACATAAACTCCAAAAAATCCCAATCATCTTCCTCGGGTTGATTCAACAACTGACTATTACAAGAGACTTTCAAATGTTTTCTGTCTTCATATGTCAACCCGTCAATGAAACACTTAACCAATTCCCACAACTCGATCTGATGGTGCTTCCTAATCATTTCCTTATAACGAGTAAAGGCCTTGTGAAACAACTCACCCGGTAACTGTGAAAAATGTCGAATCTCCATTCGGGCCTCGATGGTCTTTGACTGTGAATAATACTCGTTAAGGAAAACCTGCTGCATCTCACCCCAGTTCTCAATACTGTGCATCGGTAGCGAGTTGAATCAGTGTTTTGCTTTGTATTTTAGTGAAAACTGGAACAACCGCAACCGAACCTCATCCTGATCGTATGTACCGTCACCGATAGACCCGCAAATAGCTGAAAAATCTGACAAGTGTGAATACGGGTCTTCAGATTCCAGTCCGTGAAAGTGGGGAACTATGTTAATGTAGGACGGACGGGATTTGAATGTCGGTTGTCCCTGTATGTGAACCTGTGGGACAATCGGTGAGGCACCATCTGAAATAGCTGGTCTGAACCGACTGTTAACACCTTGAGCCGGGAGACCATAATTCCTTTGTCTGGCCCTCGGTTCCTTAAAACCTCGCCGGTTAACCTGAATCGGCTGTCTGCGTTCCTCCCGATATCTTCATACACCACCCCGCTCCGGATTTCTGTTCCTCCACCTGTTACCTCTCACCCTAATCGGTTCCTCAACCTCATCAACCTCTTCAGTCTGTATACCCTCATCTGCATGTCTCGGCTCAAACCCGTCATTCATTAGTCCTCTTTCTTCCTCATCTCCCTCTTCTTCGTCTTCAGTGTTAATATTGACATAGTCAAAATCCCGTATAATCGGCTGTCGGTGAAGAGGGGTGTTGTTTGGGACTGATGGCCAGGGTCTGTCAAGGTTTCGGTTTCGGTCTCTGGATTGTCGGGCTCAGTTTTGGGGTTGTTGATTGGTGTTTATTGGTGGTGGTAGGTCATTATTTGGTGGATTAGGCTCGGGTTGGAAAACATTGATCTCGGGTGGTGGGTTTTGGTTCCGATTTTGGTTTTAGTTCTAACCTTCCATGTCTGACTGTCTGATCTGAGTTCGGTTCTGCCGAGCTAACTGTTCGATTTCTGGCTCATAAATCAGCGGAGAATTTCTTCTTGAATGGCGGGTGTGCATAAACCTGTTACCTGCACAAACAACACACCCCGCGTAAAATGGGAAAATAAAACTAAACTAAACTTAAAATTTAAACTAATTTAAACAAAGAAATCAATTAACACAAAAACACTAAGTGCACTAACTCCCCGGCAACGGCGCCATTTTGATGCTAGACTGTCGCTATCTAGTTAAAAATTATTAAATCAGTGTTCCTAATCACCTTAAGCTATTGAGGGTAAGTAGGGTGTCGAACCACGAGAAGTATGTGGTCAGTGTGCAGTGAAAATGATTCCTAACATTATGAGGCGATTCAATTAACAAAGTGCTGATCACACTAGCAAACAGTTTGGTTTTATAAGGAACTAGCAATTACTTACGTATTCAATCAATTAACAAAGCAAATCACACCCGGGAATCTAAGTAAGCAATCAAACAACAATCTCATGCACATAACAGATAAACTATCTTGTGTCAACTACAGACTGACTAAGCGGTTAAACCTTAGGCATCCACGCTCGCTAACACACGGCACTGGTTATCAAACGGTCCCTGCCAGTGTGACTCAGCTAAGGGCAAACGTATGCTTTCTTGCAATTAACAGGTCAAAACAATCCTATGAGCAATTATTATAGCAATCGACAAACTAATCGTTCTGATCGAAATAAACCTAAACCGACTGATTGTACGAACATACTAAACATCAATACTCATAGATTAACACAAAGACAATTGCAATTAGTTGTTCTAGTACATGAGAAATAAACTGAAAGATTACAAACTATACATCCCGGGTATGACTCGAAGGATCTAGTCGCGTCTCGACATCTCTCGGTCTTCGATTCGGATGATTTGGATTAGATATATGGCCTTGAGATGAATAGGAATGAAGGTTTTCTCCTCTTGCTACTCTAGAAACTGCTTGGAACTAAATGATGGCATCTAAGGTCGTCAAAACAAGATATAACATCAAATCCTAACTTTCCCGTCGGTGGGAACCGTCGCGTAGCGCGATGGTCCAAGAAAACTTCATATTTAGATTCCTCTCATCAAGAAACCCAAAATTCATGTATTATGGGTTCCGTAACTCATTTTCTAGCCCAGATATGCTCGTTTTACTTTCTGGTCGCTTTTTGTGAACCCATCTTGTTCAGTTTTAGCATCGGCTTTAGGTTTCTCATCCAAACTCTTCCCGAATCCTTCTAACACTTCCCGAGACTTCAACTTATGCTCCGGTCTTCCCGAGATATCATTCCATGCTCGTACAAGTCTCCAATTTAACATCTTTAACGATCAATGACCTGAAATATAAAAGCACGTATGAAGTACCAAAATTCTAACAATATACTAAATAAAACTACATAATTAACACACTAATATATATACAAAGTACCCGAACTTCAGGTTCGGTTTCACGGTTGGTTTTTTCCTTTTACATTCGGTCGGTCGGTTTCAGCAAATTGAAACCGTGAAAAACAGTTGGTTTACGATTCATGCCGAATACCGGTCGTATAAAACCGGAGAAGGCCGTAAGAATGATTTATACTTTTATTTTTATAGATACTTCATGTTAGACATTAGTAAATAAGCATTAAGTATAATTTAATTGAAACTGGTGAACTAATTGTAGCGGCAAACTGATCTGTTTTCCAAATCTGATTTCTGTGGATTTGGCTATTCTCACAAAAAACGATCCTATGGATACTAAAATTAACAAACATGATCTTCATATTTATTCTTTTGTAGATTGTACATGAATAGTGATTGGTTGGTTCTTTTCAACTTAAAACATTACAAAATGAAATAGCTCTGAGTTATTCTGGGTGGATTATTTTATATATTTGGACAACTTTTTTATTTATGTATGAACAATTCAATTTGGTTCAGTTTTAAAATTTCTACGGTTCGGTTTAATTTTTTGATAATCAAAAACCATTACTTACGGCTTGGCTCACGATTTGACCTAAAAACGTCAAAACCGGACCGTGAACACCCTACAGTAATATAGGTTAATTATGTTGTTTAGAAAATCTAATGATTTAGTTAAGGAATTAATTGACAAAACCACATCTTATGTTCATTAGGTTCAAAGGTTAACACAACGGGATAACCCAAAGTAATGATAGCAACAGGAGCGTTTATGGGAAAACCAACAAAAGTTTCTCAAATAAAAGATATTTGGTTGATCACTGCTCGGACGTCTTAATTGTCGTTTACCTTTCGTAGAACTTAGCCTAACTAGCGTCCTAGATTAGTACTACCTGGCCGATTAATAGAATAATAGTTACAGATCAAACTACTGGTTTAGTGTGTTGACTGTAGAGTAAACCGGGTTTATTCCAGCCTAGATCATACACTTTTCTGTTAGGAAACCTTTTCAATTATATTTTACTTTACCTTACCTTACCAAGTTTGTTAATTACGCAATAATAATAATAATAATAATAATAATAATAATAATAATAATAATAATAATATATTCGGATGCAGCTCACTTATATTGAGATCAGAAAGTATTGATGCTTTGAAGGGTCACTTAGGGGAGGTCTACAAACTAACTAATAGTTTATGGGCTTCTTCATAACTTTTCCACAGTCATCAGTTCAGTGGGCGAGGGAAGTTACAAATCTATATGTGATGCCTATGGTGGAGCTGCTATCATGTATTTGGAATTTTGGTATTTTGAAGTTTTTATTTGGACATTTTTTTTATTCAAGTGGGGATTAGTGTGATTCAAGATGTGATATGCATAACTGAACTAATATGGATATATGCATTTTGTGCAGAAATTGAATTAATATGCAGATATGTTAATATGCAGAAATTGGAACAACTTTTCTTTTCTTTTTCCTAATTTGGTTTGTTCGTTAATGGCGTGATTATTGAAAGTGACGAATGTTGCAGAATTAGAAATAACTTTCTTTTAACCATATGTGAGATATGCTTTGAAGTTGTAGCGATCAAATAGCCAATAGTTGGTGTTTTAAAAATTATGATAATTAATAAATTGATCAAATGGATCATTCTTTTACATTTTGTAATGTTATCAGATTAGCAGTTTTATAACACGCGTTAGGAGATTTTGTCACTTTATGTTGGAGGCCTAATTTTATAAACGATGGTTTACTCAACTACACATGTAAGAAAAACCAGTGACAGTTTGGTTTTACCAACAGACCGAAATACATAGAAATAAAAATCAACTATTGCATGTGTAGTAAAACTAACTACACATGTAAGTGTAACACATGTTTGTAGTAACAAAATAAGGTGTTCATTTGTATTCATTTAAGTTTTCGTTTATGTTTGTTTCTGTTCGTTTAAGTTTGTTCAAATATGTTCATTTATGTTCGTTTACCTTAGTTCAATTATGTTCATTTGTTAGGTGGTAATCGGAAGTTAACCTAACAAGACCATACAAACGACAAAAAATAACTAAGCTTAAATTTCAACTACAAACATAGCATACTTTATATATTTATGTATAACCATTGATTTTAATACATCTTATCTTTACGTAGACACCTAAACACATTATGCAAGAAAATTATATAATCAGTTAATCACAATTAAATAAAAAGAATCTAAAGTAATTCGCGTGACACGCGGGCTAAAAACTAATACATAATATTTTAAGATAAAAATTAAGCACGGTTTTGAAACCTTAACCTAATAATCTCTTTTGAAATGAATGTTAAGAAAAATGGATTGACGAATGAAAAATATATCATATAGAATTTTAGTTGCGCTTAACAAATCATAACATACCAAAGCACGTTATTTAAAGGCATTTTTTCAATGTATTCTAGGATTTGAATTCAAAACCATTTAGGTACTAACGCTATGTTTCCAGGTTTCATTTAATCAAATAAAGAAGTACAGTTTTTCCTTTCCTTCTTTTTCTTTTCTTCTCCCTTTTATTTCTTCCATCACCTTTAAGTTGGAATGAAAAACTCCTTCCATTTTACCCTTTATTTTTTGTTCCCTCTCCTTCCTTCTTTACAAGACACATTTTCTTATTTCTTTCTTTTTCTCTTCTTAAATGAAACTCATGAAAACAATGATTTTTTTTCTTTTCGTTCCTTTTCTTTCTACCTTAACACTTTGTTCCAGAGTTCATTTAAGGATGGAAAAGAAATGAAATGGAAGAAAAGAAAAAAATTATTGTGTTCCAAAGATTTTTTTAAAGAAAGAAATTAGAGAAAGTTATGTTCATGAGTTTCATTAAATGGATAAAAAGAAAACAAATAGAAGGAAAACATGAATAAATAAAAAGCAAGTTGAAGGAAATGTTATGTTTCCAATTTGAAAAGAAATGAGAAGAAAAGAAATGAGATAAAATAGGAAAAAAATGAAAACAAAAATTATCTTTCTTTTATTTTCTCTCATTAGGTGAAACTCAAGAACAGAACGTTAAGAGACATATTTGTCACTGTCACTTGCCAACAACCCCATAACAATTACCAAAACACTTAATAAAATATAATACAATTACAATTGTTTTAAATGAAAAAGAAACTGTTACTAAGTTACATTCATGTTTTTTAACATCACTTTCTCTGAGTCTATTTGTGACAGGGTTTCAATCGTCCCTAGTTATTTGAGGCTTCAACTCTAACTAGAAAACCCCTGTACGCAAAGACCCCAGCAACCGGGTAAAGGCGCTCACTGATGCAAGCACCGAGGCTCGAACCGGCGACCCCTCCTAAAAGAAGCAACTAGGCTACCACTAAACCAAAAGGCCCCAGGCCATGATTGTTCAATTACATTCATGTTGGTAGTTTTATTGTAATCAAGTCATTTTAATTAATTGAGATTCACTTAAAATTAAAGTAAAATTAAAATAAATACTAATACGAGTATGAGGTGTGTAATAAACGCTAGGTTCAATACCATTAATTCTTATTTAACATGAACCAACAAACATGACGTACTTCAAGGAGGCAATGTCCCACACTGATGTCTAAGGGGTTGAGCCTTGAACAGATTTGCATGGAAGCTTCTTAGGATTTATATGGTTGATGGATAATCTGCATAAAAATTGATCGTGAATAAGAACTGATCGGTGAAAACTTACCATTAGTGGTAACCGGACTTATTGATCATCAACAACTTGCTCCACAAGTGACAACTATGATATCAGTAGCAAAAGTGTTCAATAGCAAAAGGAGTAGTGGGAATTGCTATCAAAAGCAAGTTTGCAATAAGAAGTAATCGAGTTACTACTAACAAGTCAATCATCAAAGGTTATTAAGATACCACTGAAGGAATTTGATGCAGTTTCGGAAGCGATCAATGACTCAAGAAACTCATGATAATCAAAGACAGATAATTTGAACCAAAGGTTCCAAGAACAAAGTTCTTATTAATTAAAATTCAATATCAAAAACTTAATAATACATAATCTTCAACCTTAACTTATACTAAAACAAAAATGAGATAAACTTGGAAACAAGATAAACATAAAATATTAAAAGATAATAAAAATCAGAATTTAAATTAGGAGATGCTCCTGCATTATACTCCCCATCTTCGATAAACTCGTCCTCAAGTTTTGCCTTCGGAATTAACGCCACCTGGATCGAAAGGAACATCAATGCGCTCGATATTTATTAACTTCATGACATGGCCAAACAATTCAACAGTGCAAAATGCCTCCCGCAACTCTGAACGTATATCATCGAGGTCGAATGTAGCATTAGAATTGTTCTTGTTTGCTCTGGATTTTACCACTGAACTAATTGAATCTCATGAGTCGCCTCACCCGACTCTAAACTTGTACCACCTGGGTTTATTGGGTTGTCAGGTCTCTTTACCTCCTTCTCCCCGTCTTTGAAAAAGACTCGTCCTCGAGTCTTGAGAACGTTGAAAAAATCATTGACAACCCAAGATAAAAGATTGGTTCCTTTGTTCTTGTTACTAGACAACTTGAAAATTTTAAAAAACAAACTTGAAAACTTCAAAGGCAATCCCCCGGGTTCAAACGGAATATCAACTCCTCTCTTGCACAAAATAAAGTCATAGTAGGATTCTTGATTATCCAAGCTTAGATAGTTATCAATACCATAATCAAATTTAAAAGCTAGACTTGTATCTTTTGAAATTTTCTGGGAAGTAACACTAGGTGGGTTTTGATATACAAAAGGGCTAGAAATAATCCTCCCGTAAACCCCATTAATATTTTGATGAAGTTCAATATTCAATGTATTATACTTGGATGCCATACGTATAGTAGATTCATGAATGAGGGCCATACACGCTTTGACATTTGAGCCAAAACAACACCTCAGTACGCATTTACCGATTAAGCAAATAAACGCCTTTTGCGTAACAAACGAACGATTAACCGAACGGGTCGGGTTATGACCCAGAAATCCCGGGGGGCCATCTATAAGTGTTATGCGTTTAGTATAAGCTAAAATATTAGTAATATGACCTTAGTTTGATAGCAAACAAGTTAAACGAAAACATGCTCGATTAACTACCCGCTATAGATTTAAACGCGAAAGATAGTTACAAACCAAGCATTGTATCATCCGTTAAGCCGAAAAAGACTTACCAAACACTTATTTGAAATGTTTTAAGCGATCCGTGAAAATATTTTCAATTTTTACAAACGTATAGTATGTTTTTATAAATTTACACAAAACTAACCGAAAAACACTCGTTTTCGCGCTGTTTGTCGCACCCGATAAGTTTTTAGCGCCAAAAACCGAACCCGAAATAAATTTGGGGTCGGGATTTCATGTAAGGGCATGAAAAACGAGACAAATGAGCAAGAGGGGGGCCCATGGACCCCACCTTATGGGCGGCCATAAAAGGGGAAACCCCCCTGGTTTTCCTTTAAATATTAAACAAGTTCAAGATATTTTGAAGTCATTTTCTTGTGAAGAATCTGGATATCAACCTGGTCTTCTCAAAACCCAGCAAGAACTAGGTAAAGATGTCATAAATAATCGATTTTCTGCTTGTTTAAACTTGATTAATATCATATAAACATAGCTTGATTGCCAAAAATCATTCTTAACCATGTAAAAACCCTAAAAATGGTCCATAAACATATTTTAATCATACATATGGTGAGGAACCTGGTTTAATAGTTTTTTTGGCCATAAACACGGATTAAAGAGTTGAAACGGCGTTTTTACGGTTCAAAAGTTCGTTTTTGTGCACTAGCCGAAACCCTAAGTTAAAGGGTTGTTATATTGATGAAACTTGCTTGGTTTGTGATATAGGACTTTTATCTAGCCTAAATAGGAGCACAAGAGCTTGAAAAGTTGATTAGAAAGGCGGAAACGAACCAAAACCGCTAAGGTAATGCCGAAACACTCGCTTACGGACTGTTTAGGTTAAGGTTGTGATTTGCATATTATTAGGCCTTGAAATTTTTCAAGGACATCAGGGACCATGTCATTGAGTCCCTGTTCAAATTTGGTAATTTTTCGACCATCCGAGAATATTTGGCGAATTTATTACCGAATTGGGACGTTTAATGGGGAAAAATAGTTAAAATGCTTCAAATATTATGAAATTTTTCTGAGAACTCATATTTAATTTATTTTGATCACATATTAATTTTGAGATCATTTGGAGAAGTCTAAAGGTGTTTTGTGTATATGCATTCGTGTGAATTTTTATAGCCGAATTTGGGCTGAAAAGAATATTGCACGAGCTTTTTACATTCTGGAATTGAAACAGGTTGTTTTGGGACATGATTTGAGTATTCATAAATTTTGGTGGAATTTTTGGAAATTTTTTGGGATAAATGGACGATTTTCAGGCGAAATATAGCTGATAAAATGAATTTTTATAAATTAATAAATTAGTAAATAATTCCAGAAATATTTTTATAAAAATCTACATATTTTAATTGATAAGTGGCTAAATTTTCATAATTTAATGATTAACGGTTAATTAATTATGCTAATTTAAAGATTAAACAAATTCAGTTTTTATAAAAACCGGCAAGTTCGTGACTAACGAACCTGCGGGAATATCAAAACACCAAGAGTGATCAAAAATTATATTTTTGGACTAATTAAGTAAAAACGAACTTTTCTATGAGAAACCTGGACAATCCGGGTGGATTGTGCGCGTTTCTTCTTAAATCAAACTGAATAAACGGAAACGGGCCCCGTGGCTAATCCAGGACCCTAGTATGTGATCCTTCTTTATAATTTAATTATTTTATTAACCAATACATTTACCCAAGCTTATTTTCCCAAAACTGTTTTCTGAACGCGTAAACGAACAACTTGGCACAGCTGGGAAAACGGGAATCTGAGCCAAGTTCAGTTCTAAGTATTAGACATTGAACAACATCACAAGCTAAGCCTATTGTCACTTTCTGGGCGTTCCAGCTATACCCAGATTAGTTATACAACCCAGTTTAGTATTGAGATTATAATAATATTAAAATATTAATATTATTATAATATTGATTATAGGAAACCGTGATTGCAAGTTATACAAACCTCGAACCGACGTGCTACTGATTATCTACTAAACAGTGAGTTTCATGACCCCACTTCTAAACTGTTTTACGAAATTTTGGAGTGAAAAGCATGTTTGATTACATATACATACCTGAAACATGTATTGATGTGAATTATCTAAGTGCTAACACACGAAAGTCCCCACGATCACAGTGATTAACTTCGAGCCGGTGGCTTGTGAATAGTACTATTGGTTTGACAAACCCAAACGGAATCGGCCTGGTTGCCGTGTCACATAGCGCCTTTTGCACATGACCATATTTATATATACAGGCTATGTAGTATCAGACATAGCTACCGGGGCATGTTGTGGGCGGAAGGGGAGCCACAGTGGTTGATTGAGCGTGGGAAATGGATGCACGCATCACATACAGTCAAGGCTTCACTGTAGCTTAGCATAATTACATCATTTACATACATACATACTTATTTCATGATTACAATTGTTAACTTGTGAATACTCATTACTATTTTCTTGAAACTTGTGAAACTCACCAACTCTAGTAGTTGACCAATTTTAAACTGCTTTTCAGGTGTACCTAAAAAAGAATGATTTGTGATCTGTTACTTGCGCAAGGTGTGTGGTTGATGCTATGTGAATAGAAGCAAGGGTGTTAGTAGTAAGATCGTATAGTTAACGAACTAGTTTTGTTTGTATCGCCTAGACTGTAAAACGATGATAGAACAATGAATTGTAACATACTGTAAATTAGTTTGTGATGTTTCTTTATAAACAATGTGTTGATACCAGAGGTGTCTGTTACATTCCCGTTTTACGCTTCCGCATTGTGCCAGTCGGGATGTGACACACGCATCCATAATAGGTAAAGGATTCTTATCTCTATTAACCGACATCTCTTCACCCATAGGAATGTTTATTCCATTATGAATACTCACAAAAGTAGGAGTTTTATCATTTAAAAATTTTGTGAAATTACCTTCTTTTTGAAAACTCGTTTCTTTCGGCATGAGAAAAGGGATTACTATACGTTGCGATCGAGTCCCCCCACTAACCATAGGACCACCTATCACAACCGTAGGGGTTCCTATACCGTCTTCGTCTTCTTCAACATTACAAATCTTCAAAATTGATTCCTCGTCAGTAACTCCGCTAAGAATATTTTGCACAAACAAACATTCTTCTTCATCGAATTCAAATCCGTCATCATCAAACTTTGGACCGTCTTCCGATACACACTCATGATAGATCGGTTCGTCAAACCGAGGTGGGTGATAGTAAAACGGATGCTCCTCTCCGTTGTCACCTTCGTCCTAGACGACGGTGCTCAACTCGGTTTCCGCCTTACGTATCTCCCGTTGTAACTCGAGATCACGGACTCGTTTTCGGAGCCGTTCAATCTCTTCAAGATCGCGGACTCGTTGTCAGAGTCGTTTGATCTTCATAAGATCTCGTGGGTCGGAGTAGACTCCACCGCTGCCTCGGTCGGCGACTCTGCGAGTAGGATGCCGATCTTCTCCACGAGCACATGAATAGAAAACACTCGTGTCGTTGCCTCTATCGGCGAATCTACGAGCAAACAAGTATTCACGTTCATGTCGAGCCATTTGAACAACCAAAGCTCTGATACCAACTGATGAAGTTTCGGAAGCGATTAATGGCACAAGAAACTCATGATAATCAAAGACAGATAATTTGAACCAAAGATTCCAAGAACAAAGTTCTTATTAATTAAAATTCAATATCAAAAACTTAATAATACATAATCTTCAACCTTAACTTATACTAAAACAAAAATGAGATAAACTTGGAAACAAGATAAACATAAAATATTAAAAGATAATAAAAATCTAAATTTAAATTAAGAGATACTCCTGTATTAGAATTCATATTGAAACTTAAAATTCAATTTCTCCAAAATAAAAATAAATAAAAAAGCAATTTGAGATTTGGATTCTTAAGCATAGTTAACTAATTTAGTAACTTAAGCTTTTAATTATTCTCAGTTCTAAAGCTTAGCAACTTTTATATAATAATGTTTGTGCAATTCTATAAACCATGAGGATATTAATTTTATATTTTCACAAAAGATGTGATAAAAGACGTCAAGGGCACCAGCTATTATATATACCTTTAAGCTCTAGTTATAATTTAACCAATTCAATCCAGTTAAATCTTTCACAAAATGTCTGTTAAACAAGAGGATGTTAAGCGCCCCACTGCTAATTTTCCTCGCAGCGTTTGGGGAGATCAGTTTCTTGTCTACGACGAGGTATGCACCGACTTTCGTGACTATATATGTAGTTGTTTTAAACCTAACTAATAAAGAATTTAATTTTAGCTAAAGAAGCATATGTTTTCATAATACAGTTCGTTCTGGTGTATTTATCTTAAAAAATTTATGAATTGCTGTTAAAAAAATATTTAATGCAACATATATTTAATATTTTTATGTGTATTGAAGCTTCTATGAATTAATGTAACTCAAGGATCCTTTCAAGTTGAATTTGATAGACTTGATTTAGGAGAAGAGAAATTTGATAGACTTGATTTAGGAGAAGAGAAAGAATTGCATCGATCGTGCAGTGAAGAATAGATATTATAAGAACACAAGAAACCTATACGGAATCAAGAACGAATACAAAGAACATAAACAAAAAGATAATGACAATTGCTTGAAGATAGCATTCTTCTGCCAGTATATATACGGCAGTTTCGCGGGTAAACTCTCAACTGGATAAAGGTTGACAGTTTAACACAATTAACCGCCAAACAAAACAACTTGATCATACTATAATTAGCTAATCTACTTAAGTAATGATGATTATTACATAACGAGTGTTTTGGTAAAACCTGGGTGGTGATAAACCCAAGCGTTGTCGGTCACAGACGTTGAGACCAAAGTCGAAGTGTATTCGGTTGGTTTTCGTCATGTGCGTTATGATACCGGTAGTAAGACCAAAAATACAACAAAAAAAAAACTAAAAATCGAGGTGGGCCAATGGGATGACGTCGATCGGTAAACTTGGGTATCGGGATGACCCGAGCGTTGTCGATCCCTGGCGTTGAGGTGGTGAGTCTACGCAAATTCAGTTCGTTCCGGTATCGGAACTAAAACTAAAAAACAAAATTGCTATTCGGTCGGTTTCTTTACGTTCGTTACGGTACCATAATTAAAACAAAATGTGGTGAGTTTACGCGAATTTGGTGGTTTAATTTCTGTAACATTCGTTACGATACCAGAACTAAAACTAAAAAAAACAAACCTAATATTTGGTCAGTTTCGTTACAGTATATGAAGTAAAAAAAACAAAAACAAAATGCTGTGGACCAATATGTTGTCGCCATGTGACCCAATAGGGACTTAGCGGCTCCAAAGATCTTAATTTTTATATATAATTTTACAAATAACAAATGTACAGATGGTTTGGTTTAAGACATAAGATAGTAGTGTCAATAGGTAATTAAGTAATTCAAGTGATAATTAAACATAAGTTTTAATACTAACTCGTACAATCTAATTATAGAAACAGCCAACTTGCGTGTGTCGTACCAGCCATAAAAAAAAAAACTCGTGTGTGCGCCTCTTTGTGTGGCTCCCAAAACACAGTCATCAAAAATTCTAAACCTCTCCAAACCTCGTATCACGAGTCGTATGCAACTCCCCTTTTATTCGTATTTTGTAGGACCACTAGTGAGTTTTCTTCCTTGTGTGGCCTTTGTGGTCAACAGCCCAGAGATTTATTTTTCTTTTTATTTGTTTATTCCATCACGTATGATTAATCAATGTATTTTTATGCTGTCACGGCCATCATTCAAAATTTAACCAACATATGAATTTAAAATAATTAACATTAAAAAGATTAGAAACAATAATTTATTGAAGCTGTCTTTTAAGTTTTGAACATATCATATCTCTTCATCTCATATTAAATACTAGCTTTAGAGTTCGTTTAATACACGGGATGATCCAAACTACAAAAATATGAATTAACATTAAATTGTAACAATGAATGCTCGTCAAGAACTGCGTTTTTTTGAGCTACACCATGAAATTTTTTTTGATAAGTTTGAGGGGGCTTATCAACTTTGTCATAATGAAAACATAAAATGTCTTTATGTGTAATGAAAACATACAAGTTAATGCATGACACAAATATTTCAAATTTGATAAATTTAGAAGCATTGATAAGCATGGGGTGGCATGTCAGAAGTGTTCGCCATATTTTTCTTACATTTTAATAGTTGAGGAAAAAATAGTCAATTTTTCAAATCCAGAACCTTTTGATTATGTCCAAAAATGCAATTGAAAATAAATTTGAAATCTGAATCATTTGAAATTTTCAAGTCAACACTTTGAACCGGTAACAAATTTGACGATAAATCTATTTATTTGCATTCTCAAACTTTTAAAAATACTCAGATTATCCATTTTTAACATGTAACAAATTTTGAGCCAAATATAGTAAACTTGTATCAAACAATCTATTTATCAATTTTTGACCCATAGCAATGAAGTTTAAGTTCCACAATAAATGTAACACCCCGACCGATGGCGGATTATACATCGGGGCGCCACGTATTGTTTCATTACTCGTGACACTATTTGGGTGTCAATATTTGATAAATACATTTACCGCGCACGCGCAACACAATTTGTAAAGTAACATAAATCATAACATAAATCAAAATATTCAAATAACATAAACTTGTCTTGTTACATTTTAAACTAGGTCCAAAAGAAAAGAAAACATCCTATGTGTCCTCAAGCTTCCAGAAACAGCTACAGCAAACCTGAACATGTGTTAAAATAAAACGTCAACACTTGCGTGTCGGTGAGAAATCAAGTTTAATACATATAAATAGATAACAATATCTGCGCGCATCATGTGTATAACTGGTGTTCAACAAGGGTGTAATCAGATTGTGATCAAGCCTTAGATCATAGCTCATAGTTCAATCCGTGCTCCCAATTGAGCACAAAAACAAGAAAACTGTGCAAGTGTAAACAAAAGAGAAATCATAAACGATAGTTCTCCCGTGTTCATCTAATGGATCCATGAAAACTGCGGAATAGGCCGACAAGACGGTTAATGATCCACACATACAAATAAACAGCCAAGTTTACGTCCATAACACATGGGGTTTTGCGCGACAAAAGTTTATAAACAAGCTTAAGACTCAAGTTTGTACGAACACATGAACATCCCAAAACATTAAAAATAAAAAGGGATTAGGTACGAGATTACTCACCTGTAAACGGTGCGTTGAAAGCTAAAGCAAGAACCAACTTTTAAACAAGCACAAGTTAACCTATAAATAAGAGTTTATTGGTTTAATGATTTGTTTTATGCCTTGAATATATGTTAGCATAGCAATATGTATCTTTAACAAATTATTATATATTATATATTACCGGAAATCTGGGCAGGACAAGGGAAAAGACGAAGGCAGAGAGAGTGGCGGCTGAGGAACAACGGCAGAGGGCAGGGGGAAGAGAGCAGAGAAGAGTTTAAGTGTTTGTGTGTGTAGTGTTAAATAACAAGAAAATAGTATTATATATAGGGAAACCCTAGGGAACACAATCCCTTAAAAAGAGGAAAAGATCTCATCAAATCAAGCAAAAGATATTAAAAGCATAAGAAAACAAAAGCAAAAGATATCAAAAGATATGCCGGCAGCTGCAGAGGATGGGGAAAAGGCTGACAGGTTACAGGTAAAGCATGGGAGGAGTCAGATAAAGGTACTGGTCAAGACATGGGAAAAGCAGATTTCAAAAGATTATGTCAGTCACTTTTTCTGCCAACCAATGGGGTTGGTGCGCATGCTGCGCCGAAAGTGGCTTTTCGGACAGATGTCGGAACTGACCTACAGTGCTCAAACCAAAGATAAGATATCAAAAGAATACAGGCTGACCTAAACTGAAGAAAAGACTTAAGGTCTAGCGCGAGAAGATTCGAGCGCACGCGCGAGGGCGAAGGCAGACAGAAGACAATCCTTAGCGCGCCGCGGGAAGAACTTCAATCCTTAGCGCGTCGCGGGAAGAACTGCAATTCTTAGCGCGCCGCGGGAAGAACTACAATTCTTAGCGCGCCGCGGGAAGAACTACAATTCTTAGCGCGCCGCGGGAAGAACTACAATCCTTAGCGCGCTGCGGGAACAGTTCGCCTCGCGTATCGCCGGAACAGCTGGTCTTCGCGCAGGCTTCCTTGTAAGGAGTCTGGCGCGTGGAGCTGCGCAGACATCCTTAGGCGGGAAGAACCAAAGGACAAACAAAGAGTTAAGAGAAAAAGGGGTTCAAGGCTTAAGGGTTAAGCAGAGGGGCGGGACGGCGACAAGAAAGAGAAAGAGGCGGGACGGCGACAAGAAAGAGAAAGAGGGAGGCGGGAAGAAAATATTATTATTAAGTAATATAAAAATATATATATATAATTTATTTAATGTTAAATTTACAAAGATTAATAATCAAATTTTAAATCATAAAAAGATTCGGATTTGAAAACGGGTACCTGGGTCGGGTTGGATCGGGCAGTTGTCACAATAAACCCAAAACAATCCTTGATAAAAAAATCAAGAAATTAAATATGATAAACTTTGTTATATATGAAAGTGATTGGTACATATTATCCTTACATTTTAACATATATATAGTTTACTAAATTGACCAAAAAAATAATTGGATAGAATTTAAAGCATATATTTAATTTATAATTTATAAACTTATATGTTACAAATAATAATAATAATAATAATAATAATAATAATAATAATAATAATAATAAATTGTTTGATTATAGAAAAATGGACTGAATTTTAATCCTATATTTATAATTTAATGATTAAAAACATTGTTTCGTAAAATGAAAGCATATTCGAGTTTTGTTTCTTTGCAATTTTTAAAAATATACATAGTATAATATGTTAATAATAACATTTGAAATTATATTCTTTTCACTCTTTAACAAACATGGTTTGCTGTTAATTTTTGGATTTCAACAAGTATATTTTGTAATATATAGTAATATAATTTGTTAATATTTATTTTTATAAAAATGCATTGATATATTACAAATAAAATGTAAAAAGAAAGTGAATAGTTATTGATCTATGACATATATTAGTGTCAATTAAGATTTTAGTTTAGGAAAGAAAAGAATTATGAGGTTTAACCACAAAGCGACACGCGTCATAATTATTTATTTATTTTATTAGAAGAGTAGGATAATTGCGTTTTGAGCACGTTTTTATTAATAACATACAAAATATAAAAATAAGTAAAGTAATATATTTATTAATTAATAATATCGATGCGTTTTTTAAATAAGTAACATGTAAGGGGGGGGGGGTGGTTTAAAAACCATAACTTGCAACCACCAATCACGGTGTGCCACCTCACTCCACCACTTTCCATCATTAGTGATGGAATTTTGGTGGGGGTGGTGGTGTGATGGAATTTTTTTTATTTTTTTTATTTTTTTTACAATAAATACTAAAACAAGGTTAAATTAAAAGCACGTGCATCTTCATCCACATCGTCATCTTCATCACAAAAGCATGTGCAAATTGATGTATAACATTGTTATCCTCTAAAGGATCGACGGACGTTTGTGACGGTTGAGATTGAAACGTTTCAAAAGGATTATTTTGAAATATTTGGCTAGAAAAAGGTGGAATAAACGGTTGGTTTTGATACGGTGTCGATGAAAACGGTGAATTAAATGTTTGAGATTGAAATGGTTGGTTTTGGAACGGTTGTGGTTGAAAAGGTTGTTGTTGGAATGGTTGGGTTGTGTCGGGTTCATCTTGTAATCGGAATCTCGCCGGCTCGCCAAGATTTTGTCGAACCTTTGGTCGGGATTGGGTTTTCTTTGAACCCGAGCCACGTTTCTTTGAACCCTCCATTTGTGTGATGTTAGAATGTTGTTTGTAGTAGAGGATTTGAGTTGGATTTGAAGATGGATTTGATTATATTTATATAGGTTAATTAAGTTTTTTTTTTATCTCCTCTCAACGGTCACATTAACAGTCGAAGGGAAGTGGCCACGCGTGATGGCCATCACGGCCGGCCCCCCATCACGCGTGATGGGAGGACCGGCGGCGGTGTTCCCATGACCATCACGCGTGATGGCCACGCTATAACGGACCACCCCCACTGCTCTAATAATAGTACCCCAAATGAACCGGTCACATACCAAATATCGGACCATGTTCCTTTATCGGTGCCTCTCACCAGATAATCATTGGTTCGGACTTCGGATTGGCTTTGCGTTAGCCTTATCTTGGTTTTCCGGAATCATACTTTTAGCTATCTTACTAATGTAATGATATTTATTCCATAATTCACGCAAATAATAAATGTACACATGGTACGTTTAGTTTAGGACATAAGTTTAATAGAATTTACAAGATTTGTGATAATGGTTTGTTCGTAAATGAAGCAAGAAGATCAAGCTGGAGTTGAAAAAGTAGTTGAAGACCTTAAAGAAGAAGTGAGGAAAGAAATACTACGAGCTTTGGATATTCCTGTGGAGCATACAAATTTGTTAAAACTGGTCGATGCAATCCAACGCCTAGGTATTGAATATTATTTCGAGGAGGAGGTTAATCAAGCCTTACAACACTTCTATGATGCGTACGGTGACAACTGGAATGGTGGTGCCACTTCTGTTTGGTTTCGAATCATGCGACAGCATGGCTTTTTTGTATCAAGTGGTTAGTGTGCATAAAAGTTAATTTTATTAATCATGAATCGAAAGGAGATCTAATGACTGTCTTGTATGAAATTAAACAGATATTTTTAACAGCTACAAGGGAAAAGACGGGGCTTTTAAGGAGCCACTAGCGAATGATATTGAGGGTTTAATTGAGTTGTATGAGGCAACATATCTAAGTGTTCCTGGGGAAGTCATATTAGATGATGCTCTTGTTTTCGCAAGAGGTCGACTTAATGGCATTTTAAAAAATCCTTCTTTGGCGAACTGTATCGTCTCTAAACAAATACAAGAAGCGCTAAAGCAACCTCTACATAAAAGGTTGCCGAGACTCGAAGCATTGCGTTACATACCTTTTTACCAACAACAGGCTTCTCATAACAAGTCTTTACTAAAGCTTGCCAAGTTAGGGTTCAACCTGCTTCAATCACTCCATAAGAAAGAGCTTAGCCAAATTTCCAAGTATGCACATATAAGACATATCCCTATCCCATCTTTTATTGATATATTCGATCGATATTGTAAAAGAAACATGGAATTAATCCTCTCTATAGATATTGTTATAGATCTAAAATACATCTCATTTGCAGGTGGTGGAAGGGCTTTGATGTCCCAACAAGTTTTCCTTACGCAAGAAATAGACTAGTTGAATGCTACTTTTGGTCATTATGTGTGTTCTATGAGCCCCGGTATTCTGAATCTAGAATGTTCTTAGCTAAATTTATTGCAGTGGAAGCAATTCTTGATGATACTTATGATGCTTATGGTACTTATGGAGAACTTGAGATCTTTACCGAAGAAATTAAAAGGTATATAACAAGCATGCATCTTGTCAACTGTCATCCATTAAAACAAAATACCTTGTACATGTATAATTCTTAGGTGGTCAGTAACATGCTTGGACAATCTTACGGAATACATGAAACCCCTATACCGAATGCTTCTCGATATTTACGAAGATATGGAAAAGATATTGGCAAAGATGGGAAAAGCACATCATTTAAATTATAGTAGAGAAGCAGTAAGTTTCTGTTGGCTTAATTGTTGTTTGGCTCAAGTGTAAAGCCCAGCCCAAGAATTATTAGGGTTTTATATATTTGGTAATGTCTCGGCTAGCAAGTTTGGTTAGTCTATATAAGCCGAGTTATGGTTAGACATTAGAGATTATGAAGTATATGCAACCAAGTTAGGGTTCATCAATAGTCAAACCGAGTTAGGGTTTGAGAGTTAAAATTAGTTTTTTGAGTAATATTTTCTAATTAATATAAACGAAAGTTAGTCGTTTTATTCATGTTGATTATCGATCTGGGACTTGAATTGGTATCAGAGCCAAGTTCAAAAAATCGATAATCGGTTGGCGGCAGGTGGTGGTTTAAGGAGAAGCTATTATTGGCGCATATCGGAACCGAGTTGGTTTCCGAATAGGATTGTTGTTTTGTTAAAGCGGTTAGTCGGACCTTTGTGTCGGTGGTTCTTTCCTGTCTGACGGAAGTAAGAACACAAGGGTTCTCGGGCTGGATCCAGCATTGGAATTTTGATCTGGAGCAAAGGGGTTCTACGTCAATGGCAGGTGACGAAGAAAGACCGGTAATCCAACCCAAAGCGAGTGGGGGGATTTCGTTACAGGTTCCAAAGCTGAATGGAACAAATTACATCACATGGGCGATTGTAGTGAAAGCGATATTGGATGATCAAGACCTATGGGAAGTTGTTCAACTAGAAGAGGGTGCGATTATTGATGCGAAGAAGAATAAAACGGCAAGATCGTTTTTGTTTCAAGTGGTGGATGGTGATATTCTTCAGATTTCTCAATACAAGAATGCCCGGGATATATGGACGGCTTTGAAGGCACGGTATGTTGGGGCCGAGCGAGTTCAAAAGGCTCGACTACTAACGTTGAAAAGTGAATTTGAGAAACTCAAGATGGCGGAAAACGAGACTGTTGACGAGTTTGCAGGAAAAATAGCAAGTATGGTTTCAAAGGCAACGAGTCCAGGTTACATGTTCGAGCAAGATGTCTTGGTGAAGAAGTTGCTGGATGCGGTTTCGGATAAGTACTTTCAACTCGTAGCCTCAATCGAGCAAAGTGTTGATCTCGATAGTTTGATGTTTGAAGATGCTATTGGAAGACTTAAGGCGTTTGAGGAACATCTACGGGGGAGAGAGCGCGCTTCAAATTCGCAAGGTCAGTTGCTTTTCAATCGTTCGGAAGGTAGTTACAAAGATAAATCGTATGATCAGTCCGGTAGCCAAGGTAAGGGTTGGCCGAGTTCACAGGGGCGTGGAAGAGGCCGTGAAACCGGAGGTTAAGACCGAGATGATGAGGACCAAGATGGTTGCGAAAACCGAGGTGGTCAAGATCGTGGACCAAGTCATAAGCGACAAAGAAGAACTAATGATCGTCAAAGGGGAAGAAAGGATATATCACAGGTTCAGTGTTACCGTTGTGATGAGTTTGGTCACTTTGCATCTATGTGCCCGGAACGTATGAAGAAAAAGGAATAATCTAATTTGAACAAAGTTGAAAGGTGATCAAAAGACAGTTTTACTGAATGAAGACGGTGTGATTCCAAAGCGTTTCAAAACCGAGCCGATGGAGAAAGATGTTTGGTATCTCGACAATGGAGCATCGAATCACATGACGGGTAATAAATCTTACTTTTATGAATTGAATGAACAAGAAACGGGAACGGTGAAGTTCGGAGATGAATCTTGCATTGATATTCGGGGAAAATGGTCGGTCTTAATTGAAGGGAAAACGGGGGAGCAGCGCCTGTTGACCGATGTCTACTACATCCCGAGCCTACAGTGCAATATCATAAGTCTTGGTCAAGAAACAGAAGGTGGATGCGAGATTCACATGAAACATGATTTGCTAACCATTAAAGATGATACAGGTAAGCTTTTGATAGCAAGTACCGGTAAACGAGCTATCATTGGAATGAAGAATTTTTCAGGTCGGGATCTTCAAAGTATTGGACTGAAAGAAGACAAGCAAGAGATTCAAGCCCAAGGGAATGTGTCTAATGATCAAACGAAGCAAGCCAGTGTTACTTCAAGCTAGGTGGAGCCCAAAGAACATTGCAAGAGATCAAGAAAAGACTTGGGAGAATCAAGAGAATGATGACAAACGTGAAGTTGAAGATCCGCCAATTTCGAATAGGAAATTAGGGGGTGAGTTGGGTGAGTCGGATACAACAATTGGGGGGTGATTGTTGGCTCAATTGTTGTTTGGCCCAAGTGTAAAGTCCAGCCCAAGAATTATTAGAGTTTTATATATTTGGTAATGTTAGCCCTGCTTGCGGTGCGCACATATGATGTATATATGTGTGAACCCTCGGGTGGGCAAAAGTGAAATTGCACTAATTTTGACGTTATTTTACTAATCTCGTGAAAATAACGTTAAAAGTGACGGACGGTTAATCAGGCATCATGTAGTGGCGTTGATAGCCGAAAGACAAGGGTACATGCACCGATCAGCCGGTGTCCCGATGATTGAGTGCTATGTGCCTTATGTCCAAGGCTTGATGCAAAACTACTATCGAGCCGGGGGTCTCACTGGAAGCAGCCTCTCTATCCTTATGGGGTAGAGGTAAGGCTGTCTACATCTTACCCTCCTCAGACCCTACTATAGCTTTGCTATTGGTGGGATATACTGAGTACGATGATGATGATGATGATATATTTGGTAATGTCTTGGCTAGCATGTTTGGTTAGTTTATAAGCCGAGTTATGGTTAGACATTAGAGATTATGAAGTAGATGCAACCAAGTTAGGGTTCATCAATAGTCAAACCGAGTTATGGTTTGAGAGTTGAAATAAGTTTTTTGAGTAATATTTTTTAATTAATATAAACGAGAGTTAGTCGTTTTATTCGTGTTGATTATCGATCTGGGACTTGAGTTTCCAACTCGTTCCAGTTGTAAATTTTAATAGTATTTTTGTTTATTTTAAGTTCAACATGATTTCTCAGCTAATTTTGATTGCGTGTTTCTAATCCCTACTGCATATATGGTAATTCAATATATTAATATTTTTTATCCTTGGCGCCATTAGATAAAAATAGTTTTCTTTGCACTTATAAATTGCACACACTTTTTGATAAGGTACAAAGTACGAAAGAAAATAACAAGCCAAAACAACTTTCTGCATATAATTATAATGGAAAAGATTACCTCTACATGTTGAGAAACAAAAACTTGTGGCATCCAATATAAGTGACCAAATCACGCCAATCAACTAATTTTTTGGGGAATGCTATGCATGTAAATAGTTGCATATTTACTGAAATTTTGAAAATGGTATATATTTTAGTTTCTTATGACTTTAGTTATATGTTATTTACAGATGAACGAATACATTGAAAGCTACTTCACAGAAGCTAAATGGGCAAACGATGGGTACATACCAACAACTGAGGAGCATCAAGAAGTGGCAATTATTAGTAGCGGATATAAAAACACTCTAATAGCAAGTTTTTGTGCCATGGGTGATGTAATCAAAGACGAAACATTCAAATGGGCTCTCACTATGCCTCCCATAGCAAAAGCTTGTTGTTTGCTTTGTAGGGTCATGGATGATATTGTCACTCACAAGGTACCTCTTGACCATATTTTCACCTCTGTAAAGTTTACTTCTACGATAGGTTGACGACCAAAACTGTTGCAAATCCCCATTCTAGTGGTTTTAGCTCGTTAGACCGTGTGTTGTTGTTGAAGCTGGGCTCCGAATTCATGCAATAATATTGTGCTATGCTGAATGGACACTCGCTGAAGCTATCGCCGAAGTCGCCTGAGCCTGTTGTGGTTCAGGCGAACGGTGGCTTTAGCTTTATTTTTTTTTAATATAACATAATAATGTAAACTAAAAAAATAATTTTTACAATTAAAAAGAAACATTAAACATCTTAAAAGCATAAAAAATACAAGTAAACGGGGGCCTCAGCTAATATATATTTTTATTGTGAATAAATTAAACCGAACAAATTACTATGAAATATTATATCATTTTAGGCTAGAAAATACATATTAAAATTGGGCTAAAAAAATCCATCTATTTGTTTATAAAACAAAAGGCCCTACAAGAAAAGCCCATATGCTTATACCCTAACCATCTTCTTCTTGGTGATACATGCCTCCTCTTCATTTTTTTTTCTGGATATTTTTTTATTATTAAACTAAAGAAATTGCAAAGCTCAAAACCCAACTTTCCTTTTCCCACTTCCAATTTCCCCTTCACCAACCGCTAGCTGACTCGCAGCCACTCACTCGCGCCATCCATCGTGCCACTGTGCTATGGTGTTCGTCTCCCACGTGGCTTGCGCCACCCTGCTCGTGTCATTCATCACGTTCGACAACGGACAGTCTTGGTAATATTTTTGTGAGGATTTTGATACAGAAAAATATTGGTGACAGATCGCGAGGGAATTATCCTAGCAAATAGCAACGGTTTTTCCGACATATCTAGCAAACTTATAGCCATGCAAAAATATTCAAATTGAATTGTATGTTCTTTGAACGACAAATTAGCATACTCCTAAATACCTATATAAACAATCATCTATACATGTATCTTGCAGGATTAATTTGAACTATCGACCTCTGGATCGATTAGAGGTGAGGCACCTTAGCATCATTTCCATTGGGGAACTCAAATTGAAAATTGTTTTCCATTTTTATTATATCCGAAATCACGTGAATATATGAAAACACTAATTAAACTAAAATCTTATGGACATTCTAAAATAATATAAATTTCTATAAATTGTCAACTCTATACGTAAGATACCCAAGCTTAATGTTAACATTCTACCAATTAATATCCAAAACACTAAGCTTGGCCATGCTAAAAAGTAAGTTGTTTGCTATTGTAGCACAACCTCATGAACCTCCATGAAAAGTTAAGTTTTTATATTTGTATATATAACTAGTGTTAAGCGAGTAATTTAGCTTCTATTGCAACGTAACCTAATTATCATCCATATTCACTAATGGTGAGTTAAAATTTAAAACTTAACTAGGTGTTATTCATTCTGGGATAATTTTTGTTACATGTCTAAAGATTTAAATAAAAATTCAGGGGGAGCAAGGAAGAACTCATGCCCCTTCTGGAATCGAATGCTACATGAACGAATACGGTGTAAGTGAACAACATGTCTATGATTTGTTCAATATAAAAATTGAAGAAGCTTGGAAAGAAATGAATCAAGAGTCTCTCAAGTGTAAAGATGTTGCAATGCCAGTAATTCTGAGGGTGATTAATTTGGCACGTGCCATGGATGTCCTCTATAAGAATAAGGATCATTTCACACACGTTGGTGAAGAACTCATTAATCATATCAAGTCTCTTGTCGTTGATGCTATCGTTATATGAGTTCCTGTTCTTAACCACTATCCGAATATATATGTTCATATATTTGGAAGATCCCCGATGTCTTTTAAGATGGTATGACTCTGGTAGCTAAAGATAACAAAGTCAACTTCTTTCAGTAAAGAAGATTGATCAAGCTGGAATAGTATTTATATGTACGTGTGGTTCTGTTTTTTGTCTGTATTTTAAGGATTGAGTAATAAAAGACTGATTCGATATACATGATTAGTATGCAAGTGACCTACAGATTTTACTTTATGAAACAAACATAAGCCAAATAAAGATATATCAGTGATTATCGTTATTGCATTTCTTTTTGTTCAAATTCCAAATTACGATGAAGTGTTCTAGAATCTGGGTACATTTCCTCGTGCAAATTCTTAGGTTGTGTCCTAGTATTAATTGTTTGTTACATTAACTGGGAGGAAGCATGAACATGGTCATATTTCTTTCATTGAGTAAAAATAACTTTTTTGAAAATTTAATGAATTTGTAGAAAATTTTATTTGATTTGCCCTTATATATATTTATGGAATTTTGAATATTTTTGTAAATAAGAAAAATTGTAATAGTTAGCAAACAAAATTTCGAATTCAACTGACAATAGAGACAGGAAAGTAGTTTGTATGTCACAAATTAATCCTTCGTCGCAAACTTGTACCTGTTGGATAATCAGAATCAATACAAATTGAGATTTCTGCAGCAAGCGTGTGCAGCAAGAAAACACTAATTATATGCGAACGTGATTTTTATTGATAGAACTTGTTGATGTTTATGTTGAAATAATAAGAGCTATGTTTCAATTCTATTGTTATAAGGTGTTATGTTTTTATTATTATAACTTTGTTTTATTTTTTATTTTTTCTCATGTATGTGAAATGTTCTGGTTGCATGATGGACTTAATTGGATGGACTGAATGGGCTGGATGGGCTGGAGCTTTGGCTAGATGAGCTAGAAGGAGTTGGGCCTAGAATATGGAAGCATTTTTGCTCTCCAGGTTTGTTACGGGTGTTATAATAATTTTGACATTCGTTCACTTGGAGAGCCATATAAAATACTTGTTAGGGTTCATTCACCTAACAAACATACGCACATATTGTACCATTCATTCCAGTATTTTCAATTCTTCTCTTAATAGTTCTTGTAATCTAGGTTTAGGTTTATCTTGTTGTTGAACCGTTAGACTGATAGATTGAGTTGGAGAGTTTTTGATTTGTAATTTCTGCTGCGTTGTAATCAATCTGTTCGTGAAGAATAAAGTTAGTTGTTCACGGTATCCATTTTTACAGTTTACAAGAGAACTGCCCTATTTATACAGAAAACATCGCTTCTAATTAACGCTAATACTATGAACGGTTATATTTAGCAACCGTTATAAACCCTAAATATCTTAACGAGCCTAATCTTATATTTACAGTTCTTCGCCTTCTAATTAGTATACAATAATAATAATTACATAATAAATAAATAACCTACTTTATGATTAAATTCTAATACCCCCTTAATCATAAAGTGTTCTTCAAGCTTCAAATCTTCTCTTCTCTTTTTCAAGCATGATGCTTCGGGACCAGCTTCTTCTTTGTTGATATTGACTTCAATCTTTCTTCCAAGCATTGTTCCATGGCATCATTCTAATGTTTCTAAATAGAGCTTGTAAACTGTTCTTACTTCAATGTGCATATTTTCTTCAAAGCCAAGTTTCATTGCTATTGATTTCCATCCATTCTGTATAATGGTTTCTTCATATCAACCATAGTGTTGCACCGATATAAACAAATTGAAGAGATCAATTTATTCACCATTACTTAAGTAAGGTGGTATAGGTCGGCTGAAATACGATTCTATACACACGTTGTGGAACCAGTTAAGTAAACCATAAAATGCTTCTCTAAACTTATAACCAAATCTTTTGATTAAGACATGATGAGTCTGCAACATGTCTAAAAATGTCATACAATCATCAAATGATGTCACAATTGGGGGATAAAACTCTTTTTCTTATCATCTCTTTCAGCCATGATATCCTTTGTTTCAAAATAATTTACCAAATCTTCATCGGCATATATTATCCCATTTAGTAATTCTTTTATAAAACACATACCACCATCTACTATTATATAAAAGCCATTTTTCTTCGACTGATTCAAACTTAACAGATTTTTTTCTAGGCTTGGAATATAAACCATATTTGGAACACTTATCTCTGTCCCATTGAAATTTAGGGATACTACACCGGCACCTTTAACAAATAACAATTTTGTTTCTAACCGGGTTTCAGTTCCGTAACTCGGTTCAAAAGTTTTAAACACTGCCATGTATCCTGTCATATGATTCTCACATGAAGTGTTTAAATACCAAATTCTATCATATGTTTCAAATTGGGTTCCATGAACAAGAAACTCCTTTTCTTCAAATAAATTGAAATTTTTTAAGGGACATTCAAATGCAAAATGACCCGTACCTTTACATTTATGGCATTCAACGGGTGATTTTCCTGTTTGTTTTGACGGTTCTGCCATGTTCACTTCTTTCGGTACTTCGATTTTCTTGACCATACATGGCCCGTTACAAAACGGTTTTTTTTTTCCGGTTCTTGTATCTTCTTTGCTTTTGCCTTCATTCTTCTTCGCAGATTCTTTTCTTGGGTTTTCGTCAATCTATGCCCACCTTTAAACTTTAATCTATCATCTTCCAATTTTAGACCTCCCAATTCCCTTCGTATTTCATCAACGTGGCTTTTCGGTATTATTGAACCGAACTTTGCAGTGGTGTTAGCGCTGCCACACATGATCCCATCTTGATTTTTCTGAGGCGTTGGTGTTTAATAATATTATCATGTATATTTCAAGGTTTGAGTAATAAAGACTGATTGTTACTCGAAAAAAAGATTTAATATGTTTTTAGCAGTGCTGAATACTTTCTTAATAACGAAAACGAGAGGCTTCTAGCAAGGAGCTAACCTAAAGGTTCTTTAATTTAAAATTACGACAATGAGGCCACTATAAGAATTGTTTGCTCGCTCTACTTATTACCAACGAGACCACTCTAAGGATTGTTCCTTAGCTCTATATTAACCCGCATTATATATTTTGTTAACTTGGGCACTTTCTAATTTCTTGTTTTCAATTTTCAAATACACCAACACCCGGTATGAAAGATAATTATATTGGTTTCTGTTATGGTTGTCCCTACCACAGAGGTATGAAAATCCAATATATCTTGGATTGAAAATGTCCATATTAGAGGGTGCTTACACAAATGGCTTATGTTGTTCCATACTGCATTCGCCAAACTACAAGACACGAATATATGTTCGACGTTCCAGGAAATCACCAAATATCGAGTGTAGATTCAAGTTTGTTTGTATGTTACTTGCGGACAGAGCTTCAAGGGTAGGGATACTCTTCATTTTAACCCTTCATTGGTACCCATTTGTTCCAATGGCACACAGAGTAACATACACCACCCCACCACCACCACCACTTGTACCAACCCACCAATAGTTACTTTATCTCGTGCCAATATATATCACAAAACCTTGGGTCCCACTAAATCTTCACACAACTTTAGTCTCACTTGTTCCCAACTCACACAATAAATTGCTATCCAATCCAAGTTGGTGTACCGCCATGACCAAAAAGTATAAAGCTTTGATGGATAATTAAACATGGGAACTAGTACCAAGATCCCCTAATAGCAACATCATCCCGCGTTTATGGCTATTTAGACACAAATGTACCAACGGGTCGTTACACAAGTACAAAGCAAGATTGGTTTTGAACGGGAAGAGCCAACAAGTGGGATTTGATTGTGATGAGACGCTTAGTCTTGTGGTTAAACCGACTGCCATTCGGACCATACTATGTTTTGTCCTCTCCCGAATTTGGTCAATTTATCAACTTGATGTCAAAAACGCATTTCTCCGTGAAGACATGATGAAACTATTTATATGTTTGATTCGCTGGGCTTTACCAATACTTTTTAGACCCAAAGCATGTATGCCGGTGATGTAAATCTCTATACAGACTCAAACGAACACCACGTGCTTGGTATGAAAGGTTTGCCGTATTATGGTTTCCTGAGTATTGCTAGTGATACTTGATCGATTTCGAAAGGTTAATCAAAAACATTTATAAAAATTACTATTACTAGCTAGGTAATTAAGGTGTCGAATCCACAGAGAATCAGTGGAATGTGCGAATCAAGTTTATTGTTTAATAATAATTAATTATACTAGGCAGGTGAATAATGTCAGGCAGATTAAATATTGATTTGATTGTAAAAAAACTAGAGAAAAGTAACCAAACTTCAGGTTTCAGGTTGTGAAGCAAACTAGCCCAATTGATTAACTTATTTGGAAACCCAGTATGATTACGCCTATAATCAGAAGATTAGATATTAGATCTTATAGATTGATAGAACTGAATCTGAACAATTGGTTTAATTGGATAAATAATAGCCTAATTGATTACCAACTTTAACACTCTGTTCCCAAGTTTCATTTAAAGAGAGAAAAGAAAGGAAAGGAAAAAGAAAAGAATGGAAAGAAAAATAAGTGATATTATTATGTGTTCCCTAGTTTGATGGAAAGGAAAGGAAAGGAAAATAACATTGTCTGTGTTCCCTAGTTGAGTGGAAAAGAAAAAAAAACTATTATTTTACCACTATACCCTTAGAGTAAATTAAAATAAAAAATACATTACTTATCATTCTCCATTACTCATTTCTCTACCAAATTGCTCACGAGCTACTCGAGATCGACTCGTGAAAAAAGTTCGATCAAGCCGAGCTTAAACGAGCTCGAGCCTAAAAGTAAGCTCGTTTAATAAACGAGCCCGAGCTTCACTTATCGAACCTGTTGTGCCGGGTCTGCTTCGTGTTAAGCAAGAGTTAAAATTTGACTATATATAGGTAAATGAAATATGACCAGTAAGTGCAGTAAACAATTCAAACATCTGCATATAGAACAAAAACACCAATTTGAACAAACATGAGAATTGTATCTGACTATCTGCTATCAAACAAAACCAAACTCATGAGACAACATATGGAGCTAAAAACACACAAGCAATAATACAAGTACTAGTATATAACAACACACAGATCATCTAATCATCCAGACGCAATCATAACTTCCATATGCTTTGACCCATTATATTCAAATAACTGATAAGAAAACATAAATATTAAAATGAAAAAAACGTCATGAAAGTTTACATAATTATTTTTTTAATATATTGCTTCCACGGGACGAAAGAGCAAGTCGAGCCTAACTATTTCAGATTAAATACAAATCAGTAAACAAATGTTGTTAAACAGATTCTGTTGTTAAACGGGCTCTGCGTTATTTTTTGTTAAACGAATTCTGCAATTTATTGTTCTTCTACATGTAATAAATTAATTTCTTCATAAACCGTTTTAACGGGCCAAAACAGCAAACTAAGCCCAACCAGTTCAGATTGAAATACCAATAAGTAAACAAATCCTGTTAAAGGGGTTCTGCAATTTATTTGTCTTCTAATTTTTAAAATGTTTTATGTAATAGCCAATTTAAAAAACAAAAAAACATACTAATCCAAACATCAAACATGTATAAATGCAACTGCAATTTCAAGATACACTTATGATCACCGTAGATATTATATAAGAAGCCACATAACACAAGATATGATCAAGCATATTTCATATATACATAACAGACTTAACTATGACAGATTGTTTTCAAAATCATTAACCAAAAATTATCAACAAAAAAAAGGAAATAATGTCACCTAGTAAAAGAATGGTTGAAACAAGCGTTAAGAAGCAATTGTGACCTGTTGGTAAGCTTGGGGTGTCACCTTGTCGGAGTATTGTGATGATGAACGGCGGTTGGTTAGGTTTGGTTAACGTACAGAAAGGTGGGACACGTATGATATGATGAAGATAGGGCTAGGGCAGCATGGTAATTTGAGTTTGATCAAATCTCAACCCTTTCTTTTCTCTCTTATTCTTTCCAATTTGGAAGGAAAAGTTATACAATGAATTTCCTCTTACTTCCTTTTCCATTCTTTTTCTTTCTCACCTAAAAAAAACTAGGGAACACATTCTTTTTTTCTAATTTCTTACCCATTCTTTTCCTTTCCCTTTCCCTTCATAAGTAACACTCTGGAACAAAGTGTACGTTTTGATAAATACAATCAGCTTAATGGTTAAAGATAAATGGGTTAATGACTCTAAGAACCTAATCCTAAAAGTTGATGACCACGAATCAATTAACTGATAAAACTTCAAATCATTCCATTACGAAAACCTGTTTAAATGCACAAACAAACATCACAAATTAACTAATCGAATGGTTAGTCAAATCCAAATCCAATTCCGATGTTTAGAACACCAAAAGTCTAGCTACAAACACAACCCTACTCCCGTAAATGGTCACAAAGGATTTAGCCTTGCATCTTGATATTGAATAGCTTCATTGATTGTTGAATGGATGATAGCATGGATGTTTGTGATGATTCAAGGGTGTTAGAATGGTGTATGTGTAAGGCCTTGGACCCGGATGCCCTACTTTGGTGGTGAATTTACTCATAAACAAAGTTCTAAAATATTAGAGTATATTAAAACTACGGAATAATTAAAAGTCAACCATTCAATACAAAACATTCAGATCTTGTCTTTAAACATAACTCAAAAACATCATAAATAAAACATCATAGCAATCCCTCTTCAAATTCCAGTCTCTTTAGTTCATGCCATGTGTCTCCTTTAAGCCAGCTACTTTAATCTGTTTGCCTACGTGCATATTAAAAGTCAGCTGTGGTGAGTGAATTTTAGTTAATTAGGCAACATACATTACATTCACATATATATGTGTATCCGAAAACACATCTTTCATACTTAACCAACTTACCTTTCAATCATTCATACATGGATGCATGCATGCATACATACATCCATACTTTTATACTTTCATACTTACATTCTTTCATACTTTTGTATTTACATTTCTTCATACTTTCTAGTTTTAGCTCTCTGATACAGACATGATTATCTCTACATTTAAAAGAACCTTTCGCCCTATAACCTCACAGATGTTATTAGAGTCTGCTACCCTCCTTTCAAAGATGCTATTAGGGTCTGTCACCCTCCTTACACAAATATTATTAGGGTCTGCCATAATCTTTTCACATATATTATTAGGGTTTTCCACCCTTGTAACCATACAACCATCCTCTTGGATATTATAAGGGTCTGGTGACTCTGGTCATGCTTTCCATGCAACCAAACAACTATACATTTTATCTTATCTTACTATACTAATAAACAAAAATAATGATGCTTAGTTGTCCTAACCACATTCAATCTTAACATCAATCTTCTAATCTCTCTTCTCCTTAATTCATGCTATCCATGGGTCATGGGTGAAAATAATTTAACCCATGAGTTACCCCATTTTCAATTTATTTGAATATATTATGTACACATTAATTAATGACCATTTATAACAATTTAAAATCTAAAATATAATTATGCTCAATGTATACCTTGGTTTTTATTAAAGAAGTCAACATTTTTTAATAATAAGGACTCGTGAATTTAGTTTGAATTATACAAAGCTTCCACTTCATATATGTATAAAGTTTTAGTTATGTTATTTAATTTAAATTTCCAATTACGTGATTATTTATTTTTGAATCTTAAATTTAATATTCTAAAAGAATGTTTAGAATCTTAAATTTAATTTTGAATCTTATATGTGATTATTTATATATGTGATTTTTTAATTTTGAATCTTAAATTTAAGTATAATCATTCTAAAAGAACTTTTAAACATTAAAATCATGATTAATTATACCTAAAAAAATTTGGAGTTATACAATTCATGTTTTTTACTGAAAAATTATAAATCCGAGTTGTTCACTCTTTTAGAAACCGTAAATTCCTTCTTTTTTTAATTCATAAATGCCTATCACATAATAAATATTTAATCCGTCTCTATGTTTTCCATATGAATGTAAATTTGAGATTCTAGCATTCTTATTGTTTGTATTACATATTTCATTTTTTTACCTTTAATTTTATGTCTTTATTTCAAATAATAGACTTTACACTACTGCTGCTGCTACTACTACTACTATTATTATTATTATTATTTCCAACCAAAACCATTGGCACCAATGCATTTGATTTCCCGCCAACGGATTTCGGCCGCCACTAGAATACTGACACATGTAATGAGCCCACCCAATAATTTTCTGATCAAATCCTTCTCCTCCGTTATTTTTGTTTGAAAAGCGTCTCCGTGAAAACCATCTCGCCCGTGATGTTTGGTTCTGTTTTCATCTCCTCCGTGAGTTTACAACAAACGTTGAAATTTGTGTTTTTTTAAATTCGTCTGACCAGACGAAGTTCACGTGAATTTCGTCTAGAGACGAATTTCAATCAACCATGCAAAAAACACCATTATTTCTCCTTTGGATTATTAAAATGATGTCGTTCGGGAGCACATTGAATAAGTTAAAGTGAGAAAATGATGTTTTGGATCTTTTCCAGCCGGTTGTTGCCGGAGCTCCGGCCACCCAGTATAAATTTCCACGGCGTGTTCTCATGAGTGAAATAATAAAGGTGACAATGTTGAGCATTGACGACTGGACTTCATGGGTTTATATTCCCAAACATGCAAAAACACAATAACCAGCGAGGTGGCACGTGGTGCATGGTGGTGGTGGTGGTGGTGGTTTTAGTTTATGGTTCGAACTGATCGAGAGTGTTCAGAGAGAAGGGACATTTGGAGGAGGCTGTTGGTGGCTGCGTATGGTGATGCGTTGCAGCCAAGAACCAAGGGGAAGGGTGGCGGCCAATGGCGCATCAAGGTGGTGAGGGTGATCGCTGATGAGATGGATGAGGAAGATGATAGTAGAAGTGGAGGAGAGAGAGAGAGAGAGGGAGAGAGTGACTGAGGAGAGAGGCGGATGCATGTTTTTTTTAAAAATCGTCTCCCAAGACGAATTCACATGAAATTCATCCGGATAAACGAATTACAAAAAACACGATTTTCGACGTTTTTTGAAAACTCACGTAGGAGATGAAAAAAATGACCAAACATCATGGAGATGGATTTTATCAGAAAATTATCGGGTGGGGTCAGACTCTTTACACGTGTCAGTATTTTAGTGACGACTGAAATCCGTCGGCGGGGCGGGGTGGGACCAAATGCACCGGCACCAATGGTTTTGATTGGATTATTTTTATTTTATTTTTTTTGAAATTTGGCCTGTTTTGAATTTAGATCTCCTAATTTGACATGTTTTGAAAATTCGCTATCATTATTGGATTGGGTGGTGCTCAATTATGATTAAAGGGTATATTTTATTTTATTTTATTTTTGTTTTAGCTGATAATTTTTTTTAATTTATAATCAAATGTTCATATTACATCGAAATAGAAGGCAAGCGGGCAACAAGCTGCGCCGCTACCTCGTTTTGAATTGCAAAACCCAATCTTTTTAAAAACTACATTTGCTGATCTTGGAGTCATAACATTATTATGCATGACCCGTTGAACATGGGTAAGTAACTCCACAACTTCAGGCGCGAGGAAACCAAAAGTGTCAAAAGCAAAAGGAATAAATACATGTTTGTTGTCAAGACACACCTTTTCATGTTTTGTCACCTTGCCTGAAGCAGCTTTTAATGTGGCTTGCCTGATTGCAAAACCACTACTCCCTAGGCCCACCAAAGGGGAAACCCCTGTTAAATCCACACACACTTGTTTTCCTCCTATCCATCCAAACACCAAAATGTCAGCCGGTCGAAGAGATAATCTTCCCTCCGACGGCTCAGTTAAGAAATTCATAGGTGCTTATTTCTTAACGGAAATTTCGACCCGGCTGAATATGCGTTCAAAATTCTAAAATTAAAACTCCAACCTTTTGTTTTCTCAAAATACATTACAACAAATCTAGAATGATTAAAAAATTAACATTACAAAAATATCCATAATAGATTATTCACATGCCACTGACCAATTATCTCATATCATTTAAAAAAAAAAAAAAACCTATCCTATGTGAGAAAAACCTCAAAGCACCTATTCTAAAACTTTGATTTCATAGGTTAAGAAGAAAAATAGTAGTATCAACCGGCCAATGTTTAAAACTTGATTTGTTTTTAATAAATAGGTTTCTAGAAGCAAACGACTTTAATTAAAATATTAATATTAATAAAAAATATAAAATATAAAATGTTTTCAACTGAATAAAAAAATATAAATCAGAAGCGGTTGGTGACACAAAGAATAATAATGTTAATCTGGACTCCTTTTTTGACATTATACCAATATCACCGATTCCAAAGAATTTACTTTTACATTAATTCAAAGTATATAATATAATTACCATTATATAAAATATTGATCATGTATCATACTTTAAAAAACTTTTAGTTTTATTATATACTAGCTTTTAAATCTGTGTATAAATGATTTGTCAAATAATAAAAATAAATAAGGTTTTTTATTTAAAATTATTAAACAAAATTAAAGCTAAAAAGAAAATAAAATGTATGTAGTACAAACAATAAGAATTCTAGAATCTCAAAATTTACAAATTTAAAAAAATCTCGTTATATACAACATTTGCTAAAATTGTTTGACCAATTACCCCATTGATAGCTATGATGAATGAGATGGAAAATTAGAAGGTAAATCATGACCCATTTGTCAAAATTGTTTTGAAGCATGGCCCATAGGTAGGTAGGATAAATAAGTTGAGAAATTAGAGAATTAGAAAGAAAATTATAACCCATTAGTTAAAATTATTTTGAGTCATGACCTATGAATAGCTGTGATGAATGAGATGAGCGATTAATTAAAGATCTGGAAATGACATTATAACTCATTTGCCAAAATGATTTTGCCTATAACCCATGGATAGACAGGATGAATGAGAAGAGAGATTAGGTCAAGAATAAATGTAAGACTGTCACATTATCCTCACTATGTTCATATATATATATATGTGGGGGGGGAAGGGTTATTGTAAATATTGTTTTCTAAGAATGATAGGAATAAATCTAAGCCATTAGATCAACACATCCAATGGTTAAGATTGGAAGTTACAAAAAAATCATATTGTTTCTTAGGATTAATTATCTACCATAGTTTGTTAAGGGCTTAGGTTATTCATACACCAAATAGGTTGTTCATACACCAAGAAGGCCTATATGAGTCGTATAGGCCCTATACTCGTATAGGTGTAATGTCAAGTCATTTTCAAGTCAGAAGTATCATTTTTCATTTATTTGTATCGTATAGCCCCTATACGAGTTGTATAGACCTATACGACTCGTATAGATCCTGTTTGACTCGTATAGGTTTTTTTTTTTTTTCAAAATATTAAAAATAACATCCGAGTTGTTTACAAAATAGAAACACGTAATTTAAAATTAAATATTTTACTATATACATAAAAACATATGAACAACATGAGTGTTTTTGGGTAAGACTTTTTATATGTGGTCATGCAATCCATTTTGGTTGACACCCATGTGAGTTATCTAAGCTTTTGAAATATAACTGCCATAAAAATAATTACATTTGTTAACGTAAATGTTTTGAAATATAACTGTCGTATAGCTTTATTCACACACCATGGGGATGGTTTTTGTACAAAGTAAGCTGACATGCAGCCTATATGAGTCGTATAGACCCTATACGGCTCGTATAGTGTCTATACGACTCCTATAGGGTCTATACGAACAAGAATACCTATACGACTCGTATAGGCCCTTTACGACTCGTATAGACTGCAAAAAGCTGCCACACTGTCACCTCCGTATGCATGTTAATAAATTAGGCCTGTACGACTCTTATAGGCCCTATACTAGCCGTATAGCCTTATTCACACACCATGGAGGTGGTGTTTGTATATAACAACCCTTTGTTAAGGGCAATATTGTCCAAGCAGTTATTAAAAGATTGAACTGCAAGTTTGTTTTAGTCAAATCACAAAAGGCACGTGCTATGGTTTTTTTTCTCTTTTTTCTTTCTTTAATATTTTTTATCAAATATGTCAACGTGAACTTAGAATTTCTTTTTTGTATTAAATTTGCCATCATGATCTTAAAAGTTATACATGAACTTAAACACACTGTTAACAAGAAAATTTGAAAGTTTATGACAACCTTCATGAAACATTAAAGTATGTAACCGTAATCTTTTAAATGCGTATATATGAATTGATGGGTATATTTAAAAAAAACAAAACAAAACCAATCATGTCCAACCGTTGAATGTCGGACCTAAAACCGCTTCAGTTTAATTTAATTGATATAGAAAATTACCTAGATACCCTTTATTCTAAATTAAAAACTATGCCACATGTCCATTATCTATTGGTTCTTATTATTCTCACAAAATTATTTATTCTTATTTAAACCATTTTCTCTCTCTCTGTGTGTGTGTGTATATATAGGGGAGGTTTAACGTACAAATGAAATTAACGTGCTAAACATGAGAATCAAATAGAGTAATTATATATACAAGTAGAGTAATTATGAAATTACACCATAGAGTAATTGCGTAATTACTCTATGATGTAATTACATAATTACTCTACTTGTATATATAATTAGTCTACTTGATTCTCACGTTTAGCACGTTAATTTCATTTGTATTTGATCCAAACCCTATATATATATATATATTAAAACATACTATAGATTTGAAACCCTTGATTTTAGATAAAATTGAAAATTCAATTTAATAACATCTTCCTTCTAATTAACCGTCTGCAATAGTGCAATTGTTGAGTCAGTTTCTAAAGTATAATCAGGGCTAAACTTCCAATCGCACACGAATCAGACTTGAAGGTTCTCAGATCGATCAATTGACGCTCCTTAAAAATCGTAATGAATTAGGATGAATTGACGCTTTTGAATGATGAGTTGAAGCTTGCAACTCATATTCGATAATTCACTTGAGCCTTATGAAATGGTTTTGCTAACCAATTTGTAGTTACAACATGATTGTTGAACCATGTAGGTCCCGAAACCGGATCCAACAAACGAACGGCTTTGTTCTTGATAAGTACTCGAGACGGGTGCGGTAAATCAAACGACCGAACATAAATAATGTAGAGATAAGATATAAAGAACGATCTCGTTGTCGGTTAAAAGACTGAAATATATTAAATGAACCGACCCCACCCAAGGTGAGTTCCCCTTGGGTGGGTGATTTACATCTTTGAAAAACACACACATAAACATGTCATACAACTCCTATTTATAGCCAATAGACAAACTAATCTAGAAGACCTCATCCCGTTGAACTTAAACGCGTGTCGAAGTTCTCGTTTCTTGTCCAGTTTTGCTCGCTGACATTAAATATTATCTTGACCATAAATATATAACGGATTTCGTAATTTGATATCGCAAGTCACAACTTTTTGGCCTTACAAACCATCGTGATTTGTGTTTTTTGTTGCATAATTTGTAACAATTGCTTTTATAACTAGAATAAATATTCTTATGCATAGCGTAAGTATATAACTAGAGTAATTACCATTAACGTAATTATGTTTCAATAATTACTCTAAATTACTCCACTTCATATGTGTAATTATGTTTTTAACTAGAGTAATTTATAATATAACTAGAGTAATCATTACATGTTAGATAATTATATAAAGCATGATAAAAAAAACGTAATAATTTAAAGCCTTCTTTGTTTAGTTTTTGAAATCTATCATTCTCTTTTATTTCTTCTCTCCAATTGTGCTATTCTATTTACATGATTTTTATTTTGAATTTTTTATGATCAACGACTGATACGACCCAGGAAACCCGACCCATAATTGACCCATTGACCCGGTAGCAACCCATCCGAATAAGAAGGAAGAAGGAGTCAATGCAGTTTAAATTGTTCCCACGTTGCATTTAGTTTTTTTCCATGTTGCATGCATTAACTAGAGTAGTGGGGGTAATCCACCTGCATGTTTGCTTTTTTATCCTTAAGTTTAGGTCATGTTAGTTTCAATTTCCCTTATATATTGTAATGTTTTTTGCATTAAAGAATTAGAGAAAATTGTCCCAAATACTTATCTTCTTCTTGGAGTTTTGCCTACTCTACAGGCAACCTATCAACGACATTTTAGTTCATGCGATTTGATGGTGAGGTTTGATTTTGGTTTGGAATCCGAAACGTTTAGTAGCGTGAAAGTAGACAATGAAATCGAACTATTAACATCATGTGAATTATAATTATGCCACCGCATTTGTTATCAAATTATAGTTGATAGTGTATTTCTGTCACCTACGTATTTGTAGGATAACATATCATTATATGTTAACCTAAATCCGCACACACATATATATGTATGTGTGTGTATATATATAGATAAAAGTAGAATACATTACTCTCTTATCATACAATAGGTACCGGCTTCCACACCCTTAATTATATATAAAAAAGACACGCAAAACCCAAAATCACACTCCTATGTGTGAACCACAAGTGCCATTCAAGCCATCTCCACCACTACCATTTCACCACTTGCCGGCATCAACACTTCTCCGTCGCCATCACTGGCGTTGACAATGAGTGTCTTGCAACTAGCCGGAAAAACGCTAGAATGCCCCCCCCCCCCTTCACATTTGTATTTTAGTAATTGATTAATTAAACTTTAAAATTGATCAAATTAATCATTATTTGGATCTTCAATTGATCAATTTTTGACTTTAAGTGTAACCAGATTTAATTGATCAATTTTGACTTTGGTTCAAGATAACAGTTCAAATGTATGGCTTCAATGCTAAATATCGATGGTTGCGCTTCGTGTGTACTATATGTCCTTGTTTTGGATACCGTCTCAGGCTATGAAATTTTTGGAAAGGATTCATTTTTAGCCTAAATAATAATTGGTGTCTTGTTCTTTGGAGGCGTTTAACCATGTGTTTCTCCAAAAGTGGCGGTGGAGTATTATTAATAAGCATGATAGTTTGTGGGTAAAGCTTTTATTGGTCATCCATGGATCGAATGTGAGGAGTGTTTTGAGTGATTATACCGTTCAGGGAAATGGAGTTTGGAATAGGATTATGAAATCCGTTGTAAAACTAAACAAAGCAAGTGCTATCTCTTTCTCTTCATTACGAGGATGGGTAGAAGAATCTCAGTTTTGGAAGTTAATCAATTTCCTTTCAAAGGTAAGTATTTCTACTAATCAAGAAAAACGAGCTTGGTGTCTTGAACGGGTAGAAGAGATTTTCTATCAAGTGACTCGGTCTATTATTGAACCCTTTTTTCTTCCAAATGTAGTAACAAAGTCTAGATGGAATTATTGTGCTCCAAGAAAGGTAAATACGTACTTTTGTGAGGAAGTTGTTGATTACGGAGTAATATATTTCGTGTTTATCTAGATAATAAAGGGATTGATGTTCCTTAAATGGTATGCCCATTGTGTGTAAAAAATTCTGCGCCTTTTGAACACCTTTTTGAGTTTTATGAGATTGTCACCAGGTTGTTATTGTTATGTTCGGTTGCTTCAAGATACCTATGTAGGTCCTCTAGATGGATCTCAAGACTTGACTCGGATCAATCCGTGTTGTTGGTTAGCGGAAATCACCAACGACACTCGGATCTCGGATCTTAGTTTGTTATTATAAAAGAGAGAAATTGAGAGGAGAGGTTTTGGAGAGAGAGAAACTTTATTTTCTTGAAGTAGTGAAGAGTTGTTATGAAGAAATGGGTAGGTGACCTTTTATAGGGTCCCCATTTCTCCAAAACTTACAAAATAAACGTACAAACTAAACGTACCGAGTACGTACTACACTGACTAAAAGCAAACTAAAACGACATATACAATCCTAAAAACAATATAGAATATTGGCCCTACAACCTATACCTTCCGATAACGTATTAGTGGAGTATTATCGATCAACACCAAAGATATGAACGATCTCGTATCATGAATTATCAATAAACATATGAAATTGAATTCGGGCAACGATTATTTACTGATTACGAATACAGATAAACAAAAACGAAAGAAAATGAATTATACAAACGAGAGAGAATTCGAACTGAAATCTAGACGACTAAAAAAGCCCTAATTATACGTACCCCTAATTGTACCTAACGGCCATTAACGACCTTATCGCACAACTTGTACAGAACTAGCCCTCAACTTTACCAGATGTACTGCACACTTATGTTTTTTATCCTCCCTGTTCTTCATTAAATGACTTATCAGAAATTACCAAACAGCCCATGGACCTATAGAGACTTAGTTAAACATGTCATTTAACCAACTACCGAACTAAGCATCATATCTAACACCTTCCAAGTTCAAAACGGCCTAAAAATCGTGTTCAATGTTTAAATGGGACGGAAGCGAAGGCCTCGATTAAAGAAGTGGCAGATGATATTTTTTTTACATGTGGTGGGTAAAATATTTCAAGTATAAAAATGAGGTGGTGTTTTGGTCTAATGAGCAAAGAATTGAAACGTTTATTGCTAGTCATGCTTGTTTAATGTCATCGTTAAAAACAATGGAGGAAAATTATAAATTATTGTTCTCCCTTTCTTATTGTGTTATCTTTTTTTTTTTGAACGACGAATTTCTGTCCTCTTGGAGATTTGACCCAAGACGTCCCAACTATTGTTAAATGTTTCACCTTTATAATTGGACCACGAACCCATTGTTATCTCATTGCATTATCCTTGGCGGTTTTTATTTTATTTTATTTTTGCTTGTTAACGATTTAATTACAAATTATTGTATTATATTAACAAAAGATGCCATTCAAACTAATCAATTGTTTAATTACAAATATGTTGAATGACTTGAATGTCGTGCATCTACATTACGCAGATTCTTGTATTTTACTATTTTTTAAAGGCATTTTAAATAATTAATTCGCAATCAATCATTTAAAATAATCAGGTATGAAACCAAATGTTATGCTACGAAATTGAATAGAAAACCAAAAAGTAGATTTATTAATGCTATTGACTTATTGTTTAAGACAATGAACCTAAATTAAAATTTATAGGTTTACGACGAAAAATAAAGAATTTGGTATACATATAATGTTTAGCGATAACTTTCAGAACAAACAATTAGCAAATACAATTTAGAAAAAAAAAATTATTTCAAATCATGTTCCTTTAGCAAAAATAATATATATATTTGCTATAAATATTTGTTAATATGTGAACATACACAAATTATTGAATACACGATGGCACTAAGCCACTAACACGCCTGATAAGGCATAAACTACTTGAAAATTCAAGTCGCTATACACAAATTCATAAATATTACGCGTAGTCTTCGCTTTTTATTCATCTAAAATGATTTTCTTAAATTTTTAATAAATCATGTTTCTTTCTAGATACCATTGGTTGCATTTGCCCACCACTAATTAATCTTCCACGGTCAGATGTGGCAATCTTAAAAAAGGGCTTATCATATTTATATTTTTATTTGATATAATAATCACATAATGACTTCTATATATACTGTCTATACCATAAATCAGCTTCCATAGATCTCTTCTCAAAAAAAAAAAAAGTAAAATCAACTTAATTAGTTTTTGAGGCCGGCAACATCTCAATGGCACAGAAAAGCAAGATCTTGATCATCGGAGGGACCGGGTACATCGGAAAGTTCATCGTAGAGGCAAGCGCGAAAGAGGGAAACCCGACTTTTGTTTTGGTCAGAGAAGGCACAACCACACATCCGGAAAAATCAAAGCTCATAGACAATTTCAAAACTCTTGGTGCCACTATTCTAATTGTAAGTAGAGCCTTTACTTTGTGTGATGGTTTTATGACTTAATCTCAATAATCCAGTTTTTTCTTGACCATTTTAAGGCATTTATAAGGAAACTATATGATTTTCATGAACCATTTTCAGGGAGATATTAATGATCATGAAAGTTTAGTGAAGGCAATCAAGCAAGTCGATGTTGTGATCTCGACGGTAGGTGGTGAACTGATAGCTGATCAACTCAAGTTCATTGCTGCAATTTAAGAAGCAGGAAATGTAAAGGTAATTACAGTTTTGCTTAAGCATGTGTAGTTGACTAGTTGATTGTATAATTTGACCTTTTCTAATATTCATCCGATCCAATATCCTTCTAAGTTGGATCTTTTCTAGCTTATTCGTTTTCGTTTAGTTGGCGCAAGTACGAGTCCAATGGCTCAAGTATGAGTCCACTGGCTCTAGATCTACTCAGTATCGTAATTAACCAATACTTTCATTATTTATGTAGAGATTTCTACCTTCGGAATTTGGAACCGACGTTGACCATGTCAACGCGGTCGAACCAGCGAAGAGCATCTTTGCGGGCAAGGCGAGCATTCGTAGAGCTGTCGAAGCCGCAGATATCCCGCATACTTTCATTGCCTGCAATGGGTTTGCTGGCTACTTTTTACCAAACTTGGGGCAAATGGACACATACACCGCCCCTAGGGAGAAGATTACCATCCTCGGAGATGGAAACCCCAAAGGTACACGCATTAATGCATAATCTGAAGTCATAAAGCAATGGAGGGCAATAAACAGAACCAGTGCCAACTCAACCTTTTAGAGAGCATATAAAAATATTTAAAATTTGATCTTTGTCATTAAAAAGAAAAATTGGCACACATTGTGTACGATTTCTAAATGACACAATCACACATATATATTAAAGTTGTAGCGAGTTTTTAGTAAAAAGAATAGTATTCGAGTATTGCAAAACCTAAAAATTAGACGAAGTTAATAATATAAAGAAATCATTACCAAAAGACTACTAATGTCTTTATGTTGTTTTATTCTATCTAGCTGTTTTTGTGAAAGAAGAAGATATAGCCTTGACTACCATCAAAGCGGTTGATGACCCGCGTACATTGAACAAGACATTGATTTTCAGACCTCCGGGCAACACATTGTCGTTTAATGATATTGTTTCCATCTGGGAAAGCAAGATTGGCAAGACCCTTGAGAAAACATATGTTCCTGAAGAGCAAGTTCTCAAAAATATCCAAGGTGAGTTCGATGAAAGAACATGTTTAATTAAAACGAGTTGACTTAAAAAATTATATACCGGAAAATAAGAAGTTGCTATCTTGCAGAGGCTCCATTTGGGTTAAGCATTCTTTTGTCCATAACACATTCTGTATTTATCAATGGAGACGCAACAAACTTTGAGATCGAACCTTCGTTTGGTGTGGAGGCTAGCCAGCTTTATCCGGAGATAAAATACACCACGATTGACGAGTATCTTGCTAAAATTGCATAAAAGTTTCTGTTTCATGTTTCAGAATAATCATTGTTTATGATTAAACTTTTCCTTGTTAAGCACTATGATGTTGTTTTCTGGATCTTGTATAAGTTCACATTTGTAATGATTGGGTGTTTACATATCATATCGTAATTTCTATCGTAGTTCTTGACCCTTTTTGAAACTGAATTACTTATCGATCAGAAAAGCTATTGAATGGCGGGGTTACATTTGGGCATCTTTTTAGAGTTATTTTCTCAAGACTCATGTTTTTTCCTAGGTCTGTAATCTTTTTAGAGTTGAATGTTGTTTTATGATTTTTTATTTTTTTAATTTTTAATTTGGTATGCAATTGCAGGATTTTTTTAATGTGATTTCATTTCCATCTTTGGTGCCGGTTAGAAACATTTTTTTTTTCTCTCAGAGCATTCTCGTCCAACCCCTCATATTATGTGAGGGGTGTTTTTATAATTTATAGAGTGATTTAGGGTGCTGTGAGTGAAGAGTTTTTATATTTTAGAAAAAGTAGTGATTTTTCTGTATATTTGAAAAGTTACTGCTCATCCCCTATAATTTTTCAATATATTTTGAAAGTGGCTATGAGTGAAGGAAAGAGAAAATGTAATGATAAAAGGTATAAAAAGTATTATTTAATTGAAATAGAGAGAGAAAATAAAGTGAGTTTTAGTGTAATTTTTGGTTTGAAGATAGGGAGTGGAATGAGAATGCTCTTAGACTATCAGTTGTGGATCATGTTTTGCCGTTGAAATGGAGACATGGCACGCGGTGCCGGCGGCAAATACACCGCCCAGGCATGTCAGGGTCGCCCAGCGACGATTTTGACGATGAATTTTCCATGACTAAAATGCCGCTCAAATATACGAGAGTAGAGAGAGAATTATAAAGAGAGGAACAGTGTGTTGATTTTATTTATAGAGAGAGGAACAATTTGTTGGATGCTTCAGATTTGAATCATGTGGTGTGAAGAAGACGATCTGCTAATTCTTTTTTCCTTTTTAAACTTTAGAGAGACGACCCACTTGAATAGTCAAATCTGTGTGTTGAAATTGTTTGTTTATTTTCTTTTCTTTTATTTTTTTTAAATTAATGTCTATACTTATTAGTATAAATCAATTCTTTTATTTGATTAACTATAATATTTGATGTGGTATTAGTTTAGTTATGTTAAATTTTAATTTAATTTTAGTTAGATAAATATTATTATTATATTTAAAAAGTGAGAGTGTAAGTCAATAAATGAGTTAATTCCAAAGTTAGCATGGTTTTATTAGTTTGTGACAGGTTTGTCATTATGTAGGGACTAGTTTTGTAATTTTAGTTTTCTGTTAGATGACAGTTAAGCTAGGGTTATAAGAACAGTATCCTTTACAGTTTGTTGTAATCACTTTTCAATTACTCAATAAAAAGAATTTTCTCTTCAATTCATCTTCTTCTCTACTGTTTTGTTCTTTGATTCTTTGATACCTGTGTTCAATTGGTATCAGAGCAAAGGCATTTGCTCGGTAGGTTGATCCAATGGACTGGATCTTGACAAGCGAATTTCACAGCAATATTCTCAACGATCAAGAATGACAAATCCTCCTCCTCCACGTGATAACTACATGGCAATTCCTCTCCAATGTCCGCTCCTTACCCCAACCAATTACACCACCTGGGTGGTAAAATTGAGAGCAATTTTCAATCTTCATGGTCTCCTGAAAGTAGTTGAACCGACTGATCCAGCTCCGGCGAATATCGATGTTAAGAAAAATAATGCAGCGATTGCATATTGGTTTATTGGATATTAATAATCCCTATTGACTGGTATTGACCGATAATAATCCCTATTCATTTTATAACCAATGACGGCCCCAAATTTGAAAAAGTTGGCCCCCAATGGTCCCCTGTTAAAAATAACTTAACGGCGTTATACTTTTTTTTGAATTTCAAACTAATGTTTTAGGGCTCTTGATCGGAAGGAGGATATAAGTCGATTGATGTAAAACTAAGGTCGAAACGGTGATCCAGACGACTTGATTTTTGTTAATTGTAAGTTCAAACACCCGAATTGAAGCATTGTTTCGTCGTTATGGAGCAACGTTTCGAACGAAGTTTTACATCAATTGACTCGTATCCTCCTTCCGATCAAAAGCCCTAAAACATTAGTTTGAAATTCGGAAAAAAAGTATAACATCGTTAAGTCATTTTTAACTGGGGACCATTGGGGGCCAACTTTTTTAAATTTGGGACCGCCAGTGATGATAAAATAAATATGGATTATTATCAGTCAATACCAGTCAACAAGGATTATTAAAATCCAATAAACCTTGCATATTTGTATCAGGCTATGCCTGAAGAGATGGTGCTTCAAGTGGCAAACCTCACGACGGCGAGAGAGGTTTGGCCGGCGGTAAAAACGAGATATGTTGGAGCGGATAGAGTCAAGAAACCCGGCTTGCAACCCTCAAGAACGAGTTCGAAGCCCTACAAATGAAGGAGAGTGATAGTATAGACGTGTTTGCATCAAGGATAACTGCAATTGCGTCTAAGGCATGTGATTTGGGTGAGCCGTATCAAGAAAAGGTACTGGTTCAAAAATTACTTAATGTTGTTCCTGATAAATTCATACAGATTGTAGCTTCATTAGAACAGTTTGTAGATCTTGAAACTATGTTGTTTCAAGAAGCTATTGGTAGATTGAAAACTTTTGAGGAAAGATTGTCTCTGAAACATAAGCAATCGGTAGCAATGGCTAAAGATGATAAGTTGCTGCTCACTTATTCTGAATGGCAATCCAAAAAGAAAGAATTAGATTCTAAAAACAAAAGTTGGGGAAAGGGGGATAAGAGTTCAAAGTATAGTTTTAAGAAAAAGGAAGGGGATGGAGGAAAAACAAAGAATCAGAGTTTTGGGAGTAGAAAGAGGATTGATAAGTCCAAGATTAAGTGTTTTAAGTGTGATGAATTAGGGCACTATGCTAGTGAATGTTCTAGTGTGAAAGTTAAAAATCAAGAAGCAAATTTAACTTAAACACAAGAGCAAGATAAAGATGAAGGAGGGCCAGTCCTGTTCATGATTGAAAAAGAACCCAAGAAGGAAGTGGTGTACTTGTATGAACATAAAGTGGTTCCTTCAAAGTTTGATGAAGATGAGTTAGACTGGTATTTGGATAATGGTGCTTCCAATCATATGACTGGTAATGTCTCAATCTTTTCATAGTTAAATAAGAATGTAGGAGGTAGTGTAAAGTTTGGGGATGGGTCATGTGTACAAATAGAGGGTAGAGGTACGATTGTATTGGAAGGTAAGAATGATGAACAAAGATTGCTCACAGATGTGTATTACATACCACTTCTGAGGAGTAATATACTTAGTCTTGGGCAAGCCACTGAAAAGGGGTGTGAAATTAGAATGAGGGATGAATATTTGTGGTTGTATGATAGGAGTGGGAAATTGATAATGAAGGTGGTAAGGTTTGCAAACAGGCTGTACAAAATTAAGATGAAAGTAGGTTCACCTAAATGCTTTCATGCTAAGTTGGATAGCCTGCCATGGCTATGGCATGGAAGGTTGGGGCATGTTAATTTTGATGCACTAAGGGTGATGACAAGTAAACAAATGGTGAAAGGGGTTCCATTTTTAGATCATCCGACACAAGTGTGTGAGGCTTGTTTGGTAGGAAAACATATCAGACAACCATTTCCTGATCAGTCACAATATAGGGCTAAAATACCTTTGAAGTTTATGTCTGTTGACTTGTGTGGTCCAATAATGCCCACAACTCAGGTAGGGAATAGGTATTTTATGCTAATTTTAGATGATCACGCTAAGTTCATGTGGGTATATATCCTTAAAAGTAAGGATCAAGCCTTAGAATTTTTTAGATCATTCAAAACTAAGGTGTAGAATGAGTATGATTCCAGAATAAAAATTTTGAGATCAGATAGAGGTAGGGAGTTCACATCTGGTGAGTTCGATGAGTTTTGTGAAAAAGGAAGGAATAACAAGGCTCTTGACTGCACCATATTCCCCACAACAGAATGGTGCAGTAGAGAGAAGGAATAGGACTGTGTTGAATATGACAAGGTGTTTGCTGAAAGAAATGAGTATCCCTCAGGACTTTTGGGCAGAAGGTGTCAGGCATTTAGTCTATATTCTCAATAGAATTCAAACCAAGGCACTAAAGACGTGTACTCCATATGAAAAGTTGAATGGTAAGAAACCAAATCTGCAACATCTAAGAGTTTTTGGGTGTACCGGTTATGTCAAAGTTACTAAACCAGGGCTGAAGAAGTTAGATGATAGAAGTGTTCCTATGGTTTATTTGGGTATAGAATCTGGTTCTAAGGCGCATAGAATGTATGATGTGCAAAACCAAAGAATTGTTGTAAGTAGAGATGTGGTTTTTGAAGAAAATAAACAATGGGATTGGCCTAGCTACTTAGCAAGTGTGAGTACTGAAGATGCCATTTGGGTTGAATTCCTTGTGTAGGATGTATCATATGAGCTAGAAAATTATACTGAGGTAACTGATCCAATTCAGGAGCCTAATACTAATGATTCTAGTGTTGGCATGAGGTCACAATTTAAGCAGGGTCAAAGTTCTGGTCAAAGTGAGACAAGATAATCTGATATGAGAAGATCTAGTAGGGTATCTGTTTTACCTACTAAGTTGCAGGATTATGTCTTGGGTGAAGGTGTGAGACAAAGGTCTGGTAGTGTTGAAGAAAGTAATATGGTGGAGTTATTACTTACTCAAGATGGTGAACCTGTTTCTTTCATAGAAGCCGGTAAAGAAAAGGCTTGGAAAGAATCCATTAATGAAGAAATTAGTCCAATAGAGAGGAACAAAACTTGGTTGCTGACTGATCCACCATTGGGTTGTAATCCAATTGGTTTAAAATGGGTCTACAAGTTAAAAAGAGATGCTTCAGGTAAGATCACTAAGTATAAGGCAAGACTGGTTGCAAAGGGTTATGTGCAACAACATGGTGTTGATTATGATGAAGCATTTGCACCAGTTGCAAGAATAGAAACTATTAGGTTGATTCTTGCACTAGCGGGGTAAAGTTTTGGTCCCTTTTCATGGTCCAATTCCCTTAAATTCAAGATTGCTTAGTTGTTTTAAAAACGAGGTTGTGTAGTATTCTAGTTAAGGTTAGCATGCTTTCGGTACAATAACCTGCATAACATGTCCATATCCACTTGTGTATTGGGAAAGTGAAGAGTGGTGATAGATTGGTTATTCTCCGTTAGAACTTATGCGATCAATGCATTTCGAGACCTTAGCTTGGCATAAGTGTAAAAGTGATAGAGGCAATTAGGTTAAAGCCTCGTCTCGATGAGCGCGAGTGTGGGTTTTGGGGGTTGGGCCTCATACATTACACATATGAGCGTGGGCAATGAGAGGGGCGGGGGGTTGGTTCCCGTAGAAAACAGTACTGGATCTATTCTTTTTTATTCGATCAACCCCGATGTTATTTTGCGAGACGATCCGGCTTAGTAGGTATTTCTTTGTATTTGTAATTGTTATAGTACTAATCAATAGGAAGTATTAAGCATCATGTTTACTTGAAAAAAATAATGAAAAAAAAAGAAAAAAAAAAGAAAAAAAGAGAAAAAGAAAGAAAAAGTTGAGAGTCAATGTTCGAAGTATTGTGTAGTGAGTGTTGAGATGCAAGTCAGTAATGTTTATAGTTGTTTATTTTATTGTTTACTTTGTTTTGATGTAATAAGCCGGATCGGATCGCCTGAGCTACTTTCAATATTCCCCTTCCATACCCTTACACCTTGCCCCATTATAACCCGTTTTAAGTCCTCTTGATTTGCATTTGTGTCAAAGCATTTATATAGATGGAGATTTGACGGTAGTACAAGCGTATGCGAGGAGAATTGAGTATTATTGAAATATATTGAACAATCACCAATAAAAGGGTCAATGAGTGATGGTGTGTTATGTGTGGGTAAAAAACCGAAAGCATGTTAAGGTTGACCAGAATTCAATGTTTTAAATATAATATTAAGTATTACTAATGCAAACCTCTAATAATGAGGGAATAGGGTATGATTTGGGACCTTGACTGAACCGGGTGTGTTGGTATGTTTGGTGGTTATATTTTGAAAGCAATTGTGGTTTTAAGTGTTGCTTGGGGGCAAGCAAAGGTTAAGTGTGGGAATGTGACGAGTGACTCATAGGGTAGCCGTTAAGCGAGTTAAAAGATAGAAATGCATTGGGCTTAACCCACTTAATTTCATGGAATTAGTTGACTATGGTTACTTAATTTCTCGTAATTTCATCCTCTACCTCCTCCTACCTGCAAACATATGAGTAACCATAGTCAACTAATTCCATGAAATTAAGTGGGTTAAGCCAATGCATTTCTATCTTTTAACTCGCTTAACGGCTACCCTACGAGTCACTCGTCAACAGCCAAGATGAATTGGAAGGTATATCATATGGATGTAAAAGTGGCTTTCCTGAATGATGACCTTAAAGAAGATGTTTTTGTTAAACAACCAGAAGGCTATGAGAGAAAAGGTGCTGAGTTTAAGGTATACAAGTTGTCAAAAGCCTTATATGGGCTTAAACAAGCTCCAAGGGCTTGGAATATCAAGTTGGATAGTGTTTTAAAGATGTTAAAGTTCAGGAGATGCCAACATGAGTCAGCTGTATATGTCAGGTCAAATGGAAGTTCACAAATGATTGTTGGAGTGTATATAGATGATTTGTTGGTTACGGGAAGTAGTGAGACAGAGATCAGATAATTAAAACAACAAATGAGATCAGAATTTGAAATGACTGATCTTGGGTTGTTGAGCTATTACTTGGGTTTAGAGGTTTCTCAAGGAAATGATGGAATTTGTATTAATCAATCTGCTTATGCAAATAAAATACTGAAATTGGCTGATATGGAGGAATGTAATGAGACAAGAGCACCTATGGAAACTAGTTTGAAGTTGTTTAAGTTAGAAGGAGGTGATTTTGTGGATCCAACATAGTATAGAAGATTGGTTGGATCTTTGAGGTATTTGACTCAAACAAGACCTGATTTGAATTATTCAGTTGGGTATTTGAGTAGGTTTATGCAAGAACCTAGAGTTGAGCATTTTAAGGCAGTGAAGCATTTGATAAGGTATGTGAAAGGAACAATTCACTTTGGAATCAAATTTCACAAAGGTAAAACTGGTGGTCTTGTTGGTTATAGTGATAGTAATCACTTAACAACTGGTGATGATGGCAGGAGCACATCAGGTAATGTTTTCTATTACAATGACTCATTAGTATCTTGGTGTTCTCATAAGCAACAGTCAGTAGCCTTGTCAAGTTGTGAGGCTGAATTTATGGCTGCAACAACTGCAGCTTGTCAAGCAGTTTGGTTACATGGGCTGCTAGAAGAAATCACATGAGAAAAGCAAGAAATTGTTACTTTGTTAGTTGACAATAAGTCTGCTATCGCACTCATGAAACATGAAAAATCCTGTTTTTCATGGAAGATCAAAACATATAAACACCAGATATCACTACATAAGAGAATGTGTTGAAAATGGTCAAATTGTAGTTAGACTTTGTTAGAGGAGATAAACAAAAGGCTGACATACTTACAAAGGCTTTGTCAAGGGTAAAATTTGAAGAAATGAGGCAGCTGTTGGGAGTTGTAGATTGGTGAATTGATGACCATTTCTTGATATTGTGAAAAGAAATGTAGTTGAGTGAGATATGATGTGATGCTGACGTGGCAGTTTTAAGTGAGAATAAAAAATGCATCCATACCATGTAGTCTTAAGCTGCTTGCTAATAAAATGGGACTAGGCTCAATCGCAATCGCAAAGTGGCTAAATCGAAGCTCATAGACAATTGTTTTCGTATAATGCAGTTTTTATGGCCTTAAAGTTGAGTGCAATTCGAGTTTGCTGAGATATTTGTTATGGTATGTATAATGCAATTTTTATGGCCTTGTGAACTGTAATTTGTAATAGTATAATCAAGGACGGTGTTAGTTTGGAAAGTGGGAAGGGATTCTTTTACTATTACCAAAAGTAAAAAGTATGTATATGTTTTACTTTTTATAATAAGAGTTAACTGTATCAAGTTGTATATGTATAGTGAAATCAAGTTCTTCTAATGTGATGCATGTCCTTAGATGGTTCCTAGAAGAAAAATTATAGACTCGTTCATATTATAAAAATAGTGATCGAATCGAACTCGAGCCTAGTAGAGCTCAGGCTTGTCTCCTTTGCACCCCTAGTATGTGTGAATGCATGTATTTGTATGTTATTTGATTATTTACATTACATCTTATAATTGTGTAATTAAATTGTAGGTTCCCTTCAACACTTGGTTGATTTCTAGCATGATTTCCGTTCACACAGACACAGGTAATACAAGCATAGTTTCTTTTAAGAATCCTTCAACACTTGTCTCCTTTGCACCCCTAGTATGTGTGAATGCATGTATTTGTATGTTATTTGATTATTTACATTACATCTTATAATTGTGTAATTAAATTGTAGGTTCCCTTCAACACTTGGTTGATTTCTAGCATGATTTCCGTTCACACAGACACAGGTAATACAAGCTTAGTTTCTTTTAAGAATCCTTTGGCCTGAAGCTTGTATATTGACCTATATATGTATTTAAATGTATGTAAAATGCACGTTTTGACTCGAAACTTGTATGCATCTTTTAACTTATAATGTATACTTTATTTTTTTTTTAAAGTCATAATAAAATTAATGTATACTTTATTAAATTGTAGGAACAAATTATTGTGTTGTTTCAAGACCCAAATTTTAGAGATCAACTCAGTAAGTACAATAATTCGCAACAGGAGCAAAGTGGTAGGGATGAAGATGAGTATGAAGATATTGAGGGCGAGGACAAAGATGAAAATTAGTTTAGTTATTATGATGTTCGAAGTTTTATGATGAAAATTAGTTGTGAGGTCAAGGATAGACAAAAGTTTTATGATGAAAATAGTTGTGAGGTCAAGAATATTAATTTAAATTTGGCCTAAAAATTGAACAATACGCAGGTTTTGCAATTTATAAGAAACTAGAAATATCGAAAACACTGTGCAAAATATCAAAACGAGTTGAGAAGTATTAGCGATGTCGACCCCTTTAGCATCGACACTTAGGGGTAACATGCTTCAAAAGCGGCGAAAAAACGAGCATAAGCGGTGAGGTACTTGCGGCTGCATGTCGCCGCACAAGACTTTACTGGCGACTTTTGTCGCAGCTAAAAGTCAAATTTTTTAGTGATACATATGAATAGATGGTAGGAACACGCATGATAAAGGTAAACTATTTGAAAATTCATAAATATTATGCATAATCTTCCGCTTATAAATACAAAATTGCAAACTTTAATCCATTTCAAATTACTTTCTCCATTTTTTAATATTTCTAAATCATGTTTCTTTCTAGATACCATTTGCTGCATTTGTGATTTGTCACCGGCCTCCACTACTTTCAACGGTCAACTTTATCGTTCTATGCAAGTGGATGTGGCAACCTTAAAAAATGCTTATTAACAACTACTCACCAAAGTATATTTATATTTATATATTTATATTTAATATAATAAACACATAATGTTTTCTATATAACCTATCTATACCATAGCTCAGTTTCCACAGTTTTTTTCCCCTTAGTAAAATCAACTTAACTAGTTTTGCAGTCCAGCATCTCAATGGCACAGAAAAGCAAGAGGGACCGGGTACATCGGAAAGTTCATCGTAGAGGCAAGCGCAAAAGAGGGAAACCCGACTTATGTTTTGGTCAGGGAAAGCACAACCACACATCCAGAAAAATCCAAGCTCATAGACAATTTCAAAACTCTCGGTGCCACAATTTTGATTGTAATTAGAATCTTTAATATTTATGTTTGCTTTATGAATTATATTTGAGGCATTTATGAGTCAAACTTATGTTTTTTGTAAACCATTTTCAGGGAGATATCAATGATCATGAAAGTTTGGTGAAAGCAATCAAGCAAGTCGATGTTGTGATCTCAGCAGTAGGTGGTGAACTGATAGCTGATCAACTCAAGCTCATTGCAGCAATTAAAGAAGCCGGAAATATAAAGGTACTTACAGTTTTGTTTAACTAGTAGGATCTTTTAGATCTACGTAGTATCATAATTAATCTATAATTTTAATATTTATGTAGAGATTTCTACCTTCGGAATTTGGAACCGACATTGACCATGTCAATGCGGTCGAACCAGCGAAGAGCATCTTTGCGGGCAAGGCGAGCATTCGTAGAGCTGTTGAAGCCGCAGATATCCCGCATACTTTCGTTGCCTGCAATGGCTTTGCTGGCTACTTTTTACCAAACTTGGGGCAAATGGACACATACACCGACCCTAGAGAGAAGATTACCATCCTCGGAGATGGAAATCCCAAAGGTACATCACTAATGTATAATGTATGTCATAAAGCAACGGGCTGTAGTACATAGAATCAGCGTCGACTCAACCTTTCAGGGAGTATAAAACGGATTTTAAAATTTGTCCTTTTCATAATAAAGGTAATTTGGCACACATATTGAATTCATAGCGATTTTAGTATAAAGAATAGTATTCCTGTATATTTTTTTGTCAAAACATAAAAAATAAGCGAAATTAAATCCTAAAAACCGAAGGCATAAATAGGCTGGTGCAATACTTTTATAGTTGTATACATCAAAATTGATATATTCACTTCATTGTATAGAGATCATTCATTTCTTTGTGTAGAGATCATACCAAAAGACTACTAAGAGCGAGTTTATTAATGTCTTTATGTTGTTTTATTCTATCTAGCTGTTTTCGTCAAAGAAGAAGATATAGCTTTGACTACCATCAAAGCAGTAGATGACCCGCGTACATTGAACAAGACATTGATTTTCAGACCTCCGGGCAACACATTATCATTTAATGAAATTGTTTTCATTTGGGAAGGCAAGATTGGCAAGACCCTCGAGAAAACATATGTTCCTGAAGAGCAAGTTCTCAAAAATATCCAAGGTGAGTTTGATCTTAGAACATGATTAATTAAAACGAGTTGACTCAAAAAAATATTTGCCGGAAAATAATAACTTGCTATCTTGCAGAGGCTCCATTTGGGTTAAGCATTCTTTTGTCCATAACACATTCTGTATTGATTAATGGAGACGGGACAAACTTCGAGATTGAACCTTCGTTTGGTGTTGAGGCCAGCGAGCTTTATCCAGAGATAAAATACACCACTATTGATGAGTATCTTGCTAAAATTGCATAAAAGTATCACTTTCATGTATCAGAATAATCATTGTTAACGATTATACTTTTCCTTGTTGAGAGATTATGATGTTGTTTTCTGGATTTTGAATAAGTTACACATTTGTAATGGTTGGGTGTTTGCATATCATATCTTAATTTCTATCCCTATTTTTATTCATTTTTAAAACCTGAATTACTTCTTATGGCCATGTGGTAGTGATAAATCTCCATGATGGGGAGTAGTCCATGGTTTAAGGCTTTGTCAAATGGCCGAATAAATTTTCTTGAAATTGAATTCTATGTTAAGAAAAAAAATGAAGTTGTCTGGACATTTGGTAGCGATAATCTCCCGCACCAGACTGGGTTAGCTTTGGTTTTTGCATTAGGGCATGGTATATAGACAATATTCGGTCTAAGGACTCTGAATTGCTTCTTTTTAGATTCTGAATAGAGTAATCTTAATAAATCTAATCTTATTGGTATTGAAGTTTATTCCAATGTTCTGAAATCATTTGCTTCTATGACGGGGTGTAAACCTCAAAATATTTCATTTCATTTAAAATTACTGTTGGGAGCGATTCTAGCTAAGGTTGAAGGGCACGTTAACTATTGATAAGTTCAAGATGAGACTTTTGAAATGGAAAGCTTCAATGCTTTATATTGATGGTCGGGCTGCTTTGATTATTTTGGTTTCATGAGCACTTTCTTGTGTACTAAATGTCCTTGTTTTGGATGCCGTCTCGGATTATGAGAGGGGATTCGTTCCAGAATCTTTTGGGGTGACATGGGTGGCGGGGAGAACACACTGGGCTAAGAGTTTTAATGACGTGACTCGGTATATTATTCACCAGTTTGTTCTTCCAATTAAATGTAGTAACAAGTCTAGATTAAATTCTTGTGTTCCAAGAAAGGTAAATATTTATAGGTGGAAGTTGTTTGATTTCATGTTAATATTGATAGGAAAAGGGTTGACGTTCCTTTAATTATCTTCGGTTCCTTTAAGGTTTTACCTATACCTTCCAAGAAAGGTAAACATTTTGTTCAGTGCTTGATGGTATGGTTTATCTCTCCAACGAATCAAATTGGCCAAAGGTAGACCAACGGAAGGGATGTAGCATAACATGGTAGCGCGCTTGTTTTGGCTACAAAATGCCACGGGTTCAAATCCTGTCATACCTACCTATTACTCCTCCTTTGAACAGTAACGAGGTATTTTTTAAGATCAACTCACAATAGGCATATCATATAGAATCTTTCATTCTTATGACACTGTATAGTATGCATACAAGATGTACCGGGGCCAATTCTTTTCTTTTTTCTTTACAGTATTCTCTTTTATGATAAGAAAGTGCTCTTAGTTCAGTTCGGTAGAGCGCGGGTCTCCAAAACCCGATGTCGTAGATTCAAATCCTATAGAGCGTGATTTAGATCTTCTTCGATCAAATTCGACTGAAACAACAATCGTAATTTGACCTCTTGGATATTAAAGAAAGGAGGTCAAAAAAAAAGGTGGGGATGTGTTAATTAATCAAAGGTCCAACTGATAGCCACGCCTGTATTGTAAGTATGCAGTTACAAATAATCCAGCCAAAGTAATAGGAATTAGACCTAACACGATTCCAAAAAGAAAAACTTCAATCATTTCAATTTGTTTGAAAGGAGAAAAAAGAGGTAATATCTATACCAAAATATTAATCCGAATTACCACGAATCTCAATGACCAAGAATTGGTAATTGACACGATAAGTAACTAGAAATACACAGAAGTTCGTGGAAAGATTTCCTTTTATGAATTGTGCAATTCATTTCAAATAAGTTGTATCTTGTTCAGACCAATAAATAAAGCTGAGGTTATTGTTAAAGCCGTTAGTGAATAACCAAAATAACTAGTTATTATAGGCATCAAGGACCTAAATGAAATATGTTATTTTTATACATATTTTATTAAAAAGCACTTATCTAAGTTACATTTTTTACAAAATAGAAGAGAAACAAAAATACCAATTGCAAGCTTTTGATTCAAATATCATTATAGACAACACTAAAACAGATAAAATCACAACTTTAGAAAAAGAAATTGATTAATTGTCTGTAACATCTACGCATACCTCATTTGCAATCAGGGAATGCATTCTTTGATCATTTTTCAATTCAACTAATAAAAACTAGGTCGTGTAATTTCGTTATAAAATGAAACTCTTTTCAAATCATTATTTAATCAAATTATAAAATTATTACTATTTTTTTATCGAATCTATTTTCAATTTTAGAGCGAACAACAATCTCATAAAACTTCTACTTTCACACTACTACAATAAGAGGCATTTGGTACGGATTTTTGTTACAGAAAAAATCTGTTGCAAATTTAGCTACAGATTAGCTATGGACAAATTTGGCTACGATTTAGCTATGAATATTCCGTAGCAATTGAAAATCGTAGCAAAGTCCGTAACAATAGTCGTAGCAATATCAAGAAAATTTAAAATTTGAAAAATGGTTTATGACTATCTTTCAAATATTAAGTTTCTTCATTTCATTATGGATTTTATTAAAAAAATTATTGTCGCAATTTTGTTATTAATAATGTTCAAATGTTAATATTTTGATTTCGTTACTAATTTTGCTAAGAATTCATTAGTATATTTTAAGAGGTTTTTATTTTCCTAAATTTTGGTATACAGGTGTTTATAAAAAAATAGTACAAGTCATAAACCGTCTACAGTAGTACTGTAGCAAAATTTGGATTTTCTTTTCAATATAACTTGTACCAGAGTTCTTAGCAAATTCAATAAATAAATAATTAAAATATAACTAAATAAAATTCACAAGAATCCGAAGCAAAATCTTAATCTTAAATATATATATAAACGAAGCTTTTAAAAGCTCCTTGGTTGCTTCTCACCACCTCTAAAGCCACTAGAATGTTTTATTTGTAAATGGAGGTTTCTCATGCATTTGACCCGAATTCACGGGTATGGGTCTCACAAAACCTTGATAGTCTTTAAACGAGTTATAACATCTCACTATATTAAAAATAAATCTCACTAAATATTTGATACGAAAAATCTTATAAAATAGGGATATACTAAAATTAATATCCGATTTAAAAAAATTTATTAATTAAGAAAAAATTATTAATAATTAAGAAACAATTTTATATTAAAAAATAACTGGGTCATGTGTATCATCAAACCTAGATAGCTTTTAAACGGGTTATAACATTGCATTTATTTATAAAACTCTTTCATCATCAAACCCTAAGTATATTATTAACTTGTAATAAATAAAATTAAAATCCAAAAAATATATAAATATTATAAACGAAAAATGTTAGACAACCTTCGTAATACGGAGGGATAAAAGCTAGTGAAGAAATAAAAATCCTAAATCAAATTTCAAAATTTGTGTGCATATCATATAACTACCAGTTAATCAAAATGGGTATTGGTCAACTAGAGTCAAACTTGTTCACTAATGGTGAATCATGTTCATAGTTCACCAAATATAAAAAGCATTTATATATTAACCTACACTCGTTTAGATTCATTTTATTTTTAGTTGATCATGGACATAGTACGTCAACTCTAACATGTTCACACCAATTTACGCCATCATTCCTCATTAAGAGCTATTATGACTCGTTGGATCTCGCATAACTCATTAAGACATGTATTACTCATTATAACTTGTTATGACATGTCTTGTTCAACTAAAGTCAAATTTGAGTAATTGAAGTCAACCATAGTGTTGGTTGGTCACTTAAGATTGGTCGATGACATCAAAACTAACATATTAATAATTAATACAACATGAGGCTCGGTATAACTTATTAACGTGCCATGATGGGCAATGAGATGTCTTACAAGTTTTTATTGAGCTATAGTGAGTTATAACTATGGTAAATGATGGTCGATTAGGCTTGAGACGACCATTTTGGGTTAGTGCGGCCAATTAGGATCAATGATGGCAAATACTAAACTACAATTACCAACATAATTCCACCAATGGAAAAGCCTGGTTTTTAGAACCCCAAGCATATTCGAGACAAGAGAGATTTTTTTTTAACGACGATTTTCTTGTACGTCATGTCACCGTACTACCCAAATTTAGAGGGTATCGATGTCTCACTCTGGCCAGACTATGTTATCTTTACTAGGTCATGCTGACTTCAGAGTTTGGCTTCGACGTTCCTCTAGGAAAACATACCGTCGGCTGCCACTTGACAGTTGTGCTACCACAAGAGCAGAACTATCTAGAATAACACACGGTAGGATGAAAGCCCGGACGGGCTTGGGATTTGTACTAACAACCTCGCAAGGCTTAACTCAAATGCTTCATTGCATTACATAATTTAGTTATGAAATTTTATTATAAAAATACCAAGTATATAAAGAAATTACAGGTTAAACAAAAGAAACTAAAACAGTTAATTTTAATATTTTAATTATTAAAAACTAAATATAGATTTTGTGTACAAATTAAATTCTACATGTATTAAGAAGTTATATAAATTAACAGTATGTTTAAAATTTGAAGATATTCATGAAAATTAAAACTACAAATTCTCTCCTCTACTTCCCGCCTCCAAATTCACCTTTCCCCCCTAATTTTTCCATACATCTCTACCCACCCCTGAAACACAAAGCTATCAAATCTCTCGTTTATTTGTCTCTGGTGAAGCCCTACCGCCGACAAACAATAACCACACCACTAGACAACCCAGCCACGACGCACGACTGGTCCGATGCTACTTTAGCCACTGCTATGGTGCGATTGCGATTAAGGTTGAACCCTTTTTCACATATCTTATCAGGTTCTAGTTTTAATTTCACGTTTCTTCATTTATTTATTACGGCCTTTCTCTAAGTTTTAGTATATAATTGTATGTGTATATATCAGGATCAACTACATGTATATAATGGTTGTTGCGTGTATATTATTAGGCTGTTGTATGCATAGTTTTTGCAACAAGTATATGTTTTGGACTATTGTATCATGTTACGTATGTGTGTGTCTATATATATATATATATATTAGGTTTGACTATGCACACCAACTGCTCGTTGAAATGCTTCAATTAAATTGACTTCTATGGGAGATTACTTGATGAGTTTGTTATTCGTTGAGCATTTTATGAATCTTGTACTTATCTAAATCTCTGTTTAATGAAATCAATAACCTCATTTGAAGTATGAGAGTCTTTTTGTTTCGGATATTAAGTAGTAGTTATCCATGAGCATTTCTAGATTTTAGTCCCAACTGAAGGGCATTGAAGGTTATCATTTATGCCCTGAGTGGTTTCATCACTTGATTTTACATTGTAATTACTATTCTGTTAATAAGATTAATACACATAAAAAAGGTTATATTCCTATTGTGTTCAGTTTTGATAAGCTTGTTAGTTAATGGTTATAACCTTTTTTGGCTACGATTTACATCTCTAACATCATCTTGGCAAGCGTTTTAATGATTTCATATGTTTTTTACATGGATTTGATTCGGAACCGATAAGAATCATAGTGCTTTAGGGTGCACTATCAAAGCCGAGTTTGGGCAGTTCGTATCTACCTGGGAGAAGTGATAAGGTTTGCATTTTTCTTTAGTAAAAATTTGTTAAACTCTGAGTTTGGTCTTGGTTTGTCTTCATGTTTTGAATCTACGCTTTAAAAAGTGAAAATTAGGGGAAAAAATGTGGAGGTCACTAATTAAACTCCACCCTTAAATTTATACTTTCTAGATCATCTTAATGGTGTTGTGTCTAGCATATCGTGTCTCATCAGTAAACTGTTTCTTTACAAGTATGGTTAGGCATGGGAAGTTTTGAATTGGGTGATTAGAATTATGGGTGGGCGACATTTTGGGGAAAAAATTGGAATATCAAATAAGACCATATAGCCTATTGGTAGTAATCATTTAAATTCATCCCAACTCTAATAATATCATTAAAAAAATATAATTACAGTCACACCAAACGTGGAAATTTAGAAATTTTAAACCATTTTTGCTATCATATTTATGTGCGGACATTATTTAAATGATTTGATTTATGTTAAGTGAAGAGGTATGTACCCGCCTCGACACCGAGCGAGGCGGGTCAACCCACAAGATATAGACAAGAGGCTTGAAATCAAGACATTATGAAGGCACAAAGCCAAAACCTATGCGCATGGCGCATATCATATATGCTCATGCATATCACATGCTCATGCATCACATATGCTCACGCATCACATATGCTCACGCGTATCACATGCTCACGCACCATATATGCTCACGCATATCACATCTGCGCGTGGCGCATCCGCGCGTGGCGCATATCACATGCTTGTGCATATCACATCTGCGCGTGAGAATAAAAAGAAGACCTCGCGCATATCACACATGCACATAATCAACCTCGTCCTTATCCAAATCAGGATTAGGGCAACCTTGATTGTGCACGTCAGACAACCTTCCAGAAGGTATCTTTTTAAGGAATAAGAATATGCTGATGTTGACAGCTGCCAATGAAAGGTGGACAACTCAGCAAAACCCATGTGCAATTAATCAATGAAAAAGCACCAGGTGTCCCAAGGACACGTGGCGCAAAGCAATAGGAGGAGGCCAAAAAGGCCCTAATTGGGTCTGAGCCCAATCATTGGAAACCCTAGCACTATAAATACCACCTTAACTCCACAAGGAGAGGTATGCCCTATTACACAGTATTCAGCTATATTAAGCAATACACTCCAATTTCCTTACTCTCAGATTATCATCTTCTCCTACAAACTCTTATTCTCACACCGGAGGGTTACCCCAAAGAGGACCCCTCTGTCCCTTTCTGAGGGGTAAGTTTACGGTGCTGTTCATTTTGTAGGTGGAAGAATCCAGATTCCAGAGAACCGTCGGTGAAATAACATAATTACACCCGAGGAAAGTAGATCGTCTACCAGTGAGTCGATCCACGTTTCTTCATTGGCGCCATCACCTGTTACAGCGGCAACAAAATCTCATCAGTTCTCTAAAAAAAAAAAAAAAATTTCACCATGGTTTCTGGTGTTCGTAACAGCGATCAAGTTCTGGAGGATATTGAGCGTGAGGATGTTAATGAGGGACAGCAGTTTCTGAGGGTGCCGCGTGATTCTACGCGCACCACCAGTAACCATCCCTTCATCACAACTCCTCATGGCCAGACTGAAACTCCTTCAGACGATCTCACGTTCCAAAATCTTACCGGCGCGAAACAAAAAGGACCAATGGGTCCAGAAGATGAAACCAATGACTCTAAAGAATGGCTCATAAACGAGCAACGACGTCTAATGGACAAGTACAATGAAATGGTCAAACAGAAAAAGTTAGCCGACTTAACACAAAGGCTAGCGTTTGACAAGCAAACCATTCAAGGAACAAAAAGGGCGCGCGCGCCGGAAGAGGGTCACTCTGTTCACACTGAACACGCTGAGTTTAGTGATGAAGAAGTGCACAGCATGAGGAAGACGCGAGATACTCATGCAGGAGGCTCACAGCTCCGCGCGCACGTGAACATGGCGCCTGGAGCCAAAGCCGATCTGGATCTGTACACACCATACAGCCCACCAGTGAGAGGGCAAGTGGACGTCACCACACCGTACAGGCCAGCCATCTTGGTGAAACATTCAAAATTCACTGAGCGCATCGCGAAGGCCCCCATTCAGCACAAAACCAAGATGCCAAGTGGTTTGGGCAAATATGACGGCACAACAGATCCAGACGATTTCTTACAAGGTTTTTACAACACTGGAAACTTAGAAAGCTGGACGATGCCAACATGGTGTCACATGTTTGCTCGCTGCCTCACGGGCGCGGCGCGTGTCTGGTTCGAAAGCTTGCCTACTGGGCATATCGATGGGTTCGAGGAACTATTGGAAAAGTTCCAAGCTCACTTCGTACAACAGCGCAGACACACGCGCGACCCTGATGACATCATGCACTGCGTGCGCAGGAATGATGAAACGATTGAAGACTACATAACTCGTTTCAATCAGGAGTCTCTGGCAATCGGAGGTATCACTGAGCAACTATTGCACGTGGCCTTTATACAAGGCGCGCGCAGTGATCAACTCCGCCGAGCTCTCGTAAGCAGAGATGGCATGCCAACCACTTGGGCCAAGCTAATGGAAGCATCGCGAGTCTTCGCGAGAAATGAAAAGCAAATTGCCCAAGATAGAGCGAGAGAAAGAGGGCATCAAGCAGAGGCACCGCGCAGCAACGAAAGAAGGGGCAAACAGAACACTGTATGGTCCAGGTTGCAACCAACCAGTTTTTCTCCCGCAGAAAAGCAGGCGCAACCAAGCTCACCTCAGCCCCAAAAAGATATTCGTAATCGCGGAGAAGGTGATAAGAGGGAAGGCGGCAGAGATCCTAACAGACCTCTGCCAAGAATATGGACTCCCCTCACTAAAACGCCTTCACAAGTGTTGAGCACTGAGAATGTCCAGTTCAAAAGCCCCAAGCCACTACACTACAAGGGACCATCAAACAGTGGCAAGTACTGTGAGTTTCACAAGTCCACAGGACACAACACTGATGCATGCCATCACTTGAAGGATGCAATTGAAAAAGATGTGAAATCAGGCAAGCTGGCTCACCTGGTGAAAAACCCAAGACCAGAAAATGAACAACCAGAAGGAGCCTCTGCCAACAAAAAGTTCAAATGAATCTGTGTAGCCGAGGGAGGAAGGCAAGGGCAAAGATCAAGAAAGAGAAGCGCGCAAATCCAAGGAGATTGGCGCGAGCAACAAGTAATCTTCCCAAGAATCAGGGGGGGCCCTTCTATCAGCAGTCCTCTTGTCATCACTACACATATTGCTCATTATGAAGTGTCAAAAGTCCTGGTGGACACTGGCAGCGAATCAGACATCATGTATGAGCAATGTTTCAGAAAACTTGATCCGGCAGACCAAGCAAGGCTTGAAATTGTGAATGCACCAATCTCTGGTGTTTCAAATGAAATCATTCATCCCCTAGGTCAAATACAATTTGAACTAACCATGGGGGATGAGAAACACAAGCGAGCCGAAGTTGTCAACTTCTTGGTCTTGCCCACCACTTCATGCCACAATATGATCTTGGGTAGGGGAACGATTGCCCAATTCAACGCCATACCGTCGCCAGCGCACGGCGCGTTGGGGTTCCCAACACCAACAGGTGTAACTTTTGTATACCGAGATCATTTGTGTGCTGTGACAAGTACTCCACGGGAAGGGAGAATGAAACTTCCAATGGCAGACAACGCGCCAGAGGAATGGATTCTCAACCCAAAATTTCCGGAGCAAACAATCACAATTGGCGCTACGATATCAGACGACACGAGGTTGAGAATGAAAAGATTGCTCACAGCATATATGTCGGTCTTCGCGTGGCAACACTCTGATATGACAGGGGTTCCGCGAGACCTGGCGCAACATTCTCTCAACACGTTCAAGTCTGTAGAGCCAATTGCTCAAAAGAAGAGAGTCATGGGGGATGAGAAGGCGAAAGCCATGAATGAGCAGGTTGAGGATCTACTGCGCGCAAACATCATCCGCCCGATACGATACCAGACATGGGTAGCCAATCCTGTGATTGTAAAGAAAAGTAACGGGTCGTGGAGGATGTGCATTGACTTCAAGGACCTCAACAAAGCATGCCCAAAAGATTGTTACCCCCTCCCAAACATCGACGCAAAGGTGGACTCCGTGGTGCCATTCAAGCTCAAATGTTTCCTGGATGCCTACAAGGGCTATCACCATGTTCAAATGGCACCACAAGACGAGGACAAGACTGCCTTCAGAACCGACAAGGGAGTTTTTTGTTACACAAAAATACCCTTTGGTTTGAAGAATGCGGGAGCCACCTACCAAAGACTTATGGATGCCGTTTTCAGCGAGCAAATTGGAAGAAACCTAGAAGTCTACGTGGATAATTTGGTGATCAAAAGCAGAGAGGAAAAATAAATGCTTAAAGACATCGAAGAAACCCTTGGGCGCCTAATGGAAGTTAACATGAAGCTCATTCCGAGCAAATGCACTTTCGGCGTACAAGAGGGAAAATTTCTAGGTGTAATGGTCACCAAGGATGGTTTCAAGGTGAACCCAGAAAAGGTGGAGGCCATCCTTGACATGCCCTCGCCATCCACCATGAAAGAAGTCCAAAAGTTGAATGGGAGATTGGTATCAATCAACAGGTTCCTAGCGAACCATGCAAGCAAATCTATCCCATTCGTTAATACATTGAAAAACTGCCTAAAGAAAAGCCAATTCAAGTGGACTCCTGAGGCCGAGCAAGCTTTCAGTGAGATTAAAGAATGTTTGATAAATCTGCCCGCGCTCACAGCTCCACTTCCTGGTGAAACTTTGACATTGTACCTATCAGCAGGAGAGCGCGCCATCGGCGCAGTATTGTTGGTGGATCGCAAGGGAATCCAAACGCCAATATACTATGTGAGTCGGGTGCTGATAGATCCTGAGACGCGCTACTCCATCATGGAAAAGTTAGTTTTATCACTAACACACGCGTCGCGCAAGCTTCATAGATATTTCAATGGTCATCCTATTGAAGTTCTAACGGGTTACAACATCCAGCAAGTCTTGCGGCGCCCCGCGCTCTCGGGAAGGCTGACAAAATGGGCGCTGGAATTAGGAGAACACACGATCGCCTATAAGCCCCGCCCAGCAATAAAGCGACAAGTCTTAGCTGATTTCATCGCGGAAATTCCAGAAGGAAAAATCGAAGAGGCTCAGCGCGAGGTAGACCCTCCGCGAGCCAATGATGAAGAAAATGTTTGGAGATTATTCACTGACGGAGCTTCAAACAACGAAGGGTCCGGCGCAGGCCTCAAACTGGTGGATCCAGAGAATCATGAATATACTTACGCCATCAGGTTGGACTTCAAGAGCACCAACAATGAAGCTGAGTATGAAGCTCTGCTGGCTGGCCTGCGCATCGCGCACAAATTCGGAGTTAAAAAGCTAGAGGCCCATGTTGATTCATACTTGGTAGCAGCACAGGTCAATGGCCTTTATGATGCCAAGGAGAACACCATGCCTCTATATCTAGAGCAGGCGAAAAAACTCATCGAGCAATTTGACTGCTTCAGAATCATTCATATTCCGCGCAGTGAAAACAAATCTGCTGACGCGCTGAGTAAGATGGCATCAACCAGTTTCGATCACTTTGGCAAAGATGTCAGGGTAGAAGTAATGAGCAACCCGTCGGTGGTAGCGAAGTCTGTCCTTGTAACTCATACAACCCCTTCATCATGGATAACTCCAATAATGGAATTCTTGAAGGAGGGAAAGGTACCAGACAATCGCGCACAAGCAAGGAAGATAAGGCACAAGTCGCAGAACTATGAACTGCTTGATGGTACATTATATCGACGCTCTTATCTTGGACCGCTCATGAAATGCCTAGATGCTGAGGAAGCAAGCTATGTGATCAGAGAGATACACGAAGGAATCTGTGGAATACATGCTGGCCCGCGCATGGTGGTTTCCAAGGCAATGAACGCAGGTTACTATTGGCCAGGCATGTACTTGGACGCTTTAAAAGAGATCCAAAAATGCAAAGTGTGTCAGAGCTATGCGCCAAACACCATGCGGCCAAAGAACAACTTGATTCCGGTGACCTCTGCATGGCCCTTCCACAAATGGGCAATCGATATTGTGGGTCCCCTACCGCAAGCGCAAGGGCGAGTAAAATTTTTGGTAGTGGCAGTAGACTATTTCACAAAATGGGTCGAAGCCAAGCCACTAGCAAAAATCACAGCCGAGGCGATGAAGCAGTTTATTTGGAGCCACATCATATGCCGTTTTGGCCTTCCCATGGAAATTGTGAGCGACAATGGCAAACAATTCACTGACAAGAAGATATCCAGCTGGCTCAAGGAATTGCGCATCAACCAAATTTTCACTTCAGTATACCACCCTCAGGGGAATAGCCAAGTGGAGCGCGCGAACCAAAGCTTGCTAAATGGGCTGAAGAAAAGGTTGGAGGGAGAATCCCATTCTTGGGTCGACGAGCTACCTAATGTCCTGTGGGCGCACAGGACATTAAGCAAAACCAGCAATGGCGAATCCCCGTTCAGCCTAACCTATGGAACGGAGGCAATGATTCCAGCAGAAATTGGATGCCCTTCCCATAGAGTGCTCATAATGAACAAGATTGATAACGAGCGCGAAAGGAGGTTGGATCTCAACTTGCTTGAAGGGCGCAGAGAGGCGGCTATCATCAGTGAAGCCAAATACAAGAAAAAACTGGAAAAATATTGCAATCAGCGCGTGAAAGAATGCCACTTCAAGAAAAATGATTTTGTCCTTCGAAACAATGAAGCTAGCCGCGCGATACCCCCGGGAAAAATGTCCCCCAATTGGGAGGGACCTTATCAAGTCTCGGAAGAATTGGGAAAAGGCGCATACGCTTTAAAAGATTTGAATGGAAAGAAGATCCCGCGCGCATGGAACGCGGCACAGCTTAGAAGATGTTTCATGTAAAAAATGTCAAGTTTGTAATCAAGGCTTTTTAAGCCATTATGAATAATGATACGCGCTATCTTCTCTTAATGTGGATTCTACTACCTTTTGCATACATGTTTCACACTTCCCTTTATTAATTTTGAGCAATATGACAACATTGTATTGACATTAAAACAAAAATAAAACGAAGTAAAACATACATGCGCGAGCTTCAAGCTCAAACGCGTTAACGAGTCTTAACTCTAAAACGTCAGGGCCTTAGCCCAATAATATGAGCCTTAGCTCAGGGCCTTAGCCCAATAATGTGAGCCTTAGCTCAAATCACTCACAACATCCATCCTACATGCTGCGCAACCTGACCATAAAAATACCTAAGCACAACTAAGGCAAAGCAAATGCCAAAACATAGTTGTTAAGGTCTCAAGTCAAGGTCGCGCAAGAAATTGTAATGGATATCTGAGTAACACATACTGGCACGTAAAGGCTAAAAAACTCATAATTCCCTATAATAAATGCGCGATAACGTCGCGCAAAAGAGGAATAATGAAACGCCAAAGCACGCGTCAACATAATCAAGATATAGCAAAATCACTTACAATATGACAAGGATTAAGTATAATAATTTCCTTACAACCTTGTTCTTATTTCAACGTGCAAGCATATCTTATATTCAACAAGCAAACATGCAACATAAAGAGATGAATGGGGAATGCGAAAAATGCGAATAAGGGAAAAACAAAATTTCATTCCAAAGTATTGAAATTTACAAGTTTACAAGATGATGAGATACAAACTACAAATATAAAAAAAAAATACATGAAGGGCTTCTCAATTCTCCACATCGACGTCAGCCTCTTCATCGTCCTCACCGCCCTCAGCATCTGGCGCAGCCCGCTCCTCGTCATCTCCAAACTGACCATAGTCAAGTTGTTCGTCCTGAATGGAGTCTTCTATCACAATAGTGTCAGGAGCGGATCCTTTGGCCACGCCAGAGCCGCTAGCCGAGGCAGCGTTCCCCGTGCCATCATCGCCGCCACCAGCCCCTTCGCACTCGTCAAGTAATTTCTTTAGCGCGCCGAGATCGGGCTGGTCAGCAAGCGCGGATATCTGCAAATCATAAGGAAAAATAGTACAAAAAGACTTGGAAAATAAATCAAAGTAATCTCATTAAAGTTAAAATACCTGCGCAAGGATAGGAATGGGAGTATTCAAATACTTCTCCCCCATCTCGGCCATATCCGCGAAGACAACGTCGAGCTGGTAAGGGTAGTCGGATGGGTTCTTCTTCAGTGCGCTAAATTCACAACCATCCTTGAACCCTTCAGCTCGACCCACCAAGCGCGAGGCAGCGTTGCAATCCATCACAAGGGCCTGAAACTCATCTGAGTATTTCATCGCATAAGCGCAACGAGTCATACCCTGTGAGACTAGCCATTGGCGATCCTGCGCGAGAGAAGAAACAGTCGTTTCGAGGGCAGAAATCTGAGAGTTTAACAACTCAACAGTTTCCTTGGTCTGTTTCAGCTCCTCTTTGTCGGACGCTGCTGCCGCCAAGGCTTCTTCCTTTTCCGCTCGCGCAACATCGAGTGCTTCCTGGCTAGACGCTGCCGACGCCAAGGCTTCATCTTTCTCGGCCCGCGCGGCCGCCAGCTTCTTCTTCAGGCGCGCAACCTCACTCTCCAATGATGATTTGTCAGTTATAGACTGGACAAGAGCTTGGTCACGCGCCTCCGCGTCCAGCTCCAAGTCGCGCACTCTACGCGCGTACTTGGCCGCGTCCTCCTCGGCCGCCTGTAGCTTCTCCCGCGCAGCCTGTAGCTCATGCCCGCGCTTCACGAAGGCGGTGTTGGCACTTGCTCTGTTCTCGCTGAGCTCTGCTTGGAGTTTCTCAGCTCTCTCTCGAGCATCAGAAAGATGCCAAGCAGACACTTTAGCCTCTTGCTTGGCTTCCGCAAGAGCATCACGTACCTTTACGTAATCATAGCGAAGCTCTTGGGAGGCAGCAAAGAAGGCCGACCCAGCAAACAGATGATCGTTGAGCAAGTCATCGCGAGCACGGTCTTCCTGAAACCTCCTTTCAGCTGGAGGCACAGAATGAGCCCAGAAGTCCGCACACACACCCATGGACTGAAATGTGCTGTCCTCAGTAATATTCCATCTCGGGCGGTAAATGTGATCGGCTTCCTGCAAACACAAAGTAATGATCTAAGTCATCAAAACACTAATATGGAAGTCCACGCAGCGGATTAAAAACGAACCACTACCTGCGGGAATGAAGCAGAAAAGTCAGCGCCAGCCCCACGAGAAGACTGCGCCGCGAAATCTCGTGGCGCTGCAGGGCTGGCGCGGCCGCCGTCGGAGTCTTCAAGTTGAACCTCCTCATCTTCCTCTGAAACATGCCTTTTCTCCTGCGACCTGGAAGAACCAAAACCAGTCTCGCGAGGAGGGCTGCGCGCAGGAGGTGAGGGAGGTCTCGATGCCGCCAGATCGGCGCGTAAAACGGCCTCCTGCTCCTTAGTAATCCCGATGAGGGGAGATTCAGTGCTTGAAGGAGCAGGAGCAGAACCAACGGCGCTGGCACCGGCGCCATCAGTGCCGCCAGCAGCTTGTACGCCAGCAATGACTCCTATGAAAAAATCAACAACAAGAAATGGTTCTGACTTGATCTAAAAAGAAAAAACTCAGAAAATAAAAGTGCAATACATACCTTGGCGCAACGCCGTTCGCGAGTTAAACATCGCCATGAAGTCCATTCTCCCCTTTTTTGAGGGTAAAACAGGGGACTTCGAAGCGACCTCCGGCGCAGCCTCGGCACCTTGTTGCGCCTGAGGTTGATCCACCAAGGTCGCCGGCTCTACAAACATTTAAGTGAGCAAAGATTCATTAGTAATTGTATCAGAATCGCGCTCATAGAACCATAAAGGATAAGCAAAGTATACCTGTCGAAGAGGAAACGGCAGGCGCAACGCCGCTTCCCTTTTCCGCCGCGCGAAGGGAGGAGGTAGCGGCAGCATACCTCGTGTGGACAGGAGGTCTGCCCACTTTTTGAGGCAGGGAAGACAAGGAAAACTTGGAGGTAAACTCTTGGGTTTTCTCAAGTCCCTTCGCCTGAGTAGGAGGATCCTGAACAACAGGGGCATCATCTTTTTTCTGTTTCTTACTGGCCCCTGCGCCAGTTTTCCCTTTAGCCTTACGCTTTAGTTGGGGCACCTCAGCCTCCTCCTCCTCCTCCTCCTCCTCTTCCGCGAGCTCCAGCTCGTAGTTCTCAAGCGCGTCTACAATACACGCAACAGAAAGGTTAGCCAAATCTGGTATTATAAAGGCATAAGCATAAGTACAAAGGCTTACCAGGCGCATCGCTGTCAAAGAGAAATCCCAGATCAACATGGATGAACATGTCATCGAAGTGATCGGGGAAGCCAACCTCCCCAGCGCCCAGCGCGACGGAGCCACCCTCCATATGCTCATCATAGGCGGCGTGGACATACTCCTTGCTGACTGCACAAAACAAGTCAAATGATATCAGCAAAACGAATTATATTCGCGCAGAAGTAATACAATGAGTTAACTTACACAAGCCGTCAACTTGGATAACGGGCTCAGTCGCGCTGTCGGCCCACCTCCTGCTCATACCAACCCCCACCAGCGCCTCCTCGCAAATGTTCTTGGCGGGGGATGGTTCGGCAGTCAACTTTTTAACCCAGGCGCCAGTTGGGTTCTTGAAGACACCCACATCCGCAGGCGCAGAAGAGATCGCGCGCATGGTCATGCGGATGGGGATCACACCAGCCTTAATGTAAAAAAATCTCTCAGACCAGTCATGAAGGCTCTTGAAGGAAACAGTGCAGCACTTGACCTTCTAACTGCGAGGAATAAATGAGAACCAAGAATCTTGGATCTTGGGCTTATAAAAAAACTGAAAGCGCCGAGGGGTGGGCTCCTCGCGCTGAGATTTGCACATGAACTCAAAGTGAGTCATGCGCACGAGTCCAAACGGATGGACTTGGGATATATGAATCCCATAAAATTTAAGCAGCGCACCCACAAACCTTGTCATAGGGAGACGAAGGTTGCAGTGGGTGAAAAAATGGCAATAAAGGGATATATAGCCGGTGGGCGGGTCCGCCGCCGTTTGCCCGGCCGCCGGCAGCATGCAGCCATACTCAGAGAGAAAACCCTGAGAGGCGATAAGGCTGTCAAAATCGGACTGCCTCAATTTACAGGGGATCTCATCCCACTTCTTCACTGCCTTGGTCTTCCCTACCTCCTCCGATGAGGCCTCAGTAGCCCTCTTCCCCTTGCCGGTCTTCTTCAACGTAGACATTACTAGCGATTTCACACGGCGATTGCTGGGGGAGGTTGTGTTGTCTGGGCTATCAGACATACAACAGAGTCAGGCACAAGTTGCTTCTGAAGAACGGAAATCTATCGGAATACAAAGCTCTGGATAAACAACAAAGAAGATGAAGAATAAAAACTCTAAGGGCTTGCTTTTATAGGCCCAGGAGAGAAAATTTGGTACTGATCGGACTTCACGCGCCCCCACTCGCAGGTGTAAGCCAACGCGAGCGCGACACGTGTCCCTAACACTGTGTGAGGGGACACGAAAAGAAACGATACAGGTGCTGCCAGAGTTCACGCGCCACCACTCGCAGGTACGGACCAATGCGAGCGCGACACGTGTTCCTGACACTATGTGAGGGGACATGAAAGGCAACTGTAGCACCTCGAGCACACGAAAAGTCTGACACGTCTCCATCACTGATGCATGTCAGCAACAACCAACCACGTACAGGGACGATTCGTTTTCAACCAAAAGGATAGAATTTCGCGCACCGATGAGTAATAAGAAGAAAAGACAAAACCCTATTAAAAGAGCAAACTATTAAGTCTAATATCTATCTTACCTCGCTCGCGCGAGACAAGACACACATTAGACTGGGGGGGCTTGAAGAGGTATGTACCCGCCTCGACACCGAGCGAGGCGGGTCAACCCACAAGATATAGACAAGAGGCTTGAAATCAAGACATTATGAAGGCACAAAGCCAAAACCTATGCACATGGCGCATATCACATATGCTCATGCATATCATATGCTCACGCGTATCACATGCTCACGCACCATATATGTTCACGCATATCACATCTGCGCGTGGCGCATCCGCGCGTGGCGCATATCACATCTGCGCATGAAACATCTGCGCGTGAGAATAAAGAGAAGACCTCGCGCATCCTCAGGATAGGCGCATATCACACATGCACATAATCAACCTCGTCCTTATCCAAATCAGGATTAGGGCAACCTTGATTGTGCACGTCAGACAACCTTCCAGAAGGTATCTTTTTAAGGAATAAGAATATGCTGATGTTGACAGCTGCCAATGAAAGGTGGACAACTCAGCAAAACCCATGTGCAATTAATCAATGAAAAAGCACCAGGTGTCCCAAGGACACGTGGCGCAAAGCAATAGGAGGAGGCCAAAAAGGCCCTAATTGGGTCTGAGCCCAATCATTGGAAACCCTAGCACTATAAATACCACCTCAACTCCACAAGGAGAGGTATGCCCTATTACACAGTATTCAGCTATATTAAGCAATACACTCCAATTTCCTTACTCTCAGATTATCATCTTCTCCTACAAACTCTTATTCTCACACCGGAGGGTTACCCCAAAGAGGACCCCTCTGTCCCTTTCTGAGGGGTAAGTTTACGGTGCTGTTCATTTTGTAGGTGGAAGAATCCAGATTCCAGAGAACCGTCGGTGAAATAACATAATCACACCCGAGGAAAGTAGATCGTCTACCAGTGAGTCGATCCACGTTTCTTCATTAAGTTATATTTGTTTGTAATGTGCAATAAAATTTCATATTTGTGTTATGGCTTGCTATATTTGCTTATAGCGGGTCAAAACAGATTATAAGTCATTGTTTCTGATTTTTTCTCCTTTGAATTTATCAAAACGAGTATAAATGGTTCATACTTGGATATAATAGCTTAAATTGAGTTATATTTGCTTGTTATTTGTTAAATATTGTAATAATAGTGTCTTTATATTAGAAACTAAACATGATGTGTTGTTAAGGATAATTTGTGACTTTAACAATTACAGGTGCAACATTGGAGAAAAATAGCGGAGTCGGAATGGAAAATACAAAGAAACATGCTATGATGGAAAAAATGAAGAAAATACAACACTAAATGTTGAATTGAACGAGAAACCTCACTTGTCACGAAACTAGTAATGAAAAGTACTACCAAGTGAAGATATGAGTTTATGTTGGTGAAATAAATTTTGAATATTTATTGTATAGCTTTTCGGATAATTTATTCTCGTCTTACATTTAGTTTAAGAATTTATTTTTTGTATGATTTCTTATATTTTACAAAACGTGAATATAATGTTTAGATGAAAATATTAAAAATGTGACATTCGTCAATTTCGGGTCTTGTTTGTATTTGTTTTTAAATCTGTTTATTATGTAAACCGATCCGATTTGTAAACCGAAGCTTATGTTATAATTAAAATGATGGATTTATGTTACAATATTGTTTCACACTTGTTGGGTCTTGTAAACATCATACCTTTATTTTTATTTTTATTTATTTATTTTATTATTATTATTTTTTTTGTTTTGTGTTTTTGTCTTGATCCATTTTGCATGAAAACTCTTGTGTCTCACACCTATATTTGACTACCAACATTACCCTATATACACACCACCTTTCCTTTTCATTTTCTCTTGCTACAACTCCAAAAAAAAAACTCTCTCAAACATTAAAGATTTAAGGTTATTTTCTTAAGTGTTCTTGAAGGTTTTTAGTCTTTCATCTTAATTAATTTATGTAGCCTTATTAATACTTGTTTATGGTTGTGCAACATATATATAATATACACCCCTTGTTTACCTTTGGTAGTTACTTCTTCGATTCCGGTCGGTGAGGTTTCGGACCTCATAAGGCAAGGCTTCATGGAGGACTTTGTGTCCTTGATATATATACATCTATATAACTTGTTCATACATATTAATCTTGCTTATTTTAGTTTGTTGGTCATGTTTACAAGTTCTATGGTTATGGGTTTTTAAGAGTCTATGCTTCGGTTTAACCGTAAATAGCTCTAAACCGTAAACCGAACTTTGTTACTAGTTTTGTTAAATAATTGTTTAAACATGCTTATTGTTAGATCTAAGTTTCTAAAATCATTTTTACAAATTCTATGGTTATGGGTTTGTAGAATCTTACCTCGGTCTTAACCCGAAACACGATCCGAACCGAAAACCGAACTTTTGTTTAAAGACTTTATTGTTAACTTTTGGTTGTAAAACTTAAAGTATTTTTTTTATTTGTACATTATTATACAAGTTCTTTAGTGGTTGGACATGTGGAAACCAAACCGATTCTTACTCGCTTAAGACACACAAGTGTGTTTTTTTTAGCCATCAAGACTTGTATATTTCTTTAAAAATAGTTACAAATTGATTTTTAAATATTTTCTTAAGTACTTGGAAATGTTTGATCCAACTTGATCTCATAACAAAGTTTGGACCGACAAAACCGAACACTCGCTTAATGTGCGTTGTTAGTTCTAAAACAATGAAACTACATACTTGGTTAAGTCTTATTAAATTTTATTGAGTTATCTCATAACATTCAATATTTTGGAAAGTTGACTTTGGGTTTGACCAATTATCAAGACCCGAACCGACAACCCGAACACTCGATAAAAAAAAAACGTTTTAGTATCTTTATTCCAAAGGGATTTGCATTCTTGCATTTTACCCACCTTATTACTTAACATAGGTTGAGTAAATATTAAGGTTAGATAATTTAACCCGGTTTCGAGCAAACTTACATTTTGAAAGGATTATTATTATAAATTCTTAAATAGTTACATTTTAAACCTTGAACTTTAATTATTTACATTTCACAACATTTATTTTGTTTAAAGACCTTCTAGACAACCTTTCTAAATTCAAGACTTCTTTTTTTTTTAGGCATTGTGCGTTAAACTCGTCGTTCTGACAAATCTCCAAATTATCATCTTTCAAGTTTACTACTTGAAGGTGAGTACTTCATACCCCATTTTCAATCTTTTATTTTGGGGGTGACATTTCATACTTATTCAACAAAATACTTTATATTTGAATCTTAAACCACAAACGTAGTTGTATACTTTACCTAAATAATTGCTCGATTTGGTGTTCTATGCTTATATGCCTATGTGTTTATCGCTTTTGGTTGGTGGAAGTATAAAATCCTAGACTATTTGGCATCCCCTTATAGCAAGGTGTCGTTAACGTAATGCAATTAACGACAACTATAAAATCCTAGACTATTTGGCATCCCCTTATAGCTAGGTGTCGCTAATGTGTTTAGCGATATCTATTTATCCAAATTACCACTTTTATTTATCGTTTTGTATGCAAGTTTTGTGGCTATCTTTATTATATACTAATATGATTAAACTTATGAATTGCACACCAACCTTTGTGTTGACAAACTTTATTATATGAAATGTTGCGGGTTTGCATCTTGGTTGATTTATGATTGTGAAGAAAACGACATCAAAGACCTTAAGATATTAGTAAAAATGAACAATATCAAATTTGCCATATTTTGTGATATCTTGTTTATGGTTATTTTATGGATAATTGTTATGTGACATTTTCGATGTTGTGAAATGAAATGAGTTTATTAAATACTGTCACTTTAATTAGTGTCATGTGCTTATGGACAATCGTTACACCTCGGCATGTTCCGCCGCCTTTGGTCGGGGTGTGACAAAAAAGGAATATAAAAATGATAAATTCCATACAAAGTCAGTAGCTAAATTTGTAGCTAAAATCTTATAAATTTCATGGCAAAGTCTTGCCAAAGTTGTAGCTATGTTTGTTGCAAAAAACATACAAAACTTGTACATAGCTAAATGGGTAGCAAAAATCATAGCAAACTCCGTAACTAAAAAACACATAGTAAGATTCCATAAATGAAAAACCGTAGCAAAATTCCGTGGCTATAAAGCCATAGCAAAATTTCATAGCTAAAAAACGTAGCAAAATTTTGTAGCCAACAATTTGTAGCTAAAGATTCATAGCAAATGTTACTCTAGCAACACTCGTAGCAAGCATAGCTAAAATAGCGACGTCTCTTTTTGTAGCTAAAATGGTCGCAAAGTATGATTTCGTTGCTAAAACTCCTACCAAAGAATTTAGCTACGAGACTTGTACCAACGAACCAAATTCATAGCAAATTCGTAGCAAAAGGGCTGTTTGCTATGGATTAGCTACAGATCTAGCCGTAGCAAATGCCAGTTTTTGTAGTAGTGTCATTTTAACTAATTAGATTTCGTAATAGGTTCACTCATATAATATCTTGCATATAATATCTTGAATGAATGAGAACAAAAAATGATCAAACGATCACTTAAAAAAATAGGTGTTTTGGTTCAACTATATAGACTAGTCATTTATATTCTCTTTTGCTTTAGAAGTTCTAGTTTATATCTTTCCTATTAGAAATCCGCTTCTTTGTAGTTGGTCAAAAAAGAACCTTCAGATTTCAGATTTCGATCTAATACAACAATGCATGCATTAGTGATTCCAATTATTTCATTCGTTGTTCTTTTTCGTTTATCTAAGAAAATTTCCTATTATTCCTTGTTACTGGACGACTAACCAATTCCTTAAAAGATAAAAATAGATTCCAACAATGTAAGGCCAAAAATGTGACTTGCGATATCAAAGTACGAAACTCGTTATGTATTTACGGTCAAGTTAATAATTTATGTCGGCGAGAAAATCGGACACGAAACAAGGACTTCAGCGTGCGCGTTTAGCTTCAACGGAAGAAAGCTTATAGAATGTTTTATTTTAGCTATAAATGAGACTTGTTGTCTTCATTTGTGTGTGTGTTTTGTATGGTGTTTTCACCCACCCAAGGGGAGCTCACCTTGGGTGGGGTCGGTTCGTTTATCATATCATTAATCTTTCAACCGATAACGAGACCGTTCCTTTATTATATCGTTATATTATTTATGTTCGGTCGTTTGTTTCACCGCACCCGTCTTGAGCACTTATCAAGAACAAAGTCGTTCGTTGTCGGATCCGGCGGTTTCGGGACCTACAATTGGTATCAGAGCGGGTCGAATCTTATGATTCACCTTTGTTCTTGATATTCGGGTTCTATTTCCGCTATTACCTGAACCGAGACGTTAAAATCTGTTGAAGTTTTGAAAATAAAGTTAGAAGTTTGGAAATAAAGTTTGAAGATCTGAGAAAATAAAAGTGCTTGAAGTTCGTCTCGGGTTGTAGATCTGGACTTTCAGCCCCGTTTAAGGGCGGAGGTTATGGTTCACCAGAAAGCGGATGTTGGCTTTCCGGCGATGAGTGCACTGTTTACGGGCAGGGTAACCTCAAGTATTCAAGAGAGAGAGACCACCGGCAACTCACGCCACTGCCAGCAGCGGCGGGTCAAGTCAGAGATGCGGCGCCATAGGTGGCATGACCAATCTTTCTGGTGCATGCTTCACTCTACCCGACTATGGTGGTCTCGGTTTTCTTGGATGTCACGTCGGAGAAATGTTTTCCAAGAAGTTTTTAAACCAGATCTAGTGGCGTTTGGGTGGTTTATGAGATGGCGTGGATGTTAGGAGATGTTTTGGATTGCGGTTCTCCGGTAAACAAATATGACAGAGCATGGTGAGTCCTAGTGGTGGACGATGACGGCTTCAAGATACGACGATGAAGGTGTTTGGAAGATGATTGGCCGGACTGTCGGAGTAATGTTTTCCGGCAGAGATAATCACAGGTGCGTATGAGTGGAGATAACTGGCGGCTAATCTAAGATGCTGATAGGGTTTCGGTAAGTTGGCTGAAACTTCAATTTAAAATGGGCTTTCAAGTTGACATTGGCTATTTTGTTAGTGGGCCATGTGATTTAATTTTGGATGTATTTATTTTCTTGGGTCTTATTATTGTTTCTTTTATATTGGGCTGCTTGGGCCCAATGCAAACACTTGTGGGCTGCTAGTCTAACCTCATGCTTGTCAACCTGGGCTGCTGATTTCTTGTTTTACGAAATGCTTTTATTTGGAACGATTTCTGGTGCCAAGAAGTCGTTTATTTTTTGAGTTACCAAACTGAAGAAAGTCAAATTTGTTCGGGTTTTCGTCTTGTTTAACCGTGTTCGAAGCTCGTTATTTCTAAGGCATTCAAGAAGTTGGATCCGAAAGGTAAACTTCGAACGAAATAATAAGTTTTGTTCATTTGATCGATGAAGCCGGTAATTTGAGATTGATTTGTGGAAATTCGAGCTCATCTCATGCATATATGCAAGCGAGAACTCCTTCAACATTAAATATAGAAGGGTCATACTTTGAGGGGGTGAAGTGAAACAAAGAGGCTTCGGTTTATCGGGTGACTTATGAAGATGCGAGACACGATTTGATAAAGTTGATATCACAAGTCAAGGGGGTGATTGTAAGGCCAAAAATGTGACTTGCGATATCAAAGTATGAAACCTATTATATATTTACGGTCAAGTTAATAATTTATGTCGGCGAGAAAATCGGACACGAAATGAGGACTTCAGCGCTCGTTTAGCTTCAATGGAAGAAAGCTTCTAGAATGTTTTATTTTAGCTATAAATGAGACTTGTTGTCTTTATTTGTGTGTGTGTTTTGTATGGTGTTTTCACCCACCTAAGGGGAGCTCACCTTGGGTGGGGTCGGTTCGTTTATCATATTATTAATCTTTCAACCGATAACGAGATCGTTCCTTTATTTTATCGTTATATTATTTATGTTCGGTCGTTTGTTTCACCGCACCCGTCTCGAGCACTTAACAAGAACAAAGCCGTTCGTTGTCGGATCCGGCGGTTTCGGGACCTACAAACAAAAAGCGCTTATACAACTACATTTGCGGTAATATTCTAATCATTTCATGAATTATTAGAAACTCATTTATCAGATTCACATTTTACTCTATCCTTATTTTACAGCCCTAAACTCATAATGGCGAGAAATAGATTATTTGAAATTCAATAATTTTCTATTGAATTGGATATTATTTTACATCGACAAACAACAAGGAAGAAAGAAATTATTTAGCACCGTTTTCCAATACTTATTGAAAGTGCATTGCTGTGTCAGAAGAAGGAGCTATACTGATTCCGTATACTCTAAAGACGCCCTCGGTGCAATATTGACGATCTCACAAAGATTTTTTTCAGTGAATTTACATTTACTGATCCAATCTTTTACAGGATCGATCTCCTTTTTACTGTACAAGAATATGTGGAGCTCAGCATGTCTAGAAGCACGGGAGAACGTTCCTTTGCTGATATTATTACCAATATTCGCTATTGGGTCATTCATAACATTACTATACCTTCCCTATTCATTGCGGGTTGGTTATTCGTCAGCACTGTTTAGCTTACGATGTGTTTGGAAGCCCTCGGCCAAACGAGTATTTCACATAGAACCGACAAGAATTCCATTAATCACCGGCCATTTTGATTCTCTGGAACAACTTGATGAATTTAGTAGATCTTTTTAGGAGGCCTCAATGACCATAGATCAAACCTATCCAATTTTTACAGTGCGATGGCTGGTTGTTCACGGCCTAGCTGCACCTACCGTTTCTTTTTTGGGGTCAATATCAGCAATGTAGTTCATACAACAATAAACCTAATCCGAATTATAGAGCTACGACACAATCAAACCCAAACGTACAAAATGTTGAATTGAATCGTACCAGCCTCTACTAGGGGTTATTACTCATTTTTGTACTTACTGTTTTATTTTCCAATTATGTCTTCAATTAAGAAAACAAGAGAGAACTAAAATAATAGACTAATCATTCTAGGTATTCTTTCTCTTAGCCCATTCGGAAGGATCTCATCACATAATTATTCATGACTGTTTATATCTCTAGCATGACCACTTGATGAAATGTGGAGGGAAGTGGCGGAAATGGCTCATACTACTAGAAGAATTCATTTTTGGATAATAGGTACTGTAGCTGGTATTCTTGTGATCGGTTGATGTTCCTTTAATTATCTTCGGTTCCTTCAAGGTTATACATATACCCTCCAAGTTCTAAACGACCTGAAGATCTTGTTCAGTGTTTGATGGGACGGAAATGAAGGCCTCGAATAAAGAAGTTGTCGATATACAAGTATTGGAATGAAGTGGTGTTTTGGTCTAACGAGCAAAGAAATGAAACGATGTTATCTTTAACATCGTTTTTTTCTGTGTTAATCAGAAAAGAAAATTCAGTTTTAAGTGAATCAAGTGGTTAAAAAAATTACTTATGTTTATATATATATTTTTTGTTTTTACTAAAGTGCTAGTCATGCATGTTTGTTTAATATGTCCCTTGTTAAAAAAAGTTGCAGGAAAATTACATTATATTATTCTCCCGGTAGTATCTCTGAAGTTTCCTTTTTTCCTTTCAACGACTAAAGAGCAGTATTGTATTACAAACAAATCGATGATATCTAAAATAATCATTGTTTAATTACAAACATGTGGAATCACTTGAATGTCGTGCATTCTACGTGATAACGCAGATTCTTGTATTTTACTATTGTTATATAAAAGGCATTTTAAATAATTAATTCGTAATTAAACGTATATAATAATCATTTATGGAACCAAATGGTATGTTACAAAATTGAATCAAAGACCAAAAAGTAAATTTATTAATGTTATTGAGTATTGACTTTTTGTTTAAAAGAATGGCCTATTAGAAAAAGAAAAAAAATAAATAAACAAATACAACTTGAAAAAACATATATAAAAAGAAAACTATTTCAGATCATGTTCACTTTAGAAAAATAATATATTTGCTATATATTTTTAACTAGTTTTAGAGCCCATGTCACACACGGGATAATTCAAATTATATAATTATAAATAAAACAAATAATTACATAGCGTATATGAAAAAAAAATGTATTACAGCTATACTTATATCTATACAATGTGTACATAAATTTATTTTATTTATATCACAAAATGATTTTTTTAAATGAACTTAATAAAAAAAATGTTCGTGCAAAATCGTACCCAAGAATGCTTCTTTCTATTGAAAAATTCATTCTCGGCATCATATATGTATAATTGAAAGAATTTTGGTTATGAACCAATTTCGAAAATAAGACTTCTCATACGATAGTAGTTCTAATCACTCAGTCTAAATACAAAAGAGGTGTTACTTTATTGATATATTTATCAATTTGCCACCCACCAAAGGAAAATAGGACATTAAATTGTAGCAATGAATGTTCTTTAAGAACTATGTTTTTCTAAGCTACACCATAAAAATTTTTTTGATAAGTTTCAGAGGGTTTCTCGACTTTGTCATAATGACAAGATAAAAAATAAGATTTTAACCCATTCAATTTTGTGAATATTTTGTTTCATTTGAGCATAGTTTTGCATGACATGCTTTCCATACAACATTCTGATCACCATTTGAAGGAAAAATTAATGTTGATATAAATATTTCAAATTTGATAAAAGTTATAAGCATTGATAGGCGTGGGGGTGGCATGTCAAAAGTGTTCGCAATCTTTTCTTAAATTTTAATAGTTGAGGGGAAAATAGTCAATTTATCAAATCCCGAAACTTTTGATTATTTAAAAAAATGCCTTTAAAAATAAACTTGAAACCCGAATCATGTTTAAAATTCTAACTTTCATACTTTTGACATTTTAAAGTCAACACTTTGAACCCATAACAAATTTGACGATAAATCTATTTTGCATTCTCAAACTTTTAAAAATACTCAAAATTTTCATTTTTGGCCCGTAACAAATTTTGACCTGAATGTAGTTAACTTGTACCAAATAATCTATTTTGCCAACTTTTGACTCATAAAATCAAATTTAACTTCCACAAAAAAACCCGAAACAATTTTCATTTGAGAAACATGATTTGTTGTTGATTTTTGGAATTCACCAAATATTTTGAAATATATAGTAAAATAGTATGTTAATATTTATATTCATAAATATATATATATATATATATATATATATATATATTATATAAATATAGTGTAAAAGAAAAATAAATAATTATTGATTTATTACATATATTATGGTATATTAGTTTTGGAGGGAAAAATTATGAAAATTAACCAAAACATAACAATTATCCATAATTATTTTACTTTATTAGAATAGGTAGAGGTAGATTTTTATTAGTATGGGAACATTCACGTATGAATACACGACGGCCGTCAGGAACACGCCTGACACGTAAACTACTTAAAAATTCAAGTCGCTATACACACATTCATAAATATCAGCCTTTCAGATACAAGATTACAAATCCATTGCTCATACTATTTTCTTAATTTTTTAATATTTTCTAAATCATGTTTCTTTCTAGATGGTTGCATTTTGTCACCCTCCACTAATCTTAAACAATTAACGTTCAACCTTATCATTCTATGCATTGTGGCAACCTTAAAAAAAGCTTCATCATTGGCAACTACTCACCAATAGTATATTTTTATTTAATATAATAATCACATGATGTTTTCTATATATACTATCTATACCATATATCAGTTTCCATAGCTCTTTTCTCTTTGAAAAAGTAAAATCGATCAACTCAATTAGTTTTTCAGGCCGGCAATATCTCAATGGCACAGAAAAGCAAGATCTTGATCATCGGAGGGACCGGGTACATCGGAAAGTTCATCGTAGAGGCGAGCACGAAAGAGGGAAACCCGACTTATGTTTTGGTCAGGGAAAGCACAACCACACATCCAGAAAAATCGAAGCTCATAGACAATTTCAAAACACTCGGTGCCACAATTCTAATTGTAATAAGAGCCTTTAACTTGTGTGTTTGTTTATGAATTAATCTCAATAATCTTCTGTTTTTCATGAACCATTTTCAGGGAGATATCAATGATCATGAAAGTTTAGTGAAGGCAATCAAGCAAGTCGATGTTGTGATCTCGACAGTAGGCGGTGAACTGATAGCTGATCAAGTCAAGCTCATTGCAGCAATTAAAGAAGCAGGAAATGTAAAGGTAACTTTCTGTTTTGTTCAAACATATCTAGTTGACTAGTTGATTGTATAATTTGACCATTTCTAATCCTCTTATAACCTTATAAGTTGGATTTTTTGTAGCTTATTTATTTTTGTTTAGTTGCTGCAAGTATGAGTCTACTGGGTCTAGATCTACTTAGTGTCATAGTTAATCTATACTTTCAATATTTATGTAGAGATTTCTTCCTTCAGAATTTGGAACTGATGTTGATCATGTCAATGCTGTCGAACCAGCGAAGAGCATCTTTGCAGGAAAGGCAAGCATTCGTAGAGCTGTCGAAGCCGCAGATATCCCGCACACTTTCGTTGCCTGCAATGGTTTTGCAGGCTATTTTTTACCAAACTTGGGGCAAATGGACACATACACCGCCCCTAGAGAGAAGATTACCATCCTCGGAGATGGAAACCCCAAAGGTATGCGCATTAATGCATAATGCTTTAGTTATAAAGCAAAGGAGTGGAATGCATAGAACTAAAGTGGATTTAAAATTTGCCCCTCATTTTGAAAAGGAAAAACTGGCACAAATATTGTGGTTATATCCTAAAAACTGAAGGCATATATATAGGGGTGCAAGCTCCAACTTGTTTTTTGATAGTCCAGACAGAACTAACATTAAATCTGATATATTCATTTCATTGTATAGATATCATACCATATGGCTAAGAGCGAATCTGCTAATGTCTTTATGTTTTGTATTCTATCCAGCTGTCTTTGTCAAAGAAGAGGATATAGCTTTGACTACCATCAAAGCAGTTGATGACCCGCGTACATTGAACAAGACATTGATTTTCAGACCTCCTGGCAACACATTGTCGTTTAATGATATTGTTTCCATTTGGGAAAGCAAGATTGGCAAGACCCTCGAGAAAACATATGTTCCTGAAGATCAAGTTCTCAAAAATATCCAAGGTCAGTTCGATCAAACAACAAGTTTAATTAAAACGAGTTGACTCAAAAAAATATTTGCCGGAAATTAATAACTTGCTATCTTGCAGAGGCTCCATTTGGGTTATGCATTCTTTTGTCCATAACACATTCTGTATTGATCAATGGAGATGGAACAAACTTTGAGATCGAACCTTCCTTTGGTGTGGAGGCTAGCGAGCTTTATCCGGAGATAAAATACACCACGGTTGCTGAGTATCTTGCTAAAATTGCATAAAGTATCTCTTTCATGTATCACAATAATCATTTTTAATGATTATACTTTTCCTAGTTGAAACACTGTGATGCTGTTTTGTGGATTTTGAATAACTTACATGTTAAACTTTCACAAATGGATCACGAATCAAACCGAAACAAGAACTCCAAATTTGCTTAACTCAAGCGACTCTTTCTTATTAATTATTTCGACTCACAAAACAAACAAAAAACAAACTGAACATGCAAATGAACTAAGACTCCTGGGTTTATATACTACCCAACAAATTGACTCATAAACCAATTATGAACTTCCTGTCATATCTCGAAACAAAGAGATAAGACCAAAACAATTATTTTAGAATTTAAACATAAACAAATAAATAGGATAATGATAACAATTAATTTAATTGTTATTCCGATCTCCTCCAAGCCACCCCATGAGATCAAAACCGAATCGCCCTTGAACGTCAAGAAAATATTGTTTACGTTTAACATTACACTTTTGTAATGGTTGGGTGTTTTCATATCGTATCTTTTTTTAGACAGACCAAGAAGCCAGAATAATATAACTAAAAGTCACCGATTAAAAAGAATTTAGCTGGGAAAAACCAAAATTACATAACACGGAGCAAGTGTTTAAACCACTAGTCCAACTAATTTGAAAACTAACGGTTCTATTCGAAACCCATAAAAGCACCAAGGGTATAATCGAATCAACCAAAGGCTCCTTGGTGAGTTCACTTTTTGTTAAAAACAATATCATTTTGTTTCCTCCAAACGAACCACCAAATTGAGAAAGTAATCGCTTCAATTATACTTTCCTTTGCTTACTATACGACACAAAATCCAACCAAGAAAACATCTCCTCGGGCATTTTATAACTTGGCCAGTCACCTCCAACCATCTACCGCCAACCCTCCAAATCTCGCCTGACGAAGAGCTATCACCAAACACATAACACTCTGTTTCCACTTCTCATAAAGGACATAATATAGATGGAACATCGATTCCCCTACTACACAAATTACTCCTGACAGGTAACCTATCCTAAATCACCCTCCACGCATGAACATTAAAGCTTTTGAACATATAATGCGTTTAATGTGATCCGTCATAACGCACGGACAGAAATACTTGCTTTGAGAATATGTGAACCATTGAAATTAAATATTATATTTCAATTCAGTATCAAGCATTATTGTGATATATTAATATTGGTTCATTTTATGTTTATGTTGCATTGTTGGGTTGGTAATCAAATGAGTTTGATTTTCTTCATATGCTCTTAATCTTCCAACAACTTCTTCAAAAACTCATGGTTTCAATATCGGAATATTGCTCAATAGGGGATACAATTGGTAGGAACTTCTTTGGCATCGAGGTAAGAAACCTTCTTACGATTACTTCTTCTTCAAGATTTGAACCGAGGCTTTTGAACTTAGCCACTATAGCACTTATCTTACTTGAGAAATCATTGATAGTCTCGTTCTTCTTCATCTTCAACATCTCCAATTTTATCCTTAGAGATTGCAGCTTTGCCTTTAAACTCGGTCGGCTCCTAAATACCGAACCCGAATTGCTTCCCAAACATCTTTTGCATCCTTATGCTTGGTAACTTGTAGGATGATATCTTCGGATAAGGTTTGGAAGATAATTGCTTTCGTGGTGTAATTCTTTCTCTCATCCACAGCTGCTTCGGTTACAGGATCCACGGCATCCCATAAACCGTATGCCTTAAGTACCGTCTCAACCAAAATTGACCATGAAGTGTAGTTAGTTTCGGTTAATTTGGGACATTGAAGTGGTACGTTACCTAGCTCACGAATTGCCAACGGACCTGTGTTTCCTGCCATTCTTTTATCTTGTTTTTCTTTCTCTTTCTCGGTCTTCTTTCTTGTTAGTCTATCTTTCTCCTTCTCTTTCTTGCTTATCGATCAGCCCATCTTTCTTTCTTTTCTTTCTTCTTTCTTTGCTGATTTCAATCAGTTCTTCTTTCTTTCTTGCGATTTTTCACATGAAACCCGCCGGACTTCCTTCGAACCAGATGCAACCTGATGCTAGACTGTTTCTATCTAGTAAAAAACAATTAATTCAGTGTCCTAATCACCTAAGCAAGCTAGGGTAAGTAGGGTGTCGAACACAAGGAGTATGTGGTCAATGTGAAGTGAAATCAATTCCTAACATTATGAAGTAGTTCAAGTAAAGTGCTGATCACACTAGCAAACAGTTTCGTTTTATAGTAAACTAACAAATAATCAAAGATTCAATCAGTCAACAAAGCAAATCACACCCGGGAATCCAAGTAAGCAATCAAACAGCAATCTCATGCAACTTAACAGATAAACTATCCTGTGTCAACTACAGACTGACTAACCGGTTAAACCTTAGGCATCCACGCTCCCTAACACGCGGCACCGGTTATCAAACGGTCCCTGCCAGTGTGACTCAACTAAGGGCAAACATATGCTTTCTCGCAATTAACAGATCAAAACAATCCTATAAGCAATTATCATAGCAACTGGCACACTAATCGTTCTGATCGAAATAAACCTAAACTGACGTTGTGCACAATAATAATAGACATCAATACTCATATATTAACATCAAAATAATTACAATCAATCGTTCTAGTACATGAGAAAATAACTGAAAGATTACAAACTATACATCCCGGGTATGACTCGAAGGATCTAGCCGCGTCTCGGCATCTCTAGGCTTCGGTTATGATGGATAGGATCATGTACGGGACCTTGAGATGATTGGAAGTGATGGTTCTCCTCTCTTCTGCTCTGAAAATCGTCTGGATAGTATAATGGCGTCTAGGGTTGTCAAAACGTAATATATGGAAAAAAAACCCTAACTTTCACGATTTTGGGGACCATCGCGTAGCGCGATGGTCTCCTCTCCTGGTCCATCGCGCTACGCGATGGAACAAAAGTCAACGCAGTCCAAAATGAAGGGCATCACGTAGCGCAATGCCCTGCCTCCCACACCCATCGCGCTACGCGATGGGTGGCTTCACTCAGCAACTCTCAATAAATGCCTCGTCGTAACGCCCTTAATGCTAGGTTTTGAAAAAGACTTTTCATGTCATTCCCATTTAGCTCGGTTTGCGTGCTGGACATCCCGGGTGTTCGTTACGTGCTCGTACAGGTCCAAATTAAGTGCGTTAAGTACCTGTGACCTGAAACACAATAAACACGTATGAAATACCAAAGTTCCTAAACTAAACGAGTAAAACGACTAAATTAACATACTAAAATATGTACAAATAAACCGAACATCACAACCCTAGGCGCTCTGATACCAATTGATGGCACAAGTCCTTTATTGCAGCAGATAACACACAACAACTTGATCAAAACTGATGATCGACTCTTTCTTGATTAATTGAAATACATACTGAACTAAACAAAGAAGACGCTTGCTTACTTTCCTAACCCTAGCTGCTGTATAAATAGGCCCATTTACGCACACGTAGCATAAACATGTTGCAGTAGCCCATGACTAAAAACTGAAAAACATGACCCACTACTTTACTTACAATTAAAAATAAACAAGTGACTTAAATAAATAACTTCCTAATAACTTGACCCTCTAAACTTGAATTTCCTTCCGACCCGTATCCAACCCGATTTGACCCGTCAAGATTAACCCAACATATTGCTCTAAATTTACAATATAATGGCTTCATTATTTATTGAAATTATGAATATATATTGTTTTGCAAAGATATACCATTTGGTTATGCAGCAATTCAAATTGTCAAGAAGATTATCTTAACACAATGCCAAGAAGATGCTGAGATAACTAAGATGTGTTTCAATTAACTATTATTTTAGCAGACACCTAAGCTTCAACAAACTGACCGGTCCAATAGTGCACACAATTCAACCTAGACACTAAACTTTGACACCTTGATCAAATATTGTCCATGAATATAGGTTCTCAATCAACAAAGTTGTTAATGATATACTCGAATGGATAAAATCTTCAAATAATTCTGTTTCTAATGTTTTTATTGCTTTACCATGTTTTTGAGTATAGTACAACTTCATCATCAGATCATCAACATCAAGTATCAATCAAGTATCAATCAGTTTTCAGTTCATTGGTTCACTTTTTATTTGCATCGGTATCGGTGTATGTCTATGTGTTTTCGGTTCCTTATGTATATCTAACAATATGTTTTGGTTCAAGTTGTTTGCTCGATGGTAAGTTTTACCAGTAGTACGTTTGGTTTGTGTATAAGTTGATTTTGGTTTATGTATTATTGTGTTTACAACAGCGTGCAACACATAGTAATTGAATTCGGAGCAATGTGCAGGTCATTTTGTAATCACTGAGTTAAAACTGTGGAAATTGCTAAGCAGGCCTATTTGCTATTCCCTTTTACCTGGCCCGCCCAACCCATCCCATTACTAATGGTTATGTTTCATGTAGAGGCCGGCTGTTACAAGACAGATCACGGCTAGTAAAAATCTTGATGTTCAGTTGGAGTATCACTTCTGTCTACTAATTGCAAGATGTGCTCTTTAGAGGAAGAGAGGACGGATCACGTATTTTGGTCATGACTGGTAGCAAAAGATGTTTAGAGTGGTCTAACGTGTGGGGGTGCACGTCAATCAGGTTGATTGTGTTACATTGCAATGGTGCAGATTGTGAAAACTAAAAACTACCAAGTACGTCTGATTCACAATTGCATATACTACTTGAAGACTTTCAGTTACAAACTTTTAACTGGATTACAGTTAGATTAAAATGGAATGCTATTGTTTGGGAAGAGTGGTTTCAAAATCCACTGCAGGTTTTTTAGTTATGTTGTTTAAAAGGGGTGCTGCTACACTTTTTGTATTGATGTATTGAGCCATGGTGCCTACTGATTCTTTGTTTTATTTAATCAATACAACCGTTCAAATAAAAAGTATAGATATAAATCTAACATCAAATGTGTTTGATTTATACATCGGTGTCCCTAAAAATAATAAACATGAACATATTTCTTTTTTTTTTTTGAGTGAAAAACTTGAATAAATGTGATAACCAATCATTTACCACTTAATGTCGAAAATATGTATCCACTCTCTGTTTCCCAAATCAAAGATGCAAACTGAACATTGTTATATACATGTGTTTTTTAATATGAAATGGATATTCTGCATAATGTTAGTGAAATAGTGTGTTATTATTGTTAAATGTTAATTTCTAGTCACCTGTTATGTCGGGTTTGTTAATTTCAAGCCATTTAGTAAGTTTTCAGGGTTTATTTGGATCATCTCAAATTAGTCAATAGGCCTTAACGATTAATTTTAAAAAAACATACCTGTTTGATTGATGTCAAACTTTTTGACCTGAACGAAACTAAAACTTCTTTTAAATGGCCCAAGTTTATGTAAACATGTTTTGATCATGTGACCTGTCAAAGACATTATTTTAACTTTGAACTCTTGTCGCATGTTTGAATTTATGTTTGTAGCATTGAAGACATAAAAGTCTTAAAGAGCACTATTACATCAACAAATACGCTATATGTGATCTTTTATTACTTTATACGTTAACAATTCGGTTTTTTTAATTTGTTTTTGTTTTTTTCTTTGCTCCGTAAACTTATTGGTTTATTTGTGTGCTATGTTACATTGTTTACACAAAGGTTTTTGTTTTATAATGTATATAAGAAAAATACTTACACAAACGGTTCACATATCTTGAATTCTGGATTTTAAACTTTCGTAAATTGACAGCTTTATCATAATTAATATAGGCATTACATTTTTCACGTTATTAATTCTTCCCTTTATCAGACGGGTAAAGTACTAGTTCATAAATATTACTCATAGTGTCGCTTACAAATACAAAATTACAAACATTAATTAAGTCAAACATGTTCTTTCTAGAATCTAGATATTATTGGTTGCATTTGTCACCCTCAACCAATTTTCAACGGTCAACTTTATCATTCTATTGGCAAATGGCAACCTTAAAAAGCTTCATAAATTGACAACTTCACCAAATGTATATTTATAATTAATAAAAGTCACATAAAGTTTTCGATATATTCTCTACACCATATATCAGTTTCGGCAATACCTCAATGGCACAGAAAAGCAAGATCTTGATCATCGGAGGAACCGGGTACATCGGAAAGTTCATTGTAGAGGCGAGCGTGAAAGAGGGAAACCCGACTTTTGTTTTGGTCAGAGAAGGCACAACCACACATCCGGAAAAATCGAAGCTCATAGACAATTTCAAAACTCTCGATGCCACAATTTTGATTGTAAGTAGAGCCCTAATTTACTTGGTGTGATGGTTTTATGAATTAAAAACTTGTGGCATTTGTGAAGCAAAAACTTATGTTTTTCATGAACCATTTTAAGGGAGACATCAATGATCATGAAAGTTTAGTGAAGGCAATCAAGCAAGTCGATGTTGTGATCTCGGCAGTAGGCGGTAAGCTGATAGCTGATCAAGTCAAGCTCATTGCAGCAATTAAAGAAGCAGGAAATGTAAAGGTAACTTTCTGTTTTGTTCAAACATATCTAGTTGACTAGTTGATTGTATAATTTGACCATTTCTAGTCATCTTATAACCTAATAAGTTGGATTCTTTATAGCTTATTTGTTATTGTTTAGTTGATGCAAGTATGAGTCTGCTAGCTCTGGATCCACTCAGTGTCATAATTAACCTGTAATTTTAATATTTATGTAGAGATTTCTACCTTCGGAATTTGGAACCGATGTTGACCATGTCAATGCGGTCGAACCAGCAAAGAGTGTCTTTGCGGGAAAGGCGAGCATTCGTAGAGCTATCGAAACCGCAAATATCCCACACACTTTTGTGTCATGCAATGGTTTTGCAGGCTACTTTTTACCAACCGTGGGGCAAATGGACACATACACTGCCCCTAAAGAGAAGATTACCATCATCGGAGATGGAAACCCCAAAGGTACACTCACTAATGGAAAGTATAATGTATAAGTCATAAAGCAAAGGACTTCAGTACATCAAACTAGAGTCGACTCGACATTTTAGGGAGCATAAAGGGCATTTTAAATTTTGACCTTTTTTGTAAAAAAAAAAAAGAAAAGAAAAATTAGCACACGTTTTGTATACGATTTCTAAAAGACGTATTACACATAATAAGTTGTAGCTAGTATTAGTAAAAAGAATAGACTGAATACTATTCCAGTATATTTTCTTGTCATAATTACCTAGAAACTAAACGCATTTAAATCCTAAAAAATGAATGTGCAAAAAATATAGGAGTCCAAGATCTGTCTTGTTTTTATATAATCGAGATAGACCGAACTGACATCAAAACTAAAGTGTTCATCTCATTATACAGAGATCATACCAAAAGCCTACTAATATTAGCAAATATTGTGTGAATATTTGTAATTATAGTATTCAGCATATTCTTAGGCATAATATTGTAATTATAGTATTCAGCATATTCTTAGGCATAATAGTTACCATAGATTGGTTCCCTTCCAAAGTTATCGGATATCATTGTATTATAAATTGCAATCTCAATTAATAGAATATTCATTCAGTAAATTATTATCATTCTTATATGGTATCATAACCTCCGATCCTATTTTAACTCTTTTTTCTTCCTACCATGGACGCCACCCTTCACCCCGCAATGGCTGTCACAAACATCAAGAATATGATCCCTCTCATTCTTGAAGATGAATCCTCACACTTCACCACCTGGACCGCTCTCTTCGAAGTCCACTGCCGTGCTTATCAGGTGTACGAACACCTGCTGCCCCGCACACCAGCACCCGTCCCACCTACTTCCTCGTCAGCCGAAGACATAGCCAAGGCCCTCGCTGCCAAGGTTGCGGCTGATGCTCTCTGGTCCCGCCTAGACGCACTCGTTTTGCAGTGGATCTATGGCACCATCTCCAAACCTCTTCTCCATATTATCCTGATTCCCGGACAGACCGCTTACGAAGCCTGGCTCGCAATCGCAAACCACTTCAATGACAACAAGAGTACTCGTCAAATTCTTCTACAACACCAATTCTCAAACATACACCTTGAATCGTTTCCGAACATGGCTGCCTATTGTCAACATGCCAAACACCTGGCCGATCAATTGAACGGTGTGGGTGCCCCGGTTGATAATCAACGTTTGGTCTCGCAACTCCTAGCCGGCCTCACCGAAGCATATGAGAGCATCTCCACGGTGTTACAGAATCGTGACCCCTTGCCAGATTTCAGTGAATGTCGCTCCCGTCTCACTATGGCCGAATCCACGAAGAAATCAGTCTCCGCCAGGGCAGCGGCCTCTTCGGCCACCGCCCTTGCTGCAACCACCGTCTCACAACCTCCTGTCGCCGCCTCCTCGTCTACTCGCAGCCGCGGGAACAGCCGACCAAGAAACCGGGGACGGGGTACCAGCCGTGGGGATCGCTCCAACACCAACCACCCTCAACACCCCTACATTGTGTTCCCGAATTCGTGGACGGCCAGCCAATGGAGTTCGCTTATGCAACACAGCCCACCACCCGGCACCACACCATGCCCTTACCCCTCTGCTCCTCGGACCAATACCTCCTCGGCTGGCATTTTGGGTGCAGCCCCGGCTCAGGCATACACCGCCACTCTTTCTCCTACTGACATCCAGCAGGCCTTGTATGCTCTGTCACTAAGCCAGCCGGATCCAAATGGTGTTATGGATACTGGTGCTTCTAGCCATATGAAAACGCCTCAAGGTACGATCTCCCCGTCTTCTTTTAATACTTGCACTTCTAAATTTATTGTAGTCGGAAATGGTATGACCATTCCTGTGATTGGCCAAGGCAACCTAACCCTCCCACCTCCCTTCCCACCATTTAAATTAAACAATGTCCTATTTGCCCCAAATCTTGTCAAAAACCTTATTTCTGTCCGCAAACTTACTACTGATAATTTATTGTCCATAGAATTTGACCCTTTCGGTTTTACTGTGAAGGATCTCAAGACCAAGGCGCCCCTCCTACGATGCAATAGCTCGGGCGACCTATACCCACTGACTGCTCCTCTCCCGCTCAAAACCACCCCTACAGCTTTTGTGGCCACCACTCAAGACCGTTGGCATCAACGCCTTGGGCACCCGGGCTTCTCAACTTTGCAATCGTTGCCTTTATCTTTTTCTAGTATATCTAATAAATATGACAACACTTTATGTCAAGCATGTGTTTTTGGTAAAAGTGTTCGATTTCCATTTTTTGATTCTTGTAATCGTACTAGTTTGCCGTTTGACATTATACACAGTGACCTGTGGACCTCCCCCGTGCCTAGCACCGGGGGCCACCGGTATTATGTTTTGTTTTTAGATGACTTCACTAATTTTCTATGGACATTTCCCCTCACCCACAAATCACATGTATTCTCTGTTTTCTCAATTTTTAACACCTACATAAATACCCAATTCAATGGTAAAATAAAACAGTTTCAATGCGATAATGGCAAAGAATATGACAACAACGCGTTTCATAACTTTTGTCGTCAAAATAGCATGCATTTTCGCTTCTCTTGCCCCTATACCTCGTCTCAAAACGGCAAGGCTGAGCGTAAGATTAGAACAATTAACAATATGATACGCTCACTCCTTGCTCAATCCTCCATGCCACCCGCCTACTGGCACTTTGCTCTTGAAACCGCCACTTATTTATTAAATATTATTCCAAACAAACACCAACAATTTCTATCTCCTACCACCCGCTTATATGGATGCGACCCCACTTATGAGCACCTTCGCGTGTTCGGGTGTCTCTGCTATCCGTTACTACCATCCACCACCATTCACAAACTCGCCAACCGTTCTAAACCTTGTGTCTTTCTCGGTTACCCCCCACATCACCGTGGGTACCGTTGTTTAGACCTCACCACTAATACCATTTTTGTGTCTCGTCATATCCAATTTGAAGAGACCATCTTCCCGTTCGCAACCACCCTACCCTCCGCCCCCACTTCCTATGACTTTCTTGACACTCCTTCCAACCCACTGTTGTGGGATAACTTCACCTTCACTTCTCCGGCCCTACCGCATACTCCTTCTGGCCCCCCAAGCCCAAACCGGCCCACCTCCTCTACACCTCACCACCGTACGGCCCAATCCCCCTCTACTCCACCTTCGGCCCCTCAACCAGCCCACACTCCACACGCCCAACATGCCCATAACTCCCCCTAGCCCATACGTCCCCAACCCCCACCTCAACTGCCCCACCGAACGAACCACCACCACCTCCAGCCCACACCATGCGCACCCGCTCCATGGACGGTATCCACAAACCCAAACACCCATTTAACCTTCATACCACCACCGTCGTTCCTATACCCAACTCACCACAGGTTGCCTTGTCCTCGCCTGAATGGCAACATGCCATGAATGACGAGTTTAGTGCACTTATTAAAAATGAAACTTGGGAGTTAGTTCCTCGTCGGCCTGATATGAACGTTATTCGGTGTATTTGGCTTTTTAAACATAAGTTTCGTTCGGATGGTAGTTTGGAGAGGTATAAAGCCCGTTTAGTTTGTGATGGTCGTGGTCAGCAGGTTGGTATTGACTGTGGGGACACTTTTAGTCCGGTGGTTAAACCGACGACCATTCGCCTTGTCCTTACATTGGCTCTCTCTAAGTCCTGGTCCATTAATCAGTTGGATGTTACCAACGCATTTCTTCACGGTAATTTGGAAGAAACTGTCTACATGCACCAACCTATGGGCTTTAGAGATCAACGTTTCCCTAACTTTGTATGCAGGCTCAACAAATCGCTTTACGGTTTAAAACAGGCTCCACGAGCCTGGTATCAAAGGTTTACTGATTTTGTATTACTGCAGGGTTTCACACAGAGCAAGTCTGATACTTCTCTGTTTATCTATCACCATGGACAGGACACCGCCTACTTACTTCTATATGTAGATGACATCATCCTCACTACATCTTCTGAGGCCTTACGTACCCGCCTCTTGCGTTCTTTATCTGGAGAGTTTGCCATGAAGGATTTAGGACCATTGACTTACTTTCTCGGTGTTTCTGTTACTCGCAACGGGGATCACATGTTCTTGTCTCAGCAGTCTTACGCCCGGGACATTATCCATCGGGCTGCTATGGATTCTTGTAAACCTGTTGCAAACCCAGTTGACACCGGCTCCAAACTTGGGAACGCATCATCTTCTCCATTTCATGACCCCACTCTGTACCGCAGTCTGGCAGGTGCTCTGCAGTATCTTACCTTCACTCGTCCTGACATCTCTTATGCCGTCCAGCAGATTTGCATGCACATGCATTCACCATCTGATCATCATTGGGATGCACTTAAGCGTATAATCAGGTATTTACAGGGTACTACGGAGTACGGTCTCTCGCTGGCTCCTGCTCCCAATATATCTCTTCGGGCATACACTGATGCTGACTGGGCAGGTTGCCCCGACACTCGGCGGTCTACGTCCGGTTACTGTGTCTACCTTGGTGATAGTCTGCTCTCTTGGTCCTCCAAACGACAACCAACCGTCTCGCGTTCCAGTGCCGAAGCCGAGTATCGAGGCGTTGCCAATGTGGTTGCTGAAATTTGTTGGATCCGAAACTTGATGCTGGAATTAAATCAACCGCTAACAAAGGCCACCCTGGTTTACTGCGACAACGTCAGTGCTATTTACTTATCTGGTAACCCGGTTCAACACCAGCGCACCAAACACATTGAGTTGGACATCCACTTTGTTCGGGAGCAGGTACAACGGGGGTGCGTTCGCGTGTTACATGTCCCCTCCCGGTACCAAATAGCAGACATCTTTACCAAGGGTTTGCCTCGTGTTTTGTTCGATGATTTTCGATCCAGTCTCAACGTCCGACAACCTCCCGATTCGACTGCGGGGGTGTATTAGCAAATATTGTGTGAATATTTGTAATTATAGTATTCAGCATATTCTTAGGCATAATATTGTAATTATAGTATTCAGCATATTCTTAGGCATAATAGTTACCATAGATTGGTTCCCTTCCAAAGTTATCGGATATCATTGTATTATAAATTGCAATCTCAATTAATAGAATATTCATTCAGTAAATTATTATCATTCTTATAACTAAGAACCAATCTCTCTTAGTGACTTTGTGCTGTTGTATTCTATCTAGTTGTTTTTGTCAAAGAAGAGGATATAGCTTTGACTACCATCAAAGCAGTTCATGACCCGCGTACATTGAACAAGACATTGATTCTCAGACCTCCGGGCAACACATTGTCGTTCAATGAAATTGCTTCCATTTGGGAAAGCAAGATTGGCAAGACCCTTGAGAAAACATATGTTAAAGAAGAGCAATGTCTCAAAAATATCCAAGGTGAGTTCGAACAAAGAACACGCTTATTAAAACTTTTCTACTTAAATAAATATAGACCGGAAAATAACATGTTGCTGCCGTGCAGAGGCTCCGTTTGGGTTAAGCATTGTTTTGTCCTTAATGCATTCTGTATTGATAAATGGAGACGCAACAAACTTCGAGATTGAACCTTCGTTTGGTGTGGAGGCTAGCGAGCTTTATCCAGAGATAAAATACACCACGGTTGATGAGTATCTTGCTCACATTGCATAAAAGCATCTCTTTAACGTATTTTAATAATCATATTTAATGATTATACTTTTCCTTGTTGAAACATTATGATGTTTTCTGGTTTTGAAATAAGTTACACATTTGTAATGGTTGGGTGTTTACATGCCATATCTTAATTGCTATATATATTCTTGATATTTTTTAAATTTATTGATCAGAAAATCTATTGAATGATGGGGTTGCATTTGGGCATATATTTACAGTTTGTTAATTCTACTTGTATATGCCTACGTTTGCATACATGAAATCTTAGGATATTAACATTAGAAATTTTTTTCCACAAGAATCATGAATTTCGAATGTCTATCAAGAGATATTTTTAACCGGGTTAGGTAGGCATAATTATTTTTTTCGGATTGAACCAGGTCATTGAACTCTCACTACAAATAAAATGATATTTAGTGGCATACGTTTTTAATGGCATTTAGCTCTTGTGCCACTAAATTTAGGGTTTTAATGGCACTTTGCGTATGCCATCTTTGCTTATAACACATTTTTAGTGACATTTAGTTTTAATGCCACTAATTTATGATTTTAGTGGCACTTTACGTATGCCACTGAAAATCTAGTGTCATGCGTTTTTAATAGCAATTAGCTCTTGTGCCACTAATTTAGGTTTTTAATGGCACTTTGTGTATGACATCTTTGCTTATAACACCTTTTTAGTGGCATTTAGTTTTAATGCCACTAATTTATGGTTTTAGTGTCACTTTGTGTATGCCACTAAAAATCTAGTGTCATGCGTTTTTAATGGCATTTAGCTCTTGTGCCACTAATTTAGGGTTTTAATGGCATTTTGTGTATGCCATCTTTGCTTATGACACATTTTAGTGGCATTTAGTTTTAATGCCACTAATTTATGGTTTTAGTGTCACTTTGTGTATGCCACTGAAAATCTAGTGTTATGCGTTTTAATGGCATTTAGCTCTTGTGCCACTAATTTAGGTTTTTAATGGCACTTTGCGTATGCCATCTTTGCTTATGACACATTTTAGTGGCATTTAGTTTTAATATTGTATTCATAATTTCTTGATATTTATCTTTTCCCATATATTGGGTTTCGTTTTTATCACAAACGCGTCAAATGAAAAAACCAACCACACGGGATTTAAAGTAAATATAATAACTGATAAGGTGTTCTATGTCACCGATGCCAAGCATAAAGATTGGGAGGTCGTCAGATATGTAAAACTAAGAGATGCATTTGACATAGGAATTGTTGATAATCAAGTTGGTCCTTATTCGAATGATTGCACATTTGATGTCCCTAACCTGCATCTGGTTGGGGATGATGGTGAAGATGGCATGGACATCACATCTAATATAGAACGTGAAGTAGATGATGAAGAAAACGATGATGATTCCTTTCTTTTTTGATTACTCATTAATATTATAAATTTGTAAGTATTCTTTGCGATACTTAATTTTTATTATTATTATTTTTTTTTTCATATTATCATATTTATGTCTGCAGGTGATGATGCATTTAGGAACAGTTTGAGCAAAGGCGGGCCTGGAAGAGCGTGATCGTTTGTAGATGAACATAAGTTTTTATTTTTTAAACCAAAACTGAGAGTTTGGACTTTGGATCTGGAGTTTTCTTTTGAGCAGATTTAAGTTCACATATCGATATGTTTTCATGTGTGCACATTTTTGATTGTGGTAGATTGTTTCTTTTAAAATGGATCTTGATCGATAAGTCTTTAGACCGGTTTATGTTGTTGATCGATGTGTTTTCTGAAGTATCTTGTTTGCTGAGCTGGAAACTATAACAGCATTTGTTTCTTGGCCAGCAATGCTAACAAATTAATGGCAGACTTTATCTGCTGCTTCAATATAGCTGCAGCAGCCGATGGGGTAGCAATGCAGGCCCAGTGCAGCAGCCTTTACGGGATTTTTGGCCCGTTAACAAGAGTTATTGGTACTTCTTGTTTATATACAGATTTTTGGCCCGTTAACATATTATGAAAATCTTCATAAAGTTGTGAATGAAATAGTTGAAAAGTTAAAGAAGTTGTCGGCCCGTTGACTGATTTACCAGTCAAACAAGCCCTGGGTATTGTCAAGCGGCTTTCTTCAGGTCCAGATGTTAAGACTATGTGCATTAGCAGTCAAGTTGTAGGTCCTCTAGATGGATCTCAAGACTTGACTCGAATCAATCCGTGTTGTTGGTTAGCGGAAATCACCAACGACACTCGGATCTCGGATCTTAGTTTGTTATTATAAAAGAGAGAAAATGAGAGGAGAGGTTTTGGAGAGAGAGAAACTTTATTTTCTTGAAGTAGTGAAGAGTTGTTGTGGAGAAATGGGTAGGTGACCTTTTATAGGGTCCCCATTTCTTCAAAACTTACAAAATAAACGTACAAACTAAACGTATCGAGTACGTACTACACCGACTAAAAGCAAACTAAAATGACATATACAATCCTAAAAACAATATAGAATATTGGCCCTACAATCTCCCTCTAGGATTGAGTATGTCGAGGAACCTTCGTCAAGTTTTTTGCTTCGTCTTTATTTCTTTAAACTTAGTACTTGTCTTGATCCAGGATCTTGAACCAGATTGGATCTTGAACAATTCTTTATTTTCTAGTCTTGTAGACTTGAATTTCCATCTTATTTCTGGGAATGATCGGCAACAGCAAATTTTAGAAACATCAGATGCGAGAGGCTCGACATCTAATTTTCTTTTGTTGACTTTCTTGAGCCGACTGGTTTCTTTCCTTGTCTTCAGATCAATCAGTTCCTTTTTAAGTTCAACCACCAACTTTCACGTTCTCGTTTTCTTTTAAGTGCTTCAATATCTGCTACTCCAAGCAGACTTGATCTTGATCTACTTGTCCATGTATAGCTGCACAAAACTTAAAACGATAAGATTCGCTCACAGACCCTCTCGAGGGTCAAGAAGAAATCGTTCATAGGCCCTCCCACTTTCAGTCCCTCAACTTGTAAATATTTTTTTTAAGTCCCAGATTTCCAACAAACATTGCATGGACGATCTTAACAACAAAACACATTATTTTGAATAAAACAAGGTTTAATAAAATATGTACGAACATAATAAAAACTTAAAATCTTTTTGGCATTTTCATATATTTTAAAATAGTGAAAATATATACATAATGTTTTGAAGTTGAAACATAAATAAAACAAAATCAAAATAAACAATAAAAGATAGGAGTAAAGATGAAATTAATATTATATATCAATAATATTTACAGAATTTTCTAACGATTTTAATATTTTTGTGAGAAAGATCACAACATGGAATCATATTGATTTGCAAAGCCCTAGATCGCGTTTCCATTTTGATATTATTATGTCACAATTTCATCACCGACTAGTCCATTTGTTTAACTTGACAAGTGTTTTGATGCCAAAGTAATACGTTTAAAGTACAATTAGGCACGGTGCTTATGTGGTCCCCACTTAATCAGACATGTTACTGATTCCATCATATCTCGGGCTTACTTTGTGTTGACATACATCTCAACTTGACTTAAATCTTTCTTAGTTGTTCACAATACTCTTATTAATATACTTGACAATTTGTACATTGTACACTTGACACTTGGTGCTTTGCACACTTGACTCGATCTAGAAAAGTTAAAATAAAGCAGAAGATTCAGGGCCTTAACAATCAGATCTTGTATGACTACAAACAGAGAAAGTCCAATGCTTGAATTAAAATAAATGAAGAAATAAAGCAGAAGTTAAAATCCTAAAGGACTCTTTTTCTGATTTTTCATTTTGTTTTTCTGTTTTTCTTTTTCTTTTCTTGACTCTTTTGTTTTCCTTTTTCTTGCCTTTCTATGAGGCTTTTCTTGACTCAAATGAAAATTAAAATTGACTCTTATTTCAAAGACAACTGTGATCAGGTAAAGAGAGACTTGGGTATGACATGTATAATTACATTTCTGCCTTCATTAATATGACTTCACGGAATCATGCAACCGCTTCATACTCGTATATCCACTAGTACCGGCAAGAATTTAGGTTTATATCACCCGACACTTACTTGTTTGTCAAGCCTATCTACACATCTGTGAGTGACCTTGTAGACTTTTGATCTACTCTTTTCATGCGTTAGGATCATTGCATATCAATGTACTATCATTTTCCAATGGTTGGATCAATTTCTCAAAATTTGAAAATTTTAATTATCCGACTCCCTCTAAGCAGGAGCTCCCTCTAAACGGAACAATTCCTTTTAGATTTTCTTAAAAGTAATATAAAATCTTTTTGGTAAATCAAATGATTTGTTTTTGCTTTTCTTAAGATGAATTGAAAATCTTTTTGGTGAGTTAAACTTAACTCATTTTCTCCCTCTAAAATTGTGACATATTTGAAAAATATTTACAATTTTATATACAAAAAGAAATAATTTGTTTTAATCAAAATTGATCATGCCGATCTATTCGACCCGAAATTCAAATCGAGCATGATCGATGGTTTGTGAAAAGGTCAGCAAAGTTGTTGTCAGATGGACTATCTTAAGCATGCATTATCACATTGTATGAAAAAGTTGAAGAGATTCAAACCAAGATCCAACAGCTGATGTTGAATCCATCACTTGAGAGAAGCAGTTGGATGAGGTTGGTTTGAGAAGCGCTCGAAAAGTTGTTGTTGAACCATTTAAATAAGGCTTCCCTTCCATGAAGCTTGTCCTCCCATGTCGCTTATGAAAGACTCGAATCCGCCATCAAATGGTTTAGCATCAAATAGCAAGAGTTCGTCTCCCATCATATGCCGGGTGCAATCACTATCTAAGTACCTAATACTATTGATAGTCCTCCTTGATTGACCCTGCATGCACTAAACGTTCAAATAGACATGGGTTCCCGGGATACTTTTGTCCCGAGAAGGTCAACCGTAAATTGACCAAACTTGATTTTATTTCCTGAAAACCATTTATTTCTTGTTGGAGCCTCACTTAATGAAGAGCGGTCCTTAGGAATCCAAGCAAAAACTTGTTCCTTGGTTTTGGCAATTTTGGACTTTTGTTTTCTTGCTTTTGAAACTGTTTTTGGTGAATCCTCAAACTTTACAGTCTTAGGATCCTTTTTGATTTTATCCTTTTTGGTTTTTCAAAAAGGTTTCTTTTTTTGTTTTACTTTATTTACTTTGGATCTCACATCCATTTCACTGGCTTCACTATCAGCTTGATCAGTCCTTGAATCAGGGCTACTAAAAGCTCCTTTTGGGGACTGACTAAGCCGCCTTTGAATATCAAGCTGTTTCTTGAACCAGTGCTTGCAATGTATTGCAAGGTGAGAAGAGTGACCACACACAAAACAACACTTTCTCCTAGGAGTGCCAAAGAACTCATCTGAACTATAATGTGGTTGGTGTGGTGTGAAAGGTGATCCTTGGAAATGAACATGATTATAAAACACATTTGTGTAATATGAATCAACAAAATTTTGTTGATAATGACCATAGTAGTTGTTGTCATAGAAGTTGTATGACTGAGGATCTCTTAATTGATTGGTTGTTTGAGAAAATAATCGTTTATTTGGTGGAACATATTTACACGAAGTACTTGTCTTTTCATTTTCAAAAACTTTGCTTTTACTTGAATTATCCTCAGTCTCACAACTTGATGATGAACAACTTGATATGTTCACCTCAACAGGCCTACTTTCGTTGACACATTTTTCAACAAAAATTTCATCACAAACGGTTTCATAATCTGAGTTAGAAGAAGAACATTTATTTTCATTGCAAACGTTTGTACAACTATCATCACTTGAATTTTCACAAAATACATAATTTGACCCTGACTTTAAACTTCCCAATATGGATTCACAAACTTTATTACAAGCTGGATAGTTAATAGTTTTGGTTAGATCCACACATGATTCAAAAGCGGTTACGGTTTTGTTTAGGGGTACAATCGTACATACACCTTTAAACCTCCATTTCATGTAATTCTAAGCAAAAAGTTGGTTTAGGGGTACTCTTCGGGGTTCGGGTTGTTTGGGTCGAGTTGGGGCGTAATGGAAATTAACCCAAAGACCAATTCGTTTATAAGTGAGTTGTTCGGGTTTCAGGTAGAATTGATCGGGTTAAAACGGGTTGGGTTTTGGGTCACATTCAATCAACTAGTATAAGTATAAAGTATTCACCATTTGTAGTGTAACATCTCGAAATTTCAAGATAATATTAATTATATTACTTAATATTAGAGAGAAAGTTTACTCGGGTTATCAGGAAATAAATAACAGAATAGGAGTTAGTATGAATCGGGCTAGTGTTGGGTAATGGATGCGGGTTGTGGACTTGGATTATTTGAGATGGGTTAAATGAGAATGGGATTTAAGGGATATAAATATCCCCTAAACCCAAAATATCTTCATTCTCACCCTACACCCTAAAACTCCTAACACACACATACACACACATTCTAACCGATCAAGATTCGGAGCCGAGACCCGAGATTTTGTTGATAGATCTGAGTTGGTAAGGTAAGAACAAATCCAACAAAGCTAATATTACTGTAAATGGTTAGGATTGGATGGGTTAACCGGACCCGAAACCCAAACTGCCCAAATCGGACCCCTAAAACGTCGATTTTAGGCCGATTTGATGGTTGGGATTTGAAGGCGCCGATCATACGATTCCGTGGGTACCAAAATCGAGTTATTTGGCTAAGAAACGAAGGATTTATGGGCAAACAGATCTGCAGCGCGATAACTTCGCCTGCAAGATTAAGTTCGCCTGATGAACTTCGCCTTCAAGCGTAACTTCGCCTGAAGCCAAGTTCGCCTAAGGTTTAACTTCGCCTGAAGCCAAGTTCGCCTAAGGATAACTTCGCCTGAAGCCAAGTTTGCCTAAGGTTTAACTTCGCCTGAAGCCAAGTTCGCCTAAGGATAACTTCGCCTGAAGCCAAGTTCGCCTAAGGTTTAACTTCGCCTGAAGCCAAGTTCGCCTAAGGTTTAACTTCGCCTGAAGCCAAGTTCGCCTAAGGATAACTTCGCCTGAAGCCAAGTTCGCCTAAGGTTTAACTTCGCCTAAAGTGAAGTTCGTTTGGAAAATAAATTAAAAACCTAATGAAAAATGTGTTAAGACAGTTAATGTAAATAAAATTTTTCCAAGCTGACCTGGCAGCTCGACCCCAGCCAGGGGCTCTGCCCCTTGGACCCTGCTAGGGGCTGCCGCCCCTAGACCCCGCTGCCAGGGGCGCTGCCCCCGGACCCCCGTTCGTTGTGAGTCATATAAAGATAGAAATACATTATGAGAAGTGACAGTTAATTGATACGTGTAACCTGTTCAGTCAGCCGAGCTCAGTTAAAGAAGGGATTTACAGCTATCAGAAAAAGAGGCAGAGTTCAGGTGAGTTTCTAGCCACATTTCCTTGTTATGTTTTCGGGGCTGTGTGCATACTCGATGTGAAGTGTGAATACACTTACCTTAAGTGGTAAGTGTATGCTATAGATGTTATACGAGGTATATATTTTGTAATGCTTGTCGGTACGTGAACGATCTTCGGATATTGCACGTATCGCCAAGGATAGTAAATTCCAAGTGGTTGATAGTGTGTATGAATGTTATGATGTAACATGTTTATTACGTAAATACCGAACTGATATGAAGTGTGATATAGGCAGGTAGAGGTAGAGTGTGTTAGAAGTGGCAAGAGTCTAGTAAGGGTGTTAGTGGCATAACGTGAGCGCGTGATAGGGAAAGCCTGTACGTGCCATCGTTATTATGTGTGTATGATTGTTGATGTGACTTGCTTATTATGTAAATGATATGAAGCGTGTTGTAGACAAGTAGAGGTAGAGCGTGTTAGAAGTGGCAAGAGTCTAGTAAGAGTGTTAGTGGCATAGCGTGAGTGCGTGATAGGGAAAGCCTATACGTGCCTTCGTTATTAAGTGGCATAGCGTGAGTGCGTGGTAGGGAAAGCCTATACGTGCCTTCGTTATTAAGTGGCATAGCGTGAGTGCGTGATAGGGAAAGCCTATACGTGCCTTCGTTATTAAGTGGCATAGCGTGAGTGCGTGATAGGGAAAGCCTATACGTGCCTTCGTTATTAAGTGGCATAGCGGGAGTGCGTGATAGGGAAAGCCTATACGTGCTTTCGTTATTAAGTGGCATAGCGTGAGTGCGTGATAGGGAAAGCCTATACGTGCCTTTGTAATTAAGTGGCTAAGCTGTAGGGGTAATTAAGTGGTTAAACAGTAGCGGGTCAGATAGTGGACTACGTGTCTTCGGATACGCATATGATGTATGTAGTGGTTGTATGATGAGTTGCTTGATTAACTAGAACTCACTCAGCGTAGCTGACTTTTAGTATGCACGCAGGTGAGCTGATTATAGAGTTAGCATGAGGATGACACACGGCATGGATTGAACGGCTGGCATCTGAAGAAAGAAGTAAAGATGTTTTAAATATAAAGTTTTGTGTTTTGTGTTATGGTATCAAAGAAAAGATTTAATGTTTTGAAACAAATGATTGATGTTTTATATTCCGCGAAAAGTTTTAATAAACTCTGAATTGAAGGACTGTGTTTATGAGTAAATCCGACACGAAAGTAGGGTTACCGGGTTCGGGGCCTTACATGTAGAGTTCTATATGTGTTGGTCGGTTACCAACCAGTGATTAATACGAATTAATTTGATTGGAATTTTATATGTAATTTTCAAACACTTAAAAAATTTTGACAAAAAATCGACTGATTTGGACCCAGTTTGACTGACTACCGATTGGGTGAATAGAGTCAGTAGCATGTCGATTAGAGTTTAATCGATGACTAATCACGATTTTAGAACAACTGATTCAATTCGACGGGTTTTGACAAAAAAATTTGTCGAACAGCTAAATAAACCAGCTGGATTTGCTAACGGTTCAGCGCTTTTAACTATTTTTGAATTTTTTATTTTTTATTATTTTTCATGTCCATCACCTTACTTAAAAATTAACGTAACGAACAACATTAATCTCTACTAACAGTACATATAACTTGAACACATTAAGTTGTATCATTTTTTTATTAATTAAAACTTGTTTAGGTGCTCCCAAAAATGTCAGAGGTTATACCCAAATGGCTGAAACATGGAAAATGATTAGTGGTCAAAGAATAGTTGTCACCTTTAACCAGTTTGGACAACCCGTGGGGGATGAAGGTAACGAACTTGTTCAGTACCTTGGGACACTTGTGAGGATGTCCGATCATGTATCGATAGAATATTCTGATTGGAGAAAGGTTCCCGAGCAAAAGAAAGAATATATGTATTCACTCATTAAGGTATAGTCTTTTATCAAGAGTTATATGTAGTAACTCGTTAAGTAAGAGGTATATGCTAATATATATAGTTTTTATTTGTAGTCCAAATTTGTTATTCATCCGAAAGAAACAAAAGAGATTAAGAAATAGATCTTTTATAGCATGGGGAAAAAATGGAGAATGTGGAAACTTTCGTTGAAGACACGTGCATATGATTCAAGCCGGTCTGTTGATGAAATTGTGGCACAACAAACTAAGAATGAAAATAGACTAGATCCAACTCAATTTAAAAAACTTGTTACTCGTTGGTTCACTCCGGAATTTCAAGTAAGAATGATCTATAACTTTGATGTCTTATACAATATATATATGTAAATCTTCATACAAATCATCAATTTCTAAAACTTATAGTATATTCACATATTTAATTGAAATCTTCTGTACAATTGTCTATTTTCATACTAATCATTCACTTTCATGTATTAATTTACTATTTACCATAGAGTACATGTGAAGCTAAAAGATCGAGCCGGTCAAAGATGAAGGAGCCTCATGTTACCGGGACAAAGTCGTTTGCTAGAATTTCTCATGAAGAGGTATTATTTTAGCTATTTTGAATTAAATTATTGTCTTCTTTTTTATTTCTTGTCCCTTGCTAAACATCAAACATAAATTACAGGCTATAAAGAATAATGGAGTACACCCAACACGAGGAGAACTATATATAAAAACTCACACTCGTAAAGATGGAACAATTGTTGATAAGGAAGCCGCTGAAGTTGTGGTAATGTATCCATTCGAAAATAAATGATTTTCATAGTCTATTTTAGTCTTACTTTATAAGATCACCTAGAATGAAGTATATGCTTGCTTTCTCGAACTTTGAAAGCTTAGTTACTAGAGTCTAGAAATCTTATAGTTCTTTGATGCATCAAATTATTAACTTGGGAAAACCATCAGTTTATTAACATTATTTGTGCTTCGGTCTTTTCAAAATTACTTACCATTATTATTTTGTATTTAGGCATCATTAAAAGCTATTGCAAGTGACTCTACAAGCATAACCGGAGATCTTGGTGATTTTTCAAATGATGGCTAGTCAAAAGTTAAAGGCCCGGAGAAAAGGGGATACGTTCGATTGGTTGGAAGGATGCCGACCGCAAAAAGTAAAGGTGATTCTTCAACAAATTCACAAACAATTGATCAACTAATGAATGTTGTCAATGTTATGTTGAACATCATTCAAGAACACATTCCCAATGCAAACTTGTCTTCGGTTCTTAGCGATACGAACGTAAAGGTACTCACATTCATAAACTATTGTTTATTCTTTTTATGGTTACATATCTATGTATTAACATTTTCTCATTTATATGTTTTAGGTACCGGGAACAATTTCTTCGGTTAACCAAGTATCATCTTCACGAAATAACAATGGTAATTTGTTTTATACAATTTGTTTGTAACTCGAGGTGCAAATCCTAACCAGTTAACCGAACCGAACCGGTTAATAACTGGTGTTGGAGAAATCGGTTACTTTCCAATTGTAACGAAAGGAACAGGTTAGGGATTTTCACACAGTAACCATTTAGAGTATTAATACACATACACACCCATATATATATATATATATATATATATATATGAATATTTGGCTCGAGAGTCGGCTTGAGCTTGACAATGAAGCTTGGGCTCGTTTATAGAACAAGCTTATTTTTAGGCTCGGGCTAGCTTAGCTTTTTCACAAGCCAATCCTGACTAGCTCGCAAGCGTTGATATGGTTGATTTTAATAGGTTATTATCGATTTTAGATTAATAATTAAGCCGGTTACACAATTTAGTGTCTATATATTTACATATTGAAAATTTTTTATTTTTTTTATTAGGTACCTTGTATGAACATTGAAGATGGTGAAAGGGGCTAACAAGTGGTGAAGTTTTTAGTTTTTATTCAAATATTTGTTACTTTACTTTTTATATGATTGATATTTTGACTTAACTTGAGAGCTATTAGACATTTAATATGTACTTGGAATGTGATTGAACTTTTAATTGTGGTAAAGATATTATGATTTCTATATTTGATGGTTTTGTTTTTATTTTATGTTGTTAAAAGGTGCCATTAAGATCCCAAATATTTGTTGTGGTTGACCAAAATAGTGTCACTAAGAGTTCAAGGTTTAGTGGCGGACAAAAAAGTGTCACTAATACCCAAAAGTTTGTAATGGCATACAAAAAAATGCCACCGAAAGTCCAAAATGTTTTATGGCATACGAAAAAATGCCACTAAAAGTTCAAAAAAATTTTAATGGCATACGAACAAAAATGCCACTGAAAGTCCAAATGTTTTTAATGGCATATGGAAAAAATGTCACTAAAAGTCCAAAATGTTTTTAATGGCATCCGAAAAAAATGCCAGTAAAAGTTCAAATGATTTTGATAGTATATGGAAAAAATGCCACTGAAAGTTCAATATGTTTTAAATGGCGTTCAAATAAACATGCCACTGAAAGTCCAAAATGTTTTTAATGGCATACGAAAAAAAGTGTCACTGAAAGTCCAAAATGTTTTTAATGGCATACGGAAAAAAGTGCCGCTGAAAGTCCAAAATGTTTTTAATGGCATACGAATAAATGCCACTAAAAGTCCAAAATGTTTTTAATGGCATACGGAAAAAAGTGCCATTAAAGCCCAAAAGTTTGTAGCGGCAGACGACAAAAGTGCCACTAAAAGGCTTTAGTGGTAGCGCTTCTAGTGGCACTTTTTGTGTCACTCATTCCAACAAGGTTCTTTAGTAGCACTTCTTTGGTTTCTTGTGACACTTTTGTGTGCCATTAAATAGCTTTTTATTTGTAGTGTCAATTGAGTGCAGACATAGGTTTTAAATTTGTCTTTTAATTCCATGAGTTTTTAAAGGCAATTTAAGTTTCATCCTGACTCCTGAGTGCCTTTAGAAATGTTATTTTTTTCCTTTTTAAGTGTGTGCGGTGTTATGCACGTTTAACTAATTCAAAGCGCCTACTTGGCTACTTCTTTCTTGAATCATCCGGGCATTGTCACCCGAACATCCCAAGCCAAGATATGCTGATATGGGGAAAAGTTTCACAATGTTCCAATCTGTATTTGTCATTAGTCGCAATCATATTATCGATTTTATTAGTATCGCTTTTCCGTTTATTAAATAAGTTGTTATGGATGCCTCCAAATTACGACATCTTTCATTTTAATTCCCTCCACTTTTGAGTTTACTGTGCATACAATAAGGTTTGTGCAATACCTTGATTTTCATATATATACATTTTATTCATTTATAGAATCATAATTTTTTTTATAAAAAATACATTTTATTCAATAAACTATCACGGAAATGTGGTCAAATCATAATTTTTTTATAAAAATTTATAGTATATTTAAATACTTTGAACATAGAATGATATCACATCATATTTATATAAATATTCTATTAGTTTATACGAATGCTTTAATAACCGGATCGGACAGCGAACCGGACGAGCAACCAGTTCACCGGTATAACTGGTCGAACCGGTTGGATTGGCCGAGAAACTTTTGTCCCAAAAATGACGGTTAAGGCTGAAAAATGGAATCCCCTGAGACTTGATGTTTCGTAATGGTGAGCTACAATTCTCCATGAATTGTAGTCTCATAGGCGTGTTCTTTGTATCCTTTTTGATTTCATACTTCTTACTAAATAAACAAAAACATAAATCTTTGATTTGTTTTCAAACTCCATTAATCCAAATTCCATCATTATCTATATGGGAGTTGTAGATTAGGATACTTACCTTCAGTTAGAAATGGTCCTATTAGATTAAACAAGTATGGATGATGAAGAACCCAAATTTGTACTTTGTTTATTTTTTTTAGTTAAACAAGTTTCACCTCCACTTTCTTTGTTTCTTGTTCTTCTCATTGGCATACTGTTGAAAATATATATACATGTAAATTGTTTCAATGTTGATACTAAATAAATGTCAATTTTTAGATGCTGAGATGTGTTAAACAAGTATTTTGGAAGCAAATGCTGATGTAGCATTGGTCGCATTTGTCACCCTACACCAATTTTCAACGGTCAACTTTCTATGCAATTTATATTTTATTTAATATAACAATCACGTAAGGTTTCTATGTATTCAATCTACACCGGCAATGGCACAGAAAAGCAAGATCTTGATCATAGGAGGGACCGGGTACATCGGAAAGTTCATCGTAGAGGCGAGCGCAAAAGAGGGAAACCCGACTTTTGTTTTGGTCAGGGAAAGCACAACCACGCATCCAGAAAAATCCAAGCTCATAGACAATTTCAAAACTCTTGGTGCCACAATTCTAATTGTAATAAGAGGCTTAAGTTGTGTGTTTGTTTTGTGAATTAATCTCAATAATCTTGTTTTCTTGACCATTTAAGAGGCAAACTTGTGTTTTTCATGAACCATTTTCAGGGAGATATCAATGATCATGAAAGTTTAGTGAAGGCAATCAAGCAAGTCGATGTTGTGATCTCGACAATAGACGATGAACTGATAGCTGATCAAGTCAAGCTCATTGCAGCGATTAAAGAAGCAGGAAATGTAAAGGTAACTTTCTGTTTTGTTCGAAAATATCTAGTTGACTAGTTGATTGTATACTATGAAAATATTTGTTTTTGTTTAGTTGGTGCAAAACTATATATGAGTCTGTTGGCTCTATATTAACTCAGTATCATAATTAACCTATACTCTATTTATGTAGAGATTTCTACCTTCGGAGTTTACAACCGACGTCGACCATGTCAATGCGGTCGAACCAGCGAAGAGCATGTTTGGGAGAAAGGCGAGCATTCGTAGAGCTGTCGAAGCCGCAGATATCCCACACACTTTCGTGTCAAGCAATGGTTTTGCGGGCTACTTTTTACCCCAACCGTGGGGCAAATGGACACAAACACCGCCCCTAAAGAGAAGATAAGCATCCTAGGAGATGGAAAATCGAAAGGTACATTCGTTAATGCATCAAGTAATATTAGTTAGTCATAAAGCAAAGGACAGTGGTACATAGAACTGGAGTTGACTCAACCTTTTAGAGGCATAAAAGCGGATTTAAAAACTGGGTCTTCGTTAAAAAAAAAAAAAGAAATGCGATTTTTAATTGACACAATCACAATCACACTTTACCTTATCAAAATCTAAAAATTAAACAAAGTTAAACATATAAGACCAAAGGCATAAATATTGGGAGCCCAAGCTCCAACCTTTTTTTCTATTCAAATTTGATATATTCACCTGATATTATAGAGAACATACCAAAAGACTACTAAGAACCAATCTCTTAGTGACTTTGTGCTGTTTTATTCTATCTAGTTGTATTTGTCAAAGAGGAGGATATAGCTTTGACTACCATCAAAGCAGTTGATGACCCGCGTACATTGAACAAGACATTGATTTTCAGACCTCCGGGCAACACATTGTCGTTCAATGAAATTGTTTCCATTTGGGAAAGCAAGATTGGCAAGACCCTTGAGAAAACATATGTTCCCGAAGAGCAAGTTCTCAAAAATATTCAAGGTGAGTTGGATCAAAGAACACGTTTAATTAAAATGATTTGATTTTAAAGAAAAAATATATACCGGAAAATAATAAGTTGCTATATTACAGAGGCTCCATTTGGGTTAAGCAAAATTCTTTTGTCCATAATGCATTCTGTATGGCTCCATGGAGATGGAACAAACTTTGAGATCGAACCTTCGTTTGGTGTGGAGGCTAGCGAGCTTTATCCAGAGATAAAATACACCACGATTGATGAGTATCTTGCTCAAATTGCAAAATAGTATTGCTTTCATGTATCAGAACAATCATTGTTAATGATTGTACCTTTCCTTGTTGAAACACAATGATGTTGTTTACTGGATTTTATATAGTAATGGTTGGGTGTTAACATAAAAGATTCATGATTTTAGAGGAATTGTAGATTCTTGGCATAAATATGGGGTAAATTTTAGGGCGTAATTAGCGGAATTTATTAGGATGTACGTTTCTTTTAAAGCCATAGATGCCAAACGACTACCGAAACCATAATCACCTAATGACACTAAAATTAGCATACAGTAATGAGCGTACGCACTCAGCTGATTTATAGAGGTGCAAAAACGGGTTTCAAACCTTAAACCGGTTTGGTTTGGTCAACAAAAGTCAAAACTGGTTTATGGTCGGTTTTGGTTCGGTTGAAACCAACCGGTTTTGGCCGGTTTCGGTTCGGTTAACCGGTTTTAGTAGAGAGAATTGCGAACCGGTCCTGAACCTACGGTTTCAGTTGGTTCCAAGCTAGTTTCTACAGAATCGGTTTCAAACCGATTCGGATTCGATTCGGTTTTCAAGTATATTAGACGACATATATTGTGAATATATTTTATATAGTTAGGATGATCTTATTTCCTATTTTGTGTACCTTTGTAATATTATTTATACTCCTTTGTTTAATGAGAAAAAGCATTCGATTCAATTACATTAACATGGTATCACAGCCTCTCTAGTTTTTTTTTTCAGCCGGCCCTAGCATTCTTCATCGGTTCCAACCGATTTCTGCCCTAGCTTTCTTCATCGGTTTCGACCGATTTCTTCAACCTGTTCACTACCATGAGCACCAATCAACCACCTGCAGAAAAACCAACTACTCTTCATCCCGTGTATACGGTCACAAACATTCAAAACAAAGTTCACGTCCTCGACGGAAAAACGTTTACCTACTCTTCGTGGGTCAAACTTTTTAAACTCCATGCCAAGGGGTACAAAGTTATGTCACACATTGATGGAACCGATCCGCCTGCTGCTACCGATCCAGCTTTTGCTGCATGGTCAGAAATTGACGCCATAGTCCTTCAATGGATTTATGGCACACTACATGTCGATATCCTAAATCGTGTTCTTGAAGCCGAATCAACGGCTTATGAGGCGTGGCAACGTCTTGCAGCAATTTTTTTACAATTTTTTTAAACAACAAAAGTTCTCGAGCCGGGGCCCTTGAACATGAGTTCACAACTCTAACACTTAAATCTATGCCGTCGCTTGAGGCCTACTGTCAACGCCTAAAGGAGCTTGCAAATCAACTCAGGGACGTTGACCAACCCGTCACCGAAAAGAGACTAGTTCTTCAACTCGTTCGCAGGTTACCGGTTGAATACGATGTTACTAGTACTATAATTAATAATTCTTCCCCGTCATGGGAAGAGGCTCGAGATATGTTGGAACGAGAACACCAACGCCAAGCTGCTCGGGATGCTCTGGCCACTGCCAATACCCCTCCCTTAGCTGCTATTGCCTCCAATCCTTCCACTGGTCAACGCACGAGTAATAACACTGGCACTCGCCAATCTGATTCTCGAGCACCGAATTCATCTCGTGGGAATTGGAGTTCGAATAATCGGGGCAGAGGCAATAACCGCTGGAACAATAATCCAAATAGAAGCAGAAATAATTTTGGTCCACAAAACCAAAATAACTATGGCCCAAACTTTGTTGGCCAACCACAAACCAATTGGCCTAATTGGTGGGGCATGCCGCCACCACCTTGTCCGTTCCCCGCCCAACCTGGTTGGGCTCAACCATCATGGACTTCAAATCAGCAAATTGGATCAGGTTCTCATGGGTCTTCATCCAATAACAACCCACACTCCAGTCCACAGGCACATTTTAATGGATTTGAACCCACTAATTTGGGTCAGGCTTTTCAGGGCAATAAATATTAATCAGGATAATTGGGTTATGGACACAGGAGCAACATCGCACATAACCGCAAATCAAGGTAACATCTCTCAACCGTTAACTTGTTCAATTAACTCTATTCTTGTTGGTAATGGCAACCATGTTCCAATTCTCGGATCAGGACACACCACCTTACCTCACCTAAATAAAAACCTCAAACTTTATAATATTCTTTACGCCCCGCAAATTATCAAAAATCTACTTTCTGTCCGTCAATTTACTATCGGCAATTGGCTTTCCGTTGATTTTGACCTGTTTGGTTTTTCTTTGAAGGATTACCCGACTGGGGAGCTTATATCCCGCCACGACAGTGATGGCCACTCTATACATTCAATCCAAGTCAACAAGCATCCACGTTTCTCACCTCTACCATTTCCAAATCATGGCATGATCGGCTCGGGCACCCGGGAAGACCTGTTATGGATTTTTTAGTTTCAAATAAATTTATTTCCTGCACTAAACTTTGTTCGTCTTTTGTTTGCCATTCATGTAATGTTTCTAAACATAGGAAATTACCTTTTCTTGATTCAGTTTCTAATACGTTATTACCATTTGATATCATTCATTGTGATTTGTGGACATCTCCGGTACAAAGTCATGCAGGTTATAAATATTATATGGTTCTTATTGATGACTTAACACAATTTACATGGGTCTATCCTCTTAAATTTAAGTCAGAGGTTTTCAATAAATTTACACAATTTCATGCATTCGTTCGAACCCAATTTCACACTTCCATCAAGTCTTTTCAAAGTGACAATGGACGAGAATTCGACAATCACCAATTCAAATCTTTTGCAGCCTCCCACGGTCTGCAATTCCGTCTCTCATGTCCATATACCTCACAGCGAAAAGGTAAATCTGAACGTATGATCTGGCGCCTCAACGAAATTATGCTCACCCTTCTAATTCGTGCCTCCTTACCTTGCAATTTTTGGGTCGAAGCACTCCACACATCTACCTATCTTCGTAACATTCTTCCAACCCCACTACTTAAAAACCTCACCCCAACCGCCTCCCTTTATAACCGACACCCAACATACGACCATTTACGCACTTTTGGGTGTGCGTGCTACCCCAACACCACAGCTACTCGCCCACACAAGCTGGCACCACGGTCATCCTTGTGTGTGTTCCTCGGTTACCCCACTGACCATCGGGGATACCGTTGTCTCGATCTTACAACCGGAAAGGTCATTCTTTCCCGACACGTGACGTTTGACGAGCAAACATTTCCTTATGCTTCAACCCATAACCAACCATCTCCATATTACTCCTTTCTCGATCCATCCCCATCTCCTACCCTATTTCAACAACCCTTTTCCACCGCCATGTCCCCATCACCCCAGCCACTGACCCGACACCCGATTCCGTTTCGGCCGACAATAATTCCCACCCATCTCCTCAGACCCAACCAGATACAATCCCACCCACTCCACCTACCACAATGCCCCAACTAAACAACCAACACACTTCCACAAACCCAACACATTCTGCCAATAACCATCCCATGGCTACTCGTTCCAAACATGGCATTGCTAAGCCTCGTGTCATCCTTGATCTTCACACTCAACCCGCTCTACCTATTTCACCAATTCCTAAATCTCACACCCAAGCCTTAACCGACCCGAATTGGAAACACGCCATGCTAGATGAGTATAGTGCTTTATTGAACAATGAGACTTGGGATCTCGTACCTAGGCCGGCCGATGCACATATTATTTGTTGTATGTGGTTATATCAACATAAATTTCATGCGAATGGGATTTTGCAGTGATACAAAGCACGTTTAGTAGTTAATGGCAAAACTCAACAGGTTGGGATTAATTGTGATGAGATCTTCAGCCCAGTAGTTAAGCCTACTACGATTCAGACAGTGTTAAGCCTTGCTGTTTCTCGAGCTTGGCCAATTCACCAGCTTGATGTAAAAAACGCATTCCTTCATGGTGACCTACATGAAACGGTTTATATGTTTCAACCGCCTGGTTTCACGGACCCGACCAACCAGACTATGTTTGTAAACAGAAAAAGTCTTTGTATGGTTTAAAGCAGGCGCCTCGGGCCTGGTATCATCGGTTCGCTTCATTCATTAATCGATGTGGGTTCAAGAGTTGTGTGAGTGACACTTCTCTGTTTATTTATCGGCAAGGGAACGATCTGGCCTACTTATTGCTTTATGTGGACGATATCATACTTACCGCTTCCAGTACCGCCTTACTAAATGCTATCATCGGTATGCTTTCCAAGGAGTTTGCCATGTCTGATTTGGGTGACTTGCATTATTTTTTAGGTATTAATGTTGAGAAGAAGAATGGGGGCTTATTTTTGTCTCGGGCATCTTACATTCAGGACATACTCTCTCGCGCTAATATGACAACGTGTCACCCACTTACCACTCCCCGTCGATACACACTCTAAATTGAGTGCTAATAGTGATCCGACGATTGCTGATGGTTCGTTATACCGTAGTCTAGCTAGGGCTTTACAATACTTGACTTTTACGCGACCCGACATCTCTTATGTTGTTCAGCAGGTTTGTCTTTTTATGCATGATCCCCGTGAGCCCCACATGGCATTTCTCAAGCGCATTCTTCGTTACCTAAAGGGTACAATTGAGTTTGGTCTTCATATTCATCCTTCCAAATCTTTGCTTCTTACTGCGTATTCTGATACGGATTGGGGGGGATGCCCGGACTCTCGCCGCTCTACATCGGGTTATTGTGTATACTTTGGTGATAATATGATATCATGGTCGTCTAAACGTCAAGCTACGATCTCTCGCTCTAGTGCTGAAGCAGAATATCGGGGTGTAGCTAATACAGTCGCTGAAACAAGTTGGATTCGTAACCTGTTATTGGAACTTGGCATACCTACACGTTCGGCCACCATTATTTATTGTGACAATGTCTCTGCCGTTTATTTTTCGAGTAACCCGGTTCAACATCAACGAACAAAACACGTTGAAATTGATATTCATTTTGTCCGGGAGAAGGTTCAGGTGGGTCATGTCCGGGTTCTACATGTTCCTGCAGAATTTCAATATGCAGATATCTTCACCAAAGGATTACCTAAGGAACTATTTACTCGTTTTCGATCCAGTCTATGCGTTCGTCCTCCTGCTACCGCTTCGACTGTGGGGGACTATTAGACGACATATATTGTGAATATATTTTATATAGTTAGGATGATTTTATTTCCTATTTTGTGTACCTTTGTAATATTATTTATATTCCTTTGTTTAATGAGAAAAGGCATTTGATTCAATTACATTAACAAAGTAGGCTAATCTCAGGGTCGTCTTTGACCCCATACAGTGCTCAGCCAGCATCTAGGGTATGGTCTCGATAAGCGCACGGAATTTTTTTTTAAAATGTATATATATAAGTTCTTTTAAACCTTATTAGTGAGACTTTGATCAACAACTTTGCTACGAAGCATTTTTGGCAAGGGTCTTTCGACTGGTTTAATTTTGTTTTGTTTATCGCTTAACTTTTTTTTGTATATGTGTCATTGCTACAATAACTAAATAACTTTGTTTTGTTTATTCGTATTACAATTATCGTCGATATTTTGAGGGAAAAAAATTTTGTATGAGGCCCAATTTTTAGTACATGAGCATTCGATATCTCGGATACAACCGGTTTTTTCCCCACCTCTACTAAGCAATGAATAACATGGTTTCTAAATATATTTTTATAACTCTGATTTAAACCTCTGTATATATTTATAATTATGTGTGTTTTCAACCATCACATAAAAATAGTACAATATCCCGAAGGCACCTTTTTTAACAGCTACAGACAAACCAGAATCTGATTAAAAACTATACTGTCTTTACCTATGCAATTACCCAACGACAGCATGTTCATGCTGATTGTATATTCACTAGTTTTAAACTCTAAGCCTGAATCTTGTGCCTACCCAATTCCCACATTGTCTTCAACGATGTCTTTGCTTTGTAGACATCGAATGTTTCTTGTTGTCCACCAAGTTTTTTATAACCAGATTTTCCCTTGTAACTATTATTATTTTGGTCTAGAGTTTGTGGGTTTTTATTTTTTAGCATATTAATTGTCTGCATATGGAGAGTCCAGAATCATATAACAGAGTGTCGCGTAAGCATTCGTTATCGATCATGAAACATGGAAAAAGCGGATATGAACCGTCTGATACCGAAACTGAGTTACATGAACCTCCTTGGATTAAATCCAATAAGAAGACCACAGAATTGGATTCTGATGGACCCGGGAACTTGAATCTATCAAGACTCACAAGAAGACACTCTTCAAAGTTTGATCCTCCAAGAAGACACAGCAAATCTCCTTATAAGACCCGAAAAGGCGATAGGAATTCTAAATCGCCAACTCCGGGCCCGCTTCCTCTTCCACCCGGGAGAAGTATCAGCCCCTTTTCAAAATCTGAACGTAGGAGGCGTGTTTCAATTTTCGTACCCACTAGAGATGATGATCTGTCGGATAATGATGAAGAATCTGCTGCCTTTTATAATATTGGAAGTTCTGAAAAGCCGAGTTACGCTAGAACATTATCAGCACCTAGACTTAGATCAAGGGACAAAGATCAAAACTTAAAGCATGATCAACGGCTGAAAAGAAGAGAGGGAAGAAGTAGAACGCCTCCATCACACAGAAGTATTACCCCACCGAAAGACAAAGAAGTTGAGATCAATGAGACGGTTGCAAATGCAAAATTGGTCAAAAGTCCAGCACGATGTGAACCCGTTTTTGATACCAAAGATTCTCTTCCAGATGATGGCATTTCCTTCTCTCAAGACCATGCTGCAGTGTCAGACCAGAATATCAAGACTATAGGGTTGGAAAATCGTCCCGGCCCGGATCCCAAATTGTTCATAGAAAAACAGCCCAAACCAATTCGGATTTATAAGTCGAACCTCATTTCTAATCATAATACTGCAGGTTTTAATTTAAGAGATGTGAACGGGAAGTCGAACTGGAGTTATTGTACGTTCACCGCAAATAGGCGAAAAAGCCATACAGATACTTGGTTTTCTTGCATAGGATGTAGTAAAAATTCCAAGAAGTCCCCAGAAAGATTAAGAGCCTTTGATGAAGCTTCATTTATTAAGAAAGCTTTTGTGGTTGAAAACTTAAGGCGGTTTTGGGCGGATAAGTATCAGCCTTTATCATTAAACGAGTTCACTTGCCATAAACAACAAGCACTGCAACTTAAACAGCTGGTAAGTAGATTATGCGCATTCATTATTTTCTGAAATTATGTCTAAAAATTTGGTGTTTTAAATGTTTACCTTGTTTCGTTTTAGGTGTCGCAAGAAATATTTCCACATATTATTTTGAAGGGACCTCGCGGGTTTGGGAAGAAAGCTTTGGCAATGGCTCTACTAAGTGAGATATATGGGGATGCTGCCCGGAATGTAATATTATTTTTATTTAGAATAACAATTTTTAGCCTTTATGATTTGTGTACAGATACTTTAGATTGCGCTTCTTTTTGCAGGTATCTCATGATTTAAGATACTTCCAGATTCAGGTGTGTAAGTTTTTAAGATGTGTTTATGGCTTGATACTGAAGACAAAACATACAAGAGCTTGGATCTATATGTCTTTAATGCAGGGCTGCCAAACGGGCCGTGTTCGCGGGTCGAACCAGACACGAACCCGAGAATCGTGTCACACACATGAACCCCAACACGAGGCGTGTATTCACAGGTTGACACAAATACAACCAGTTTAACCCAAAAATAGAATTTTATTTATAACAAATTGCATATTAATGCGTTAAAGTTCTAAATTTACAAATTATGTTTATCTTTTTAAAAGCAACTATTTTCACCATATGGCAACTTATTTTTAAACTTTAAATAGATGACAAAAACACTCAAATAGTTGAAGTTATTACATAAACACATTTTAGAAAAAGAGAAATAAATGGGTTAAACGGGTCAACCTGCCAAGTTAGACAAAAGCACGGCCCGTTTAGCTAAACCCAAACTGCAAATTTCATGTTAGGTTCGTGTCGTGTCAGGAATTCACTAATAGTCATCAAGGGTGTAACGATTGATACTTAATCTTCATTTGCATCCTTGGTTTTATCAAATTTCTCTCCGCGTGATTATATACGTCTTATCTTATTGTTTGTAGGAAACAAGGTTGACCCAAGTAGCAGTTCCTGTAACATCAAGTCCTCACCATATGGAGCTAAATATGCACTTGGAATCTAATGCTAGATATGCTCTTATGGCTTCAGTCAAACAAATAGGTAGTGATCACGCAGTAACTACTGAAACCAGTATAGTTAATTCAAAGCCAGATTATACAGGTACATTCATTTTAATATTTTATTTTAAAAGGTCCAACTTTTTTGAAGTTAAAGACATCCTATTGTTTTATCTACAGTAATGGTGCTTTATGATGTTGACAAAGTCGATGAAAGCAGTCAAAACTTAATAAAGTGGATAATTGATTGCTATTCAGATGTTTGTAAACTGATTCTTTGTTGTCAAGATGATGTCAACATTCTTGAATCAGTGAAAACTCAGTGCCATATTATTAAGCTTGATGCTCTTGTAACTCGCGAAGTAAGTTCCACTAATATAAAAACAACAAAATATGTAGTTTCTACAGTTAAAGTTTCCAACTTTATATGATTTGATTTCCCGTGTTTTAAATCTCAGATCATGGAAGTACTTATTCAGATATCAAGAAAAGAGAAGTTTGATTTACCGATGAAATTTGCTGCAAAGATTGCTAATAAATCCAAACAGAATTTGAGGAAAGCAATTATGGCTCTTGAAGCCTGCAAGTCTCACAAGTAAGATAACACATATTATTTAGATAATAGCTTTGTATGTATAAAAATATTCTTTATCTGAATCTAAAAGTCAACCACATATGCAGCTATCCATTTGTTGAAGATCAGCCAATTGCAATAGGATGGGAAGAGGTACTTATCGACCTTGCTTCCGGCATTTTAGCTGATCCGTCACACAAGAGGCAAGTTTATAAAATAAATTTTATACTTTTTAAAAACTTGATAACAAGCTAACACCATTAAAGTTTGTTTTTATCAGGCTAGTTCTCACAAGGGCAAAACTACAGAAACTTTTGGTGGAATTTGTTCATCCAAAACTTATTCTACTGGTAAAACTACAACCTTTGATTTAATAAAATTAAAAAAAAAATCATTTCAAAATTTGAAGTTACAATGTTTCCATTATGCAGAAACTCATTGAACAGTTCCTCAAGGGAGTTGAAGCTAATATCAAAAGGGAATTATATTATTGGCATGGTTATTATGTAAAGTTCTTGTTCATTTACCTTATTTATATGTTAGGTTTGGTCAAATATGTTTTGACCAAAAGTTAATGCCAACCTACAGGATAAGAGACTCCCAACTGGAACCGGTGCTTTACTAAAGTTAGAAGGTAATAAAGATAAATAGTAATACATCCTATATTATTTATGATGATAAATGAATGCATAAGTTAAAGCACTTTATGCTTTTAAAGTTGTTTATATATGTTTACTGCTCCTGCAGAGTTTGTTGCAAAATTCATGAGTATACACAGGAAGACTTTACATAGTCATCAGTGATTGAACCTCAAGGAAGCATGAATAACAAAAAGTAGAGGGTCGTTTATTTGGTCTTTGATTTTCAAGTGTAAGCATAATGTTGCCCTGGTTGTTATGAAGTTGTGAGTTTATGTTACCAATTTGTAACTCTTTGATACTAAACCGATGATCATGTTCGATGGAGACTGGGTTCAAAGAATCTCTATGATTCATTTGCATGAGTTGTAATGCATTGTGTAGTTCATAGTTTCATACCTCCTAACCTCCCAACTTCTACTATAACTTTACATAAAATATATTGGTCCCACTAAATCTAATTAGGTATAAACCATTTTGTAAATTAGTAAGTAAATGATTACTATACACTTTTAAGAAAAAATATTTGAGTTACATGTTTATTAAATTCTTATAAATAACTCAATAAAAAAATTAAACGTTGAAAATCTAGATATATGGATTGGTTTGGTTTTTATTACATGCAAAACCAAAACCAAACCAAAGTCGAACCATAAGTTCGGCTTTTACAAAAACATTAAACCAAACCGTTGGTTTTTATTTCGGTTTGAGTTTTTCGGTTCTTTCAGTTTTTTGGGTTTCATGCACACCCCTATTATTTGTTAATTTTCAAAAGCATCAGAGGAGGATATTAATAATGAAATATTATTTTAAAGAAAACTAGGTTAGAACCCGTGTGATACATGGGTGGTTAAAAAAATACAAACAAAAAGAATGAATTTAATAATAGTTTAATAGCATACCTTATGGATTTATATAATAATCACCAATTTAAGGGATTATTTTACATAAATCTGCCGGGATCAAAAAACTTACAACTAATAAAAACAGTTTAATAACACAAATAATAAGATATAAACAAATTTGTGTTAAGTATACGTGGAACTGATCGAATCGATAAGTGTGATTATTTTAATTCAATTTTGATTTATTATATTAAGGAGAAATGTTAGAAGTTGGATGTAATTTAATTTAATATTGAATTATTTTATTAGTAAGAAATTATAAAAATATATGTTATTTATAGAAAAATGTATTGTTTTAATAGTATAGTAGCTTAAGTAACGATAAAAGTTAAGTTTAATATTCAATAACAATAATCTAATTTATTTTGACAACAACAATAATAATAAAATGAGTTAATAGTTAGTGGTGGTTAATAAAGTAAGTTTAAAGATATAGGTTTGTGGCTGGCTAGAGTCAGGAAGGAGTCTTGTTGGAAACTTTCTCCACCAACACCATGGGATGAATGAATATTAATAATAATCTTAATCTTCTTCGTTTCTCGTTTCCGCCTTGTGTAATTATTTCAGATTCGATTAGTTTGTTTATGAAATTGTAGTATGCATGAATTGAATTGATTAATCTATTAGTGGCCTCCTCGATTGTTTCATTTTCCGATCATGTAACGTCAATGCAAATTGTTTATCAGAAACTCAAACGGACAAAAAAAAAAGAAAATTTTAAAAGCTTTTATAATTGTATTTTTGTCTTTGTTTTTGTTTTTGCAATTTCCAATGCATTTTCAAGAAAAAATATTCATATTATTCATTTTCTCTACCGACTTAAAATTATGTTCTTTTATTTTTTGAACAATCAACAAATAAAGCCCCCCGCTAGGTAGCCTAAGCCCACTATCTCCTGTTTCAGGGAAAGCCCGCCGCCTGAAGGCCACTGCAGTAAAACCTGGTTGGGATCGGATTCGAACTTGAGAGTTTGCAGCCTCCAGCCTAAATCTTTACTTCCCTCCAATGACTATTGAGCTAGAGCTCAAAATTATATTCATTTTGTTTTTCAAAAAATCTTTTAATTTTTTTCATAAATGGGTTAAACTTCGGGTTGACCCGAATTTATGTGTGTGCGTGTTAGGTTGAAATCTTTGACACGAATAATAATACGGGTCCGATTCAGGTGCAGACTTCCACCCGACACGGTTTGACACCCTTAATTAAGATCAGTGCTAAGATGTTGATTGTGAATATATTGTGCAAGCAATCAGATTAACAGATTTCATTTTGTTTCTGTTTGAAATCAACATTTTGATTCTTTTTGAAAATCTGAAATCATGCAGATCTTTTCATGGTGCAATGCCTACATTTACAACAGTAGCTTTGGATACTTTGATAGAGCCAAAAGCTTCAAAGCTGGGTGCATCAAGGAAATCTAAACCTGAACCGAAACTGGAGAGGAGGAACAGCAGTGTAATTTCAGGTGCTGATAGAAAGCCGATTATGACAAAATGCCACAATGACTGTTGAAAGAAAGCATCACTGGACTCAAATTTCACCTGCACTTTACGCTACTCCCGAACCGACTCCGCTTCCAGATTCCCCCTTATCATTTCCCACATCGCCTTACATCGTTGACCACAAGAGGCGCGGACCGTGCCTCTCAAAGACTTATTCTCAGGATGATACTGTTCTTCATCAAGCTGTTTCTGATATCACAGATGAAAATACCGTAAAGATCAAGAAAAGTGTAGAGGCGGAGGATATTGATTCTAGCAAGGCTTTTGATATCTCATATGCTGTTTCTGGTGATCTCAAGGATAAACATGCCAATTTTTATAGTAATGAAAATCTTGATTTTGGATCTCGACAGATTTTTGGCATCACGGATACTGTTACCGGTGATGTCGAAGATGCAAATGTCAAGTTGCTGCGTAAAGCAGATAAACATGATGCTTCAAGAAAGTCTGATACGTTGGAACGAGATGGTGAGATAGATCATTTTTTTGATCCTCATAATTCAATGAGTGTTAGAAGCAACACTGATGGGGATACTAGTAATCATGCAGTAGAGCGGTCTTTAAATACCAACACTCCAGTAGTTGCTGAGTTTTATGATGCTTGGGAAGGTAATCTGGTTTCTTTATACATATATAAATATAGTTGCTTTTTTATACGGGTTTGAACGGGTTGGCTTGGATTGACCTGATACTATATTTTTGTGAATAGTAGGTGTTAATTGTTATTTATGATGACAAAAGATGTACTATTTCAATGATAATCTAAGTTTTTGAAATAAATGAGTTTATGTGGTTTTAATGTTATATGTATTTTAAGTATACTTTCGGCAAGTTTTGACCCATTTGGTCAACACATTTGGCCCGCTTTCTTTTATAATAATTTCTTGTTTGGCCGTTAAATGATTAAGTTTAACCCAAGTTTTTATACTAAAGTTAGATACTTAGATCAACACATTTGACCCGTTTCCGTTATTACTAATTACTAAAGTTAAATGTATTATTTCAATGATAATATGAGTTTTTGAAATAAATGTTTTTATTATGTTTTAATGTTAGAAATACAGAAATAAATGATTTCATTATGTTTTAACGTTATATGCATTAGAAATACACTTTGTGCGAGTTTTCACTCGTTTGACTTTGATCAACCCAAATCGACTATTTTTTCATGATTACACATTTTTACATTCTTATCGTTCTACTTGTATTCCGCACTATTCTAGCATATTATGGCAACTCTTTCTTTATGTCAATTCATAGATCTATGAACCAATCATATGTATCTTAAGTTCTTGTGATTAACATGCAATTAAGGTTAAAAAAACATGCCCATTTTACAAGATTACAGACACTAAGTGATGGTTTCATTTACATTATTTCGACAGAACTAGCAACCGAGACTGGAGTTCAACACACTGCAACCAAGATCCAGGGTGAATTACAAGAATTAAAATCAGGCTTTTTGATAGAGATGGAAAAACGGAAGCAAGCAGAAACACGTCTAAATGACATGAGAAGCCAATGGGGAAGAATCCGGGAACAATTATCTTTCGTTGGGCTAACTCTTCCTGTAGACCCTACATTGGTGGATGATGAGTCAGCCATTGACCCTGGTGAAGACCTCTGCCATCAGGTCAATGTTCTCAGATTTGTCTACAATGCTGTTGGACGAGGAACTGCGAGGGCTGAGCTGGAAGTTGAGATGGAAGCCCAGTTGCAGTCAAAGACCTTTGAAATAAATAGGTTGTTGGATAGACTGCATTACTATGAAGCTGTTAATCATGAAATGTCTCAAAGGAATCAAGAAAATGTTGGTGAGAAAGTCCAGTCTTCTATTACTTTTTGCAGGTCTCTTATTATCAAAAAAATTAGGAATAAACACCAAAGTAGCCAATTTGGCCCAAGAAATTAACAGAATAGGCATCGACTTTTAGCATTTCAAAAATAGACATCCAAAACCAACCGATCAGAAAACGCCAAATAAGTAAAGTCGGCTGGAATTTACCCGGCCCTGCAAAAGTACAATGGGTCCACAAAACAGCCAATCTAGTAATTACACGTGTAAAGTGTCGGCTAGATCTTAACCAGTGGCTAAAAGAGCCAGTTATATTAGCCGGCATAGAAGAGAGGGGCTAATTCTTAGCCGACGGCTAAGATTTAGCATCTTTAGCTGCGGGCTAACTCTTTTAGCTGCTGGCTCGGATCTAGCTGGCACTTTGCACGTGTAATTATCAGATTAGCTGTTTTGTGACCCATTGATTTTTGTGCCAACTAAATTTTAGCCTTCTTAGCCGGCTCTGCTTGTTTGTCCTCTAATTGGTTGATTTGGGATATGCTTTTTTTTTTAAAAAGTATCAAAGTCCATGTCTATTTTGTTAAAATAATCGTTTTTATTAATTTAAATCGTGTATGATTTAGAAACGATGCGTCGACTTAGGCTAAGGAGGAAGAGAAGACAGAGGTGGATTTGGGGTTCAATTGGTTCTGCAATTACACTTGGAGGTATTGCTTTAGCATGGTCTTATCTCTCAACTGGAAAAGGATCTTCTTCCACAGATTCTTCCGGAAGCAAACATTCCGTTCAGTAAAAACTACCCTCGTTGGGTAATGCCAAAGATGATATGTAAAGACAGAGAACAATCTGACACATCAGCTTCCACGTCATCATTTGATCCGGTAAACTGGTATGTCGCCTTAAGTTCACATATGCGTAATGTAGTTTTGTTAACATTAAGATTTATGGAAGTGATGCAGATTAGCATGGAGGTTGTTTTTACATGGATTTTCACTTTGAAGCCTTATAAGGAGGTAATATATGTACATATTATGCATGTGCAGAGGTAATAAAATGGATTTACATACATTTTTGGCAGTAATAAAAGCATGATGATGATGGATGGAAAATTTTTGCATGGTTTGGGATTTGTTTGTGAACCACTTTATTATCGTTGGATCTGCTTCGTGACGATGATAGTTTTGTAATTAAGATAAAACAGGGTGTAGTTTATTATGGATGCTGAGTAAACCGTATATCTCATGTTTATTCTGCTCTGCCACGCCAAGAAAACTTTTACGAAACCACATATGTTTATGCAAACTAGTAGATTTTTCATCATAAATCACACAAACTTATTTTCCTTCGTTAATCAACAATCTGTCTCGTTTTCATATTCGAGAAAGAAATTTTTTGGCTTTGTCTTTTGGGAAACTGTTTTGTATTGTTTGGTTAGAGAATTCGGATCTTTACGTTGTTGGCTTCAAGTTCAAGCGAGTGAAAGATATTTGTCTTGGGATTTTCGGTGACCAAAATAAATGTGCTTATTCATTCTGTATGCTATGTTCTCGACGTATGATGCATCGATTCATTGTATATGCGTATTGGTTAATACATGTATACTGCTAATACACTATTTATTTACTGATGAATACTCTTTATGGAATTATTAAGAAATAGAGTATATTAGCATGAAATAATAGAACCATAATTATGGAAAATAGAGTTAAATCAAGAACGAATCATCAGAATTCGATTGAATCCGATATATAGTGCATGATGCAGCCAAAACATCGTTGACCTAGTTCCAACATACAGAAGTTGGCAGCATAAACTATCAGCAAAGTTTTGTCTATGGCGAACGTCCGGTCACAATAGATAGATCATAGAGGAGAATCAAGACTCAAGAGAACATATGAATGAAGACATCAAGAATATCGATCACAACTCACATAGATTGGATATGTGAAGACAGGAATAAATAAGTTGCATATGAAAATCAGTTTTATCAATGTAATCTTAAAGCATGAGTTTCCAACCATTGAAGTAAAATCTGATCGGTTATAAACTTGTTAAAATGTTTAAAATGTTTTTTTTAATATATACTCGTTCTCACTTAAATCCTCCAATGTATATACATACATATAGAAGGTCATCCGGTACATAATTAGTTTAACTAGTTTTTGTTGGGTTTTAGTGGTGATCAGTCAAAATTTTATTTATTAAAACCGGTTTAATAAACATGACAAATAATAATTAATCTTATTAATTAATAAATGCGTAGCGGAATAAAACGAGTAATCAGCACCGAAACTAAACCCGACAGGATCCGGTTACAAAATATACTAGCACAGTGATATAAACAACCCATTAAATATAATTATTATAAATCAATTATATTTAAGTTTACCTCGGTTAATGAATAACCGGTCGAGACACCGAGAGTTAACGAGTTACGCTAGGTGACAAAAAGAACACGGGAACCGTTGGCGGTGGCGCGTAACAGCGGCAGCGGCAACAGTTAATCAGAGGGCAGCAGCAACTGCAGACTCGTGGCTATGGGCAGGTAGTGCACAGTGGTGGATGGCTCCTTGCTTGACAACTGGTTGCCCTTGCACTAGTTATTTGGTTTTGTTTTCTTGTGAAAACCAAAATGTGTCATCCAAGAAAAGACCCACTTGGTTATTCTAATGTATATATTATTATATATATATATTATAATGATAATCTTAATTATCAATAATAAAACATAACCTAGCCCTAAAGCCCAACTTGTTTAAAAGCCCGCTCCATCTTATTTATCTAATAAATAAACTTAAAAAATTATTATTTATATATATAGTATAAATAATAATCCCGTTAAATATCGTCAATACCGGTTAACTAATTTAAGCGGATTTTATGCTCGTTACTCAAGGTGTAACTCTTACAGGTCATAACTCGGTCGGTCGCGTTGACTTAACCGAACCGGTCTATAAAATCCAACAGTTTTAACTAGAGAATTGTGAGAACATAATAGCACATTTGCTTATTAATTCAACTGTAATACGTAAGGCGTGATTCTCTCTCTCTCTTTCTCGCCATATTTTTAAAGCACCACAAACAAGTGTTCATACGGTTTTCTACTATGCATTGGTTACTTGTGCAGTTGTGCATGTGTGAGAGAGACAAAACTTTCATGTTTCAAGTGTTTTATTGCATTGTTGTTGTACTTACGTGAAAGTTTATAAAATTAGCCTTATTAAGGGTTAATATCATAAAAAGTAACAATGTAATATTTTTCATTGTGCCTTCAATATTCACTCGACTAAATCATGGTATAATGGATCTTCAAGTTTTTTTTTAAATACATGTATCTTTGCAATCAATGTCAAGTTTTCTGTTAACGTCACTGATTCAATTTTTAACCAATTTTAAATGGTGTGAAGTTAACTTAATTTGTTTATGTATTTTTAATAAGCTACTAGATTTTTATATATCAAAACTATGTCAAAGAAGTTTTATAAGCTTTTCTTACTGGAGATAGTGAGTTCGAGTCATGCTTGTAGTAATTTGCTTCAAGTTGAGATACAGATTTTCTCAGTTATGGGTTTTCTCCTGTGTGAGTGGATCAGATCACCACGTTTTCTGTTCTTCTAGCGAGATGATGGTCTATTTGCCAAAGTGATCTCAAATGTCCAGACTTTGCTTTTAAAAAATATGTAAAATATAATATATTTTTACATAGATATAGGTATAGGCCCAGATTTTTTTATGCATATTAAGTCATGGAGTAGTTGATATTCATGAAATAACAAAAGTTGCTCTTTTTTTTTATAATTATAAATTTTTAATATGATTGCGTGATATGTGGATCTCAATATTTTCTAAAATGTTATTGACTGATGAAAGTAACTTATTGATTTCTAAACATTTGCCAAAGTATGCACAATTGGGATCTTTTTAATAACCGAAATTAGCTTGAAATATTAGGTAACTAAGGGGTCGGAACCGCACTGGCCAGGGACCGAAACCAATGTGAATATTGAGACCCGAGGACCAAACCGGACTCGGAGGACATCAGTCTCGGGTTATGCCGGTTTTTCTGTCGGGTCTTCCCTTGATCTCTTTATATGTAGCTGGGCTTTGAAATACAGAGAAACTTTTTTGCAAGCCCAAGTCATATTGAAGTTATCATAATTTGATAGAAGCAAGTTTTATATATTTGTTATGAGAACTTTGATATATTTGACGTAAATTTGTGGAATTGTCATAATATATTGGAGGTGAATATATGAAATGGAATACATAGGGAAAATTGGGTCTTGTAGAGTTAAATGGGTCAGGTTTGAATCCGAAACCAATTACAAGGGATTTTCTTTTACCAGTAAGACCGTACAGTTCGGATTTTGAGTCAGTCAGGTTATTTTATCCTGGTTTTAGGGTCGGCCCGCTTTATGCTAACCGCTAATTCGAATTCACCAACACCTAATTCGCAGATAATAAATGATTAACCGAATTAACTTAACCACAATTTTTAATTGCCAAATTATCAAACCATTTAAACCATTTAAAGCCAAAAGCAACTGCTTATAAAACTAAGAATTGAAATATCAGTTATAGCCTTATAGGTTAAGCTTTAACGTAGAACCGAACCGAGCCGGATAATAGTGACCCTGGTTTTGCTATTGCCGGTTTAACTTGCAATTTCAAGTAGGGATGAGCAAAAACCGGTATGGTATCGATTGGTACCGGTACCGATTTGGTACCGTCGGTACCAAGGTTTTGAGTTTTCGGGACCGATACGGTATTGGTACCGGTACGGTACGGTACCGGTATTTTCCGAATTTTACCTTAAATACCGGTACCAAAATTTGTGATTTTCGGGATCGAGATTTTCAGTACCGATACCAATATGGTACCGAGCTCATCCCTAATATCAAGTACAAATTTTGTTTGGTTATACATAATTTTTTCAAACTTTAATAAAAGTAGTATTAAAATGGCGTTTAATTGGGACCCATGCATAACCTTCACTGGCTCTAAATTCTCTTCACCGCCATTAAATTTAATAAATGTATTTATATACTTTTTCTTAATCATTCTCTTTCTTTAATTTCATATTTAATACTTTTTTCATATCACGGAAATTCAGTTATAGTTTTTTATACACTCTTGGGGCCTTTGGTCAAAATGCCGAAAGTGTGGACTAAAATGGAGCCCATATTGGCTCACTTAATATACTTAATTGCCATTTTCAATCTTTTCTTTTCTAGTTTTGCAAAATTATTTAAAGCTAGTTCTTGTAAATTATATAAAGTTTTATGAGATTTTAAATGATAACAAAAATTGATATATAACAAGTATATTACCTGTTAGAAAAATAAAAAAAAAACTGGTGAAATGATAAAAATGTACAGATATATTAATGCATTCAATGTATGTATAACTTTAAAATGAAAAAAGTCATGCGACTTATGTTGGAGTTTTTGATGGTATTGTCTTGTTTTTACTTGAATACATCTAGCCAGAAGCATAGAATAAACATTGAAGTGTCTGATATAGCGAGAAAGTTCACGACATAGCATCATGGCTTAAACTGTTTAACACGAACTTTTTCCATATTTCTACAATGTCAAAAAGATCAACCTGACATGCGGATTTTCAACAAATCAAAATTTGAGTTACTCAAGTGTATGGAATTGGGTTATTCAAATTTTAAGATTTAGAAGCTAAATTCTAGTTATATTTAAAAAAATGAGTTGAATTCGAAAGTAAATTTAATTCGAGTTAATAGAAAAAAAATATATGATTTAACATAAGAGACTCATATTAAGAATTCCGCTTGGAAAGTCACAAATTCGACATCAATTGAAATTTGAAAGTTGAATTTGAATCGGTAGCTAATTAATTTGATTCAAAGTTGAAGTTTAATCAAATTTCGATTTATTTAGTCCAATTTGAATATTAATTCCTCTAATGCATCCTACACACTTGTAATCCGAACACAACTCATTTAATTTATTTATCTTAACTTGTCAAACCAGTTGATGAGCGATAATCAAGTTGTAAATGTGTTAATTAGGTGAGTTGGTTAGTTATAAAAATCAAGTTAAGCAAGTAGCATATATTTAATTAACCTTTTGTTTTAATCAAACTAGTTAAACATTTCGCCTCAATATGACCTCTATAGTTAAATGAATTAAATGTAATACGTCTAGTTATTAAACAAGTTAGTTGCGTATGATAAAAAGCTAATTATTTTAATGTGGTATCGAAAATTAACACCTCTACGTGATATTAAATATTTAGAGGAAATAATAACGTATAAAAAGGGTGAAGAAAGAAGAAAAACATGGAAGGTTGAAGTGAAGAGAAGTCAATCAGTGAAGACTGGTTGCCTGCCACCTGGGCATTGATACTGTGACCTGCAATATACACAGACATCAATTTCCCATGTGGTCTACCCTCTACTCTACTTTCACCCTCCAGGTGAAAATAAATCCTTTTTTTTACGTACAATATGTAAAAAATACCATGTTTATAATTAGTCCTTTATGAGCTGCCAATGTATTTTAATATATTTTTAAAAAAGTTATTAATATATACTTCTAAGAAAACAAAGCAACCTATCTTGCACATAATTTAACATACGTTAATCTAAAAAGAAAAAAAATGGAAACAATACTTTCTGGAATAGTGTAAGTTGTGATGAGATTTTAATTTTCTTATTGTTTTTATTGAGAAAATTATGATTTGTTTCTCTATGTTATTTGGGTGTGTGCACTATGCAGGTTCAATTTTTAAATTGAGTGATATATGTTCTTGTGTTTTTCTAGCAGGCTTTTTAGCACCCTTCCGTTTGTTGACTGTTAGTTGACTTGTTAACGGCAAGGGCATAATAGTCATTTTATACTTGAATAATAATCAAAAGAAGAAAAATAATAATAATTGTAAATGGGGAATGAATGTTTGAAGTTCACTATGCTTCCGGTGGGCTTTCTCACATATATCAAACACCTTCATGCACCTTCAACTTACCCCAAATATATCAATTACCTTCAAACATTAAATTCATTCCCCTAAGCACCTTCAACTTCAAACGCTTGTTCATCGATTTGCCTACGAGGATGTGCTAGTGGTGCGATGGTGACGGAGATGGTGATGCGACGGTGATGGATGTAGCATCCCGAAAGTTTCGGTCAAATTTTGCCTACTTAAGAATTTGAGGGACCAATTAGTCATTTTTGGCAAAGTTGAAGTACAAGGACTAAACTGTATTGTTACAAAACTTAGCATGAGACAGACCGTCTCATCCATTAGACGGTCTGTATTGAGCAAGCCTTATCCATTTAAGATATTTATTGAGACAGGTCTTCTAACTCGCCTACAATTTTGAGACACCCCGTCTCAAGTTTGTCTTATTCGCGAAAAAATGATGAGACGCACCGTCTCATCATTAAACGGACCGTCTCATAACTTAGTCAGCAAACAAATTAACAACGCATGCCATAATGCGTCATGAGCGGATTGTGCACACTTCCAAGCTTTTTATTATAAATACCCATGGACGTTCGTAATCCGTTCCAACTTCAGTTTATCATCCTAGATCAAGTGCATAGCTCCTAAAAAGCTTGTTCTTAAGATTATAAGGTGTTTAAACAAATTTAGCGAACAAGAAGGTGTTTTCCGGGAGCTAGAAGTTCTATCCAAATCATTTCGGAGGTCTAAGAGTGGTTCCTAAGTTGTTACTAGGCTCCCCAACTCATAGAAACAAGGTAAATGTGTTCCTACAATCGTTAAAGTTTGTTTTCACTCGTTAAAGCCACAAACGAGGCTTCGGAAATCAAACCTAAACAAGATTATGTTGGCATAATACTAACATATTTCATAAGTCAAATAGGGAACTTCGAATACATAAACGGATGTCGGAAAACTGTTTAAAATGATTTTTAAGCAAATGAGCCTGATTAGACTGATGAGACTGAACGTCTCATCAGTGTGACGGTTCGTCACAAACCACATATGACACCCTGTCACAAATTTTATACGAGATCAATAGAAAGTCAAACCCTAGTTGAGACGGACCGTCTCATCATGTGATGGTCCGTATCAAACTGACATTCATTATTTTAATAAAAAAATGTTAATTTAAACATGTTAATAAACTTATATGTTTTAACGAGGTTTGAAACCATGACCATACGATATGAAAACTAGACTCACAAGCAAGTATAGATATTTACAAAAGTTATTTCCGTACTATAGATTCGAGGTAACATGCAGACAGAAATCAGTACATGAAACTGATCAAAAATAGAAAGGTGAATACGCTTAAACTTTTACTACTCTTTAAACGAGTCATGAACAAACTTTTACATGGGACCAAGTATCCCTAAAACTTTATAAGCAAAAATAATCGTTGGCCCTCAGGCTATCGTGTACGTTTGTCTGGATCCTTACATATGTGGGCAGTTAGTGGGCACACCGCCTATGCTTGGTCGTTACTCCCCGTGTTGGGCCTGGTCTACCTTATACCCGTGTGGGGAATGCTCTTATGTATATTGGTAGTTGCTAAGTACTTGAATGTTGCGGTGTTTACTGAACGGTTTTGAGTTGAGCTCGAGTTTATAATAGTAACTAGTTTGTATCCCCCGTATTACGGGGGTTGTTTAAAATTGTCGTTTATAATATTGTGAATGTATTTTTTTTTTGGATTTTAGTTTATTTATTGTAAAACGTTAATAATATACTTGAACCTGTTTTAATTAATGTATGTTGGGTTATGTTTATTTTTTAGTGAAACATTGAATGAATTATCTACTTTATTTTTTATACTTACTCGTTTATGTTCATTTGTTATAATTTGGATATTATTTTGTGAAACTTTTCATTTAAGTTAAACTTAAAAGAAAAAAAAAATCGCTAATGTAATTAAATCCATATTGAGAAATTAAATTAGGGTTTGATTACGGAGTTTGTTTTACATTTTACGTTTCTAATATTCATATATTTTTTTTGTATTTTAATTTTATTTATTGTAAGGAAATTAATAATACACTTAGAGTTTGATGATTAAAGGGTCTCACAAATAAATGAGATGCTATAAACCGTTTAAAAGCTATCTGGGTTTGATGAGACCAATGACCCGCTTATTTTTTTACTATAAAATTGTTTCATAATTATAAATAACTAGATTTTATCCCCCGTATTACGGGGTTGTTTTACATTATTCGTTTTTAATATTTATATATTTATATTTGGATTTTAATTTTATTTATTGTAAGAAAGTTAATAATTAATATACTTGAGGTTTGATAATAAAACGGTTTCACAAATAAATGATATGTTATAATCCGGTTTAAAAGCTATCCGGGTTTGGTGATATCCATTATCCATTTATTTTCTTTATTATAAAATTGTTTCTTAATTATAAATAATATCTTTTTTTAATAAAATAGGATATTAATTTTTAGTATCTCCCTATTTTATAGGATTTTCATATCAAATATTTAATGAGATTAATTTTTAATATAATGAGATGTTATAACATGTTTAAGAGCTATCTAGGTTTGGTGAGACCTTTTATTATACTTAGGGGTTGATGATGAAAGGGTTTCATAGATAAATGATATGTTATAACCCATTTAAAAGCTATCTGGATTTGGTGACCTATGACCTACTTATGTTTTTTTACTATAAAATTGTTTATTAATTATAAATAATACATTTTTCTTTTTAAATTGGATATTAAATTTTAATATATTCTTATTTTATAGGATTTTCATATCAAATAATTGGTAAGATTAATTTTTAATTTAATGAGATGTTATAACCCGTTTAAGAGCTACCTGGTTTTGGTAAGACCCATACCCATGAATTTGGGTTAATCAATGAGAGGCCCCCCGTTTAAAAATCAAACAATCTGATGGCTTCCATAAAAGGGGGGAGCGACCACATCGCGACACATAGAATTTTAGGGTTTCGTTTATATATATTATAGATATCTTTTTTTAAATCAGATATTACTTTTTTAGTATATCCTATTTTATAAGATTTTCATATCAAATATTTAGTGAAATTAATAATTAATATAATAAGATGTTATAACCCGTTTAACGGCTATTTGGGTTTAATAAGACCCATACCTGTAAATTCGGGTCAAATGCATGAGAAGCCACCATTTACAAATAAAACAATCTGATGACTTGAAAGAAATAGAGATATTTCAATATATATTTAAGATTTAGAATTTCATAACTTGCTTATTTCCTTTCAATGACGGATCAGGTCACAAGATACCATGTGGTCTCAAGATCTTCACTTCCCCTCCAATATCAATTGAGCACTTGAGCTAATTAATAAATACTTAACATACATCAAAACTTAAAAAAAAAATAAAACGTTTTTTGTCAAATTAACTTTGATTTATTAACTTTTATTTAGAAAAAAGAAGTATATATCTTAACACATTTATGTTGATTGGGTAGCTTTATGGTAGTGAGGGGGTGTCAGGAGTGTTTGCGTCTATCCTTTGAATCCGTACTCTTTGCGTCAAACCTTGATTTCCCCCGGTCGGACTACAGTCTGTTGATTATCTGATACTCTTCTCTGATACTATTATTTTTTAAGCAGAACGAAAATAAATAAGGAAATAAATATGTGTCTACAAGTTAATAATATATTTTGTTTATGTACTAATTCAACAGGCTTGGTTTTTGAAATTATTGGTCAAACGTATAAAATAAGGACAAATATCAAAATAGGTTAAACGAGAGAGAAACCAAAATAATCCGAATTTTGAAAATTTTCTAAAAATAATCTAACCAAAACTGTTGACGTCGATGCATTTGGTTTTGCGTTGATAGTTTTTGGCCGCCAATAAAAGTGTGACACGTGTAACGAGGCTGACCAATATGACATTTTTGCATTTAAATCTATCACGTTATTTTTTGTGTGAAAATTGTCTCCGCAAAAATATCTCCTCAGTGATGTTTGATCATGTTTTTATCTCTACTGTGAATTTTTCAAAAAAGTTGAAAATCGAGTTTTTCGAAATTCGTTTGACTAGAAAATTTTCGCATGAATGTCGTCTTTTCACATAAAACCCACCAAATCATCATTTACAAAACAGATACTAACTAACGGGTGTTACACCTAGGCCCTAAGTTAGGGTGTGATAAGTTGATATCAGAGTCACAGTCTTAGAGAATTAGGTATTGAGTATACCTAGGCTTTGATCAGAAATAAGTGTATGATAAAATCATTGGTATTCAGTTAAGAATATCAACCAATATAAACATTGAATGATCAAGCATGTTACGGATAACATTCAATCTTATTACATATAATTGATTCCAGCAAAATAGGTATTTGATTAAAAGTATCTAAAATACAATCATTGAATAAAATTGTTACGGATAAGATAGGAACACACTCCTATCCCTAATACAATGTCGCACAAACGTCCTATCGTCAATTTAGTCGAGGATTATTCCAACCTCCGTCAGGTAAAGGAAAATGATGTATAGGGACAACTTTACTCCCAATCCCTATATATGGTGATGAGGACTCATATCAGACAACAAAGGAGGAAGATTCAGATTCCTTCGATACTAACATCCCATTAGCTCAGATCATTTCAAATCAGAATATGCATGGAATATGATCTAGTAGATCCAAGAAACCAATAATGACAAAGGGAAAAGAAGTAATGATTTATCCTGAAGAAAATCATCAGGGACAGGAATATTTTAAATTTCCGATAGTCCAAGATCCTTATTTTGCTCACACTCAAAACGAACGTCCAAATACGAACTATAATTCCTCAGAAGGAATGTACCACATCAAAGATGATTCAACTCATTATCAATTCGATGTTACAAAAATAGCCAAAGTGCTTAAGAAAAAAATAGAGATGGAAGAAAAGGAAAAAGAAAAAGAGACAAACGAGAATACCAAGAAGGAAAGCAAAATCAAGAAATTGATCGTTCGCTTGAAGAAATAAACATTAAGAACCGTAGTAATTGTAAATAAGTGTAACTCTAATAATATTGTGCACTTTGTAAACTACAATATAATAAATAAAAGATATGTTTTGAATTCCCGAATATTTAACTTATCTTTAAAATTTTATTGTACTATGTCAAGAGAAACACTTGCAAACTCTCAAAGCAATCCTTCCACTAAAGATGGAAGTAAGGAGAATGTTAACAATGAAACAAGGAAATTCTCACCCAATATAAAGATGCTAACCTGAACCCGTGGTATCCCATTCAAATTTGGTGGAGCAGTTTGCTTGCAAACAACAACGACCCTACTAACCTTTTTTTTTTGCCAACCAACAAGGTTATCAACCAACAATGCCACCCCCGCAAACGCCACAAACGTTCTTTGATATGGTACTACAACCGGGAATGCAATATATGTCTCCGATAATGCCCTTTATGTTTTCACAATTACCCCGAACTCCAAGTGACCAAAACCCCCCACAAAACCCAAGTACCCGAAACCCAAGTAGCTCTTACCACGCCAAAAAAAAAACGAAGTAAAAAAAAAACTTCAAGGTGAAACAAGCAAAACTAAAATTGATCGGAAGAAGTGGGAACCAGAAGAGGAGGTTGCATTGGCCCGTGCGTGGATTGATTCGTCTGAAGACTCGATCGAAGGTAACGGTAACCTTACCCTAAGTTTTGGGAGACTATTCGTGAAAAGTTCTATGAAATAATGGGTTGAGGTAACTACCACAACGGCGAAGTGCAAATGGAACATAATGAGAACAAAAGTAACCAACTTCGCCAACTTGTGCAGCCGATGTGAAACAAGCGGTAGAAGAAGCGGCATGAGCGATGCTGACGCTATAGATTTGCTTTAAAACAACACTGAGCTGAAAATAAAACCGATTTTAATGTATTGGAAGCTTGGAAGATATGCATAAACTCACCAAAGTGGGCGCCCATCGCGCCACGTTTTTCCTGACCGTCCAAACGGTCAAAGACAACGTCTACTTTGGTGATTAATCGTCGTCTCAAGCCACGTAGGATGCTCGTTGTCAATTTAACTTAAACGATAAAGATGCCGATTTTCTTTTTGATGAACCGGTTGAGTTAAAACGCCCGGTAGGAAGAGATAAAGCCAAGGCACCGACAAGAGGTGGAGGGTCTTCGTCTAAAACGACTTCCTCAATGAGTTCCGAAGTGAGCTCGGGATTTGACAATTTGGAGCTTAAACTTTCCGAGATTGTCAAGGTTAAAAATGAAACAAAGGAGGAAAATAAAAGGATGCACGAAGAGAGGAAAAAAGTGCAAGCGGAATATAAATCGATGCACGATGAGAGAAAAAAAATGCAATTGGAACGGGAACGAGAAAAGGATTTCAAGTTTCTCACGAAGGATTTATCTCATCTACAATCAAATGTGCGGGCTTTTTTGGAGAAGAAAAACGAAAGAATCCTAGCCAAATACACGAACGCGGACGAAGAGGAGGCCAGGGACGTAGAGGAGGATGAGGACGTGAACGACGATGAGGAAGAGGACGTGAACGACGATGAGGACGGCGAGTATTAGTTTTATTTTAGTTAATTAAGTCGGTTATTTTATGTTTTTAATTGGGTTGTATGTTTATTATTTTTATTTTAGTTTAAGTGTTGTCTTTCTTTTTAATTTTATTGGAAAAAAAGAGCTTAAAGCCCCTCATGACAATAAACCATAAAAGTATAACACTGGGATAAGCTTTGTTGCCCCCAGTGCTCATTGATAGTAACGCGACATCGTAGAGGGGCAACTTTACCCCCTCCATGAAGGATAGCCTGATAGAAACTTATACCTAACAAGAGATAAGGACCAAAATGTCACACTTAGATCTGTTTAGACTTTAGAGCATCCATAAGTATTAATAACATACCGAATTGTTAATAAAAAATGACTTAATTTAATGATAAACTTATGAAAATAAATCTCATAGGTTTGGTTGTTTACAAATTGAACCTCAAGCACATAAAAATATCGAACCAAGACTTACCAACTTTCAAAATTAAACTCAATGAGACCAAAACACAATTGTAAAATTTATATCCAAATTTGAAACTTACAAAACTAAGTTGTGAGGGTGTTAGCCAAGTATCCTGTCTGTCTTTTAAGTTTGCTTTATTTATCTCTATTTTATATATTATAGGACATGGTTCACTTTTTATTAAAATAAAATAAACACTAACGATACTCTCGTTAGTAATGGGAAATATAGGAGTACAATACCATATACAAAATTGAATAAAATGAATACAATATACAATTTTTCTATACTCAAAATAGATAAGATAAGTCTTCATCAGGTAATTCATGTAATAGATTCGTCTTGTGTTTTCATCACATTGGTCATCGACTAAGCTTCTTGAATCGCGTATTCTCGAACGATCTTTTGTGTAGTCTTCAATGAGAGCTTGATGTGTATTTTCTTGTATGATCCTTTGCTACAAAAATAAACAAACTAATGTTGACGGTTGAGGCTGAGACACGTGTTCAACACGCTTCCCTTAAAACAGATTTCGCGCCTCTACATTAGACAACGTGTCTGTTTCTCAGGGTACAACAGCCGAAGCATTTTGTACTGCCGGAGTCCACACGCTCGAGGTTACATTAGCTAAATTGTAGTGTTAGAACTTGTGGGAATAATAAAAAGAGTGAAACGGTGGTGGAATCGAAAGGAGAAACCCATCTCTATATGTACTCAACATATGAGTCTTTAAAGCTTTCTTCTTCACGATAACTCCTCATGCATTCATGTATTTTTTCCTTAAATTTCCTAGCTTCTTATTTTTCTAGCACTTTCAAATGAAGCACATAGCCTCCTATATTATACAAGTCAACATATGAAGAGTTATAGTATCATAATAAATTAATTTCCATTCATTTTTTTTATAATTTTCCAATAAAATATTGGCATAGCTATTTATGTTTGTCATATTCAGTTAGTTTTATTAACTTTTCAAGTTCATTGTAATTTTTTAATATAAATAAATTTAATTTATAATTTTCCAATGCAAATAAAAAAAACTATTTACTAATATAGTTTTTCGGTTCTTTTGATGGTTTAATTTATCATTATCTTCGTCAAAGCTTTCTCCTCCTCCTTGAGACGGATCTTTGCTTTCAAGACCGTGTCATGTGACACAACTAAATGTAAATTTGTTTTAACATGCTATATATATCTACATATGATAACATCATATATTTTTAGATGATAACACGTTACGTAAAAAAACAAAACAAAAAAAAGTGGATGATTTTGAAGGTGTGTTAAATCGACACTTTTCTTTTATGTGATTTGCATTATATATATATTAGGTTAGAATAAAAATCTATTTGAGTTGTGAAAACTCTAGAAATTCATTATTAACCACATGTTTTTAATTAAAAATTTAATCTTGTGATCCACAATTAAAGTTAATAAAAAATGTAAAAGTTTATTTACATTTTCTCTCTCCTAAAAACATATATAAAAATTACTAAAAAAATAAAAAAAAAATAGCAAAACATTTTTTTTATATTTTCGATGTTTTGTATTAAATGTAACAACATATATTACATGTAACAAAAAAAAAAAAACGATGTTACATAGGGATTTCACGGGTTTTCTCAACTCAAGAGGGTTTTCAAACGATACTTCTATATATATATATATAGGGTTAGGTTATAATGTGAAATATACTTTTTGTAGGAAGGATAAGAAGTAATCTTGTCCATTGATTTTGAATATGGAGGGTTGAGATTAGTTTAGGGGGAAAATCAAGTGTGAACACAAGGTAAAAGACATAAAAGGAATAACACATTTGTTGACTTTCTCTCTCCACATGCAAGACACATGCCAAATTTCCCTATCATTTTAAAATGTCCATAACTTTTTTTACGACGTTTTTATTGAAAAACAAATTCACCATAATAACAAGTGTCTTTTTATCTTTTATATGAGTACCATATTGTAATATAAAAATTAAAAAAAAAATTAGTGAATTTTTTACAAATTATGTTTTACCGAATTATGCTTTACAAAATTGTGTTATACAATAGTATTTTTCATTGTGTCACAATTGTGTTTTTTATTATGTTTTTATCATTGTGTTTTTTTTTCATAGTGTATTTTTCCATTGTGCTTTTTTCATTGTGTTTTTCATAATGTTTTTCATTGTGTTTTTTCAGACTTTTTCGACGAGGTGGTGGCGGTGGGCGGTGGAGTGGTGGTGGTTGTAAGAGATGAGTGAAGATGTAATTGGGTTTTATGTAAGTGGGTTTTTGAAATTAATTTAAGTGGGTTTTGATATTAAAGTATTAGACTAAAATACCCTCTTTTCTGGCCTTTTTAGAAAAATCAAACTTCTTATTTGAACTTAACCTTTTATTTATATATATATATATATATATATATATATATATACACACACATACATATATTTGTGGATCTTAAAGTGCACATCATTATTTGAATTTTCTTTATTTTAAAAATCCAACTTGACATGAATTTTGATAGACATTTAAACACCAAGTAACTAAAACATGATAACACGCCAGTAAAATAATTTACTAGATCTATCATTATCACCACCGCTATCTTCCTTCGTCTTTGACACGGTAAAGAAGTCCTCAAATGGAACCTCCATTGTCGTTCGTGGTCATATGTTTTGGTTACTAATGTGGTTAATTTGGTGTTGTTTTAAGATGATATTAAGAGACTAATAGTTGGTCCTAGAAAAGAACAGTTGTAGGGAGGATATCATGGACAGAGTAGTAGCTAATAGTAGCAGGATAATATGCTGCACTTAAGAGGGGCCCCATGATTTCCTTTTACCCCTGCTCGACACGTCATCTACTGAAAATACTTTTCTGGTGTCTAATATCGCTACCCTTGCCCACTCATTTCCTGGTTAATCAACCAAAAATTACTATAAATATATGTAATGACGAATTCTTTGCTAAAAGAATTTATTTTTATAAACTAACTACTTTGCTGGTAACAAAATTTTTGATACCCAAGTTTCTTTACTGAGTTGTTTATTATGAAACACAAGGGAAAGTGAAAAGTAATTGATTAAGGAGCTATAACCCCGACTTATGCCTAAACCAACCACATAAAGATTAGAGGTAAATTGGCTAGAAAAGGATACAACTTAAGAAGGGCATAAATTAGTTCCTTACATTTTAGGTCTTATTTAAAAGGCGTTCAACATGCTAGTTTTGTTCAAGATAGTCTGTCTACTTTACTAAATCATAAGGTTTGAATTTCATCATTTTGAGAGCTATTATTTCGAACTCTTAACGGTTTTTCATAATTTTAATAATGTTAAATTATTTCATTTTAATTTATGTAAATAAAATTACTTCTAATTTCAGTTTATCAAATTTTGACTCAGCCTAACAAATGTAAATTTGCTTTAATATTTTCATCATTCAAACCACAAAGATATTTTTCCTTATCATTTTGCTTTTGCTTTGTGTTTAGAATATTATTATTAGATGTTATATTCTTTTATAGGAATAAAAGATAATAATAGTTATATCTTTCTACACGGAAGTATCAAATAATATATTTAATTTTATTTTAACAAAACATTTCTTTAAAACACGTAGGAAATACCATGTTTTATTTACCATATAATATAAACTTGCAAACTAGTTGAGCATAAATAACCAAATACTACAATCAGTAAAAAAAACCAAAAATATAAACAATATTTTTGTTAGCGTTTTATGTAATATAATGCATATAGCTTGCTAGTAGTAACAAGTAACAATCTGATGGCAACATTTTTAGATGTTTAATTCTTAAAACAACCTCATACTAGAACCGCATAATGTATATGTATATAACGATTTGATGATATAATACAGGTCAGAAACATAGTAATGTAATCGCTTGTGGAAAAGTATTTATACAATTCTCACGGTATTTATTCATCAACAAAATAATATCGTGTTAAAAAAATAAAAAATATTTAAACATATTCTTCTTTCTCCACTTTTGTTATTTCCCCGTCTAAAGTACTTCCTGTGGGCCCCACTCCTCTCTATAAAAACCCCTAACCTCCATAGTTTTACAAAAACCTATTACTCTCACTTTCCATCAACCCTTAAAAAAACCACAATATGGATATATTTGACATCCACAACATTAAGTCCGAGAAAGAAAACACAATACTACACTACCACCGGTTCAAAAGACTCGCTAAATTATTCCGGCTAGTTGAAGTGTTACTCCTGCTCTCATGGATCTCAACCAGACTACCATTCGTCGTTAGAATCTCCGGCTATATCCATCATCGTTAGTCCTCTATTCATTTTCCTCATCGGTAACGTTATTGTCCTCACTCTGGTGGTCAAATCCGGAAACTTATTAGATATCACCAGAACTGATCTGTACGAAGAGATTGTGAACAATGTAACCGCCGGTTCTTGAACCGGAGGAAGTTGTTTACCAGGATAAGCAAATGATATCTGAAGTAACCACTAAACCGGATCTGGATCTGGGTCTGAAAGTGAAGGCTTATAAGAGGAGTCAGTCGGAGAAGAATTGTACTGTTGTGGGTCCGGATAAAGTTGACGGGAAGTTGAAGCGGTCGGAGACGGAGATGGGTCCCCGGAGAGTGGAAGAGAAGAAGGAACAAGACGACGTCGTTGAGGAGCTGAGTAATGAGGAGTTTCAGAGGAGGATTGAAGGGTTTATTGCTAGACAAGTTAGGTTTCATCAAGAAGAAAAGCTGACAGTTGTTCCTAGTGACAATTTAATGTGATTTTGTTTTTCCGTACAATTTTATAAAGAATACGGATAAGTTGTTATTGAATTATATTGTTGTTATCTTGTTGATGTACACAACTTTTACTAGCATCGATTCACAGTATTTTTTGAATTTTACTTGTTAACTTTTGTTTTGTTTTTTTTTTTACTTTTTCGAGAATGCATGGATGAGAACCTGTTTTACTTTGAAGTTGGTAATGTGGAGTGGAGATTCACACTTTAGGTAAAAAAAATGGTAAAAAGTCTATTCAAAGGATGGAAGGGTAAATGGCAAAAAATAAAAAATAAAAAATAAAAATAACTTAAAAGTACTAGAATAGTTTAAAGATAAAAAAGTTCTTTTTTTTTTTAAATTCTTGTGTGTAAAAATATTGCTTGTAAATCATTTTTCTTGTTATTCAAATGTTTTGTTGTTATTTTACTTCTGTTATAGAGTCTATACTTTCTAAAAGTAAGGTGGTGTTTGTTTTTGTTTAAAACATCTGCAGGAGGCTTATGTCTGCGGGCACGCAGACATAAGCTTCTGAAGACCGTTTGTTTTTTATTTTAAATAAGATCTGCAAACTGCTTTTATGGTCTTAAAAAAGAAGCTATTGATTAACTTCTTCACACTTCTTAACATCATACCAACACCCAATGTCCAACACCACCACCACCCATCGTGCGCCGCCACCACCTACCGTCCGCCACTACCACCACCCACCATCCACCGCCACCACCCACCGTACGCCACCACCACCGTCCATCACCGCCACCACCCACCGTCCGCCACCACCACCGTCCATCACTGCCACCACCCACCGCCGCCACCACTACCGTCCATCACCATCACCACCCCACCGTCCGCCACAACCACCGTCCACTACCATCACCACCACCACCATCCACCACCCACCACCACCGTCCATCACCACCACCACCCACCCGTCGGCCACAACCATCGTCCACTACCACCACCCACCGTCCACCACCGTCCACCCGTCGACCACAACCATCGTCGACTACCGCCACCCACCGTTCGCCACCACCACCACCACCACCTACCATCTGCCACCAACACCGTGCACCACCCACCACCATCACCGTCCATCACCACCACCACCCACCGTCCGCCGCCCACCACCAACTATTTTACTAGTCTACAGACGTTAAATGACTTTTATCTACTGTGATATGTATGATAGGTAACTAATTTTCAGCTTATGCAGACGATACCTAGTTTATAAAACAAACAGTATTATATTTTCAGATTGCAGACATTCAGACCACATTTTCAGTTGCAGACATGAAATCAGATTGCAGAAAGTTTTTGTCTTTAGAAATAAACAGCACCTAAGTGTCATGTGTTATTAACTCACAAACTTTCTAATTTTATACATTTACCTTCAAGGTGCATTAATATAGAAGTATAGATCTTCATCATGATATTATGCACATAATTTTCAAAGTGCTATAAATGAAATGAATATTTAATCATCATGAAAAGGTTCTTTTTTTTCCTTTATATAAAACGGCATTTCCTTAAAGCCAAACACAAACTATCAAAACGTTAAAACGTAAAACAATGACCAGCTAAGGCCACGCTACAAGAGGTCAAAATGACACCAAATTAAGTCATCAAAAGAGACAGTTTTCACCAGATTCTTAATCCAAAAAGTTCGAATTTGATTTCATGCACAATTCCGCTCTTTGTCGCCTTCTTATGGTTCACAACGTTGTTTCTAGCTCTGCATATAGCCCAACAGGCCAGCATCAAACATGAATCATTTTCATGTTTTCCATTATAAGTTCTACTCGTAATGAGAGTTTAGTACATAAATCATTTCATTTTTGTTTTAAATCTTTTGATAATTGTAGCAAATAGTGCATTAACGCCTTGTAGATGATCTTTTTAAAATATGTTCAAAACTTCAAATCAGTAACATCAGTTTTGTGGATTAAAGCATTGAACTCATTCACACCGATCGTAATCCGTAAACCGACGTCGAAGTTGTAGGAGAATAAAATGGATAAGCTAATTAACTGATTGGTTGAATCTTTTTTTTTTAAGTTTTAGTTTTGTGCTTCAATAGTTTATAACGCATTCGAATCTCATGAAATTCCATGACAAGTTGACACGTCTATTATTCATAACAAAATAGCTAATGCTTCCTAAGTGAAAATAATTTAACATTTCTATTAAAATAATGCCAATTAATCCCTCACTGAATCATATAGTACTCCCTTAAGGCTATCGGTTATGATGGTGTGAAACGTGAAAAAGAAAAGCGGAGAGAAGGTGACACATAAACGTCACGTGTACACTGGTGGTTTCATATTTCACACCCAAAAACAATACTGTATTATGGGTAGTGTAATATGTGACGGGGTGAAAAAAAAATTTGAGAAAAATATGGTAAGGTCCTGAGATGTAGTTAAATGATTGAATTGCTTAAATATTCTTAATTACGACTAATAATAATAATTTAACCTAAACTCCCCTCCATGCCCGCAATGGTCTTCACCATTTTGTAATGCGCCCTAGATCGAGTTGTAGTGTTTAGCGCCAGAGTTGTCGACATGGCCGGGCTTAGCATCCACCACGACGCAAAGCATGCATTGCTATGTTTTTCTCAGTGCCCTCAACTATGGCGGCTACTTAACCGGTCCATATGAGTCTATTTGACCCTTCTCAATTTTAACTAGTCTGTTCGAACCAGTTGGATCAGCAAACTAAACAAGAGAAGTTGGACAATATCTCACTATTTCTTATTTTATTTTAAAATCTTAGTCACTGATTTATTTGTTTATTTTAGTTATTACAACTTTTTAACAATGCACATACACACCATATTTCAAATTAGTTTTTATGTACATTTATTCTTTTTCTTAATTTTGAATTACTTATGATGTTGTTCGGATTTTAATACCGGTCTGATCAGTGGACAGATATGACATAACATGTGTTGGCAAATCAAATTATGAATTGAAACCATAGGTTTGTAAGCAAAATGATTAAAACACCATAAATACACCTACACATGACATATAACACTTCCTCTATTCAATGGCATTATTGTTTAAAGGACATTTTTTTGTAGCATTTGCTTGGGTAAAAGGGTAGGAGAATGATGCAAATTGTCCCAACAAATGTAGATATTGAGGGGTAAAACAAAAGGAATGTGTTCCAGATTCATGAAACAAGTGGTGAACATGCACGTTCATCATGATGATGATGATGATGATGATGATGGACATGATTCAAAGGGACTTGTTCATAGTTGCAGTTTCAAACACTACAAACCTAATCGATTACACATCATCATTTTGCATAAAAGCTTTTCAGGTTAAATTACAACAAAAGAACTAAATTTGTGTAACATTATTATTATTATTATTATTATTATTATTATTATTATTATTATTATTATTATTATTATTATTATCGCCTTCAATAGACCAAATCCAAGTATCAGGAATAGAGGACAAGGTAACCTCTTGAAGCAAATCAAACATTTCCATAAAGTCGGAACATATCCGCACCCACCAGAAAAGAGTAGAATCTATTCTGCCCGTGCGAATAGGCCATCGCCAATCCCACGAACCGTGCGGTTGCTAATCTAACAATCTTGATCATTATCAAGAGCATATAACCTGAAAAGACAAAAGTTTTCTAACTAACAATCCTACCAGAAAAGAGTAGAATCTCCACTACCGACTGTCTTCAACTTGCCAATTCTTTATCGCACACCAGAAGCACGATTGTGAAACATCTCATCAGTCAGCCCTAATAAGGAAGGGACCCTGGAACTATAATCCATAAGCTATCTCTATTGTAGGAAAAATTCCGAAAGTAGGCTTTTTTAGGAGAAAGAGTGTGAAAATAGGCTAAAAAATTTTCAAGTTCCAAAAATAATCCGATGAAAATCAGTGCCGGCGTGAGATTTGGTTTCCCGTCGATTGATTTCGGCTTCCAATATTTGAGTGACACATGTAAAGCATCTGACGCAATCCGATGGTTTTGTAACCAAATCTATCTTCGCCGATAACTTTGGTCTGAAAATCACCTCCGTGAAAATTCGTGTTTTTTTGAAATTTGTCTGACCATACGACTTTCAAGTGAATTTCGTCTTCGGAAACGAAATTCAAAAAAAAAACATGCAAAAAACACCATCTTCATCTTCGTGACATACTCCCTTCACCGCCGCCGCCACCCATCTCCTTCCCCGACAATTTCAAGAGCTCAACCTTTCCCCGCGAGCCACCGCCATCGCCGGAAATTCATATAGATTTGACCGGCTATGGCGGTGGCTCGCCGGAAAAGGTTGAGCTCTTGGAGTTCGTCGGGGAAGGAGATGGGTGGCGGCGACGGCGAAGGGAGGATGTGACGAATATGAAGATGAAGATGGTGTTTTTTGCATGTTTTTTTTAATTTCGTCTTCTTTTTGAATTTCGTGATATTTGTCTGGTTATACAAATTTCAAAAAAACATGAATTTCATGCCCAAATAATCTTAGATTTGAAAGTAAAACTATCGGATTATGTCAGTCACTTTACACGTGTCAATGATTTAGTGGTTGCGAAAACCGTCAGCGCGAAACCAAATGCATCGGCGCCAACGGTTTTTGATGGCTTATTTTTGGAAATTGAAACATTTTTAGCCTATTTTAAGACCCTCTCTCTTCAAAAAGCCTATTTTGAGAATTTTCACCTCTATTGTGACACTAGGATAAAGCCCGTGTGATGCACGGGTGGTTAAAGCCAACAAAAAAATAAATTTAGTAATATACATGATAGCATACATTATAGATTCATATGACATTAATAATGATAAATTAAATTTTGCAATTCATAAATCTCTAAAACATTAGATGTTAACTTAATTGTTTAATGATTTTCTGGTATTAATTATAAGTGAATTAACAATATATCATTTATAATTTAAGAAAACCAACACAATAACTACTTAAATGGAGTTGGTAAGCATCTTTAGTTTGAAACATGAGGTCTTGGGTTTGAGATTTTTATCACACAATAATTTATTTTTCAAAATTTTACAAAATGTTATCTTCATATAAAGATGGTTGTATTTGAAGAGGAACCGGGTCATGGGTTATAACATAACTAAACGGTTCATGCTTTATATTGTGTTTAGAAGAAGAGATGATAAAATAAGAAAATGCTCACATGGCATCTATGTGACATCCTATGTGGAAGCCCTAAAATGACGTCATGTGAAAAAATCATGTTGCTTTAATATATAGTTAAAAGTTAGATTAGATTAGATATCTCCACCCCAATTCTATAAAAAGCATTGATGATCCCCTCGAAGCTCAAAGAACCAATGCTTCGTTTGAAACTTTTAAAAGTTTTTAAACCAACTGACATAGCGAAGGTAAAAAAAAAACACCTAATTATTTGGTTTTAAATCAAGCATTAAACATCCCAAGTTGGTCTCATGTTAAAAATTGTCACCCCTGTCATAGTAAATAAACTTTATGTAATTTTTCAGTGATAAACATGATTAAATGTGAAACAAAATTTATCCTGACAATGAAAAAGATGCACACCAATTAAAAAAGATAAATATCTCCATTTAGGGAGTGTTTGGCCAATCTTTTATTTTTTGGCTTATGTTTTTATTTTGAATGAGCTTATAGCTTATTTTTTATTGTTTGATAAGTTTCTTTTAAGTGTTTGGATTAGCTTATATTCTACAAGTTGATTATAAGTTGTTAAATACACTATTCTTTAATTTGTTAGTAACAAGTTGCTTTAGTAATTATCAATCCACCACCATTTGAGAGTAAATGAGTAACTCACAACCTTACATAAATAAGCTAAAAAACCATCTTCAAATAAGCTTATATAAGCTATAAGCATAAGTTTAAAAAGCTAAACCACACACCAAACTAAACTTATTTTGTAAAAGAAAAGTTAAAAAAGCTATAAACATGATTGAATAAGCTAGGCCAAACACCCGCTTAATACACAATTCCCTTACAAAATGAAAAAGGAAAGAAAAAACAATAAGAAAAGGCAATCACACGCATTATGGGGTAATTATGGATCACTACCATGCTTTGCCTCCCTAACATCCTTGATTTTTTAAAGATAAAAAGTCTAAGTTTGGTTTTTAGTAGTATTACTTTTTATCAAAATTAATGTTACATTTTCTACCTTGATCTTTACAATATAGTATTATATTGATAAAAATGGGAGCCGTTATGATGAACCCTTCCACCACGAAAGACAAAAGAAGTTTTTTATGTATAATTTGTTATTTCATTGGATGCTAAAAGTGATCTTAACACATCATTTTTCCATCTTCTTCCCCAAAAGATATATGTATATGTCAAACACCATGGCCCTCCCCGTTCTTCTCTTTGTTTCCTTTTATGTTCTTGACTTCTTTCCTCTTTCATGTGCTAATGCTTATGTTTTATGCAATGTAACAAAATTGAGATATTTGTTGTGGCAATTATAGGAAATTGAATTAAGTAACAACATTGTATTTGCAAAAGTTGGTTGCTATAAGTTAGATTTTAAATTGACATATTACATATATATTCTAAAGAGTTGGTGTCTATAAACTTCAAGGATATTTTTATAGATTTTGGGTTGAAGAAATGAACAAAAAGTTGCTACACGATTATTAATTCAATCATCTAATATTAATGAACAGCAAACGGGTCATGCATATTAATGTTATGACTCCACGATCTAGATTTATCAATCTAGTTTTTAAAACATTTGGTTATGTAATTCAAAAGAGCTAGCGGCATAGCTTTTTCCTCGTTTGCATAGTGATGTTTAAATATCTAAAAAGAAAAATATAATTGTTTTAACCAAAACAGATTAGTTATGGTTTTTGGAAAACTGAAATATTTAGGTATGTCCGCTTTAAATCGCATTGAATTGTGTGGAATCATACTTACCCCACGACGATGTAATAGAACGATTTGAAAAATTGAACTCCAAAGTGGATGTTAAAGAAATGTGATTAACCACTACAACTCATATCACTTTTGGGTAGTGCGTGCCCGCCAGGTATGCGTAAATAAACAGACTGAGTTAAATTTATCATTGTGAGATAATGAAAAAAATATATGTTTTTGTTAATAGAATAGATTATCTATTACATAAAAAATTTCATTCTCTCGACACATCAAAATTATTCTTACACAATTCCACACCCCTTGTTTATTATTATTATTATTATTATTATTATTTTCATTTCCTCTTTTACCTTACTTTATTAATAATTACGATCTTTTATTTTTATATGTAAAAAGAGAGCTATTAAAAAACGTAGAATTGTATCGACCTAAATTTTTGATGATGATTATTAATGAATAATAGATGACTTTTGGTAAATCTAATCTAATCTAATCTAATCTAATCGATCTAATCTAAGTATAACAATAAAAGAAAATAATGAGCATGATGTGACAATTTTACATTCATTAATAGGCCTAATCCATATTTTCATTCATCCTTATTTATCTTGCTTATCCATGGATCATTGGTCAAAACAATTTTGACAAATGAGTTATAATTTCCCTTTAAATTCTCTAATAACTCACCTCATTCATTATAGCTATTAATGGATAATTAGTCAACACAGTTTTGGTGAATGTTGCATACAAAGATATTTTATTTGTTGCATACAAAGATACAAAGATGTTGCATTCTAGACTTCTTATTGTTTGTTATATGTTTTAATTTCTTTCAAATATATGAGTTCGAAAACTAGTATAATTTTATAAAGGATTAGAATACTTTTTGAATCATCCTAAATAACCATTGTCAATTTTCAAGCTTAGTTTGATGTATATATGTTCATCCTAAAATAATATTACCTTTAAATATCAAGTTTTTAAATCTCTTGTTCCTCTCGTCTCCACAACAAAAAAACAATAATAATTGGATTAATCTGCAATTAAAAATTCTCATGCTTCCGTTCAAAAGATAAAATGGTGCTATGGTTGCCCAATTTAAAGGATACATGAAGGGCTGGCAATTGGGTACCTGTTAAATACACGATAAGACCTATTAAGCAAAAAAGTGCGGTATGTGATTTTTTAATTTTTTTAAATAATTGAAATTAGTATGCTAGACTCTATCGTATTCCCTTATTGGTACATGAAACTTAAAACTGTCTTGTAGTCATGGCATATAACGTAGTTAAACGAGTCTTATTCATGTTTGATACTTGTGTTCAGCTTGTCGCTTCATACCTATTAAACCTGTTAGGACACGAATTACTAGCCTGAATTATTAATAAGTGGTGGGTACCAATTAAACATCATTAGGGTACATTTTTTTAAATCTTATATTGAAAATGATGCTATTTGCGACCCATTAATTCTTGCAAAAGTGCTTTTATGTTTTCATTTGAATATTGAAACCAAACCCTACCAAGTCGCACATTCTCACCAAAACGAAGTACAAAAAACTAAAAAAGAGTACACAGCAAAATACACTCTCGACATTTAAATGTTTAACCTTGTCATCGTGGCAGTAAAATAACAAGTTACACCTCGTTATCCGTTATACAGAGAAACCGTCCATAGTTTTACTAATAAAGTACAATACAAAATGAAAGGTAAAACAACTTAAAAAGAAATAAACCATGAATTGCAATTGAAAAAAAAAAAGCAAGAAAGGGGTAGAAGCATAGTTTTCGAGACCCTTGCTTGACACTGCTGTCTTAAGACAGATTCCATGTCTCTACTGAAAACACGTTTGTCTTTCAGGGTATAGCAACAAAAAAAACTGAACTGCCAGAGTAGAGCGTAGACCACTAGCCTGAATCGCACATTCATGATTGCTGGATAAATCGTAGGGTGAGCAATAAACAAATTGTTAATCGAAACCAAACTATTAACCAAAGAAACCAAACCAAAATTAACCAAAACCCGAATCAACGGGAAACTGAATTATCTGAAAACTGACCAAAATCAAAACCATAACCAAAACAGAGAATTTCTGATAAGATCGAAAACTCAAGTTTTACATGTTTATTTTTTGAGGTTTTAACGATTGGATTTTACAACGCTGTTTATACCATAACGAATGTAACCAATACTGATCGAATTCGCGTTGACTTTTCATTGTAGCGCTCGGGTTTTACCAACCAACTACCCCGATGCAACGCATCGGATAAAATTCTAGTTTCTAATAATTGTTAAAAGTGATATTACAAGAAAGTTCATTATGTACGTATTCCTATTAACATAAATTTGGAATGACACGGGTGATTAACGAACCGTTTAGTCCCCCGATCTAGTTCCACCCATATATGTATGCATCATATGACCGATCTTTAATGATATCATGTTGATCAGTTCTTTACGTATGTAATAGAAAACATGAATGTTATGATAAACCTATAACTAAAACATACCTGTTACAACAGAGAGAGTAGCCACGGCTGATGAGAATGCTCCAGACGACATGATAGTCCGCTTTGTCGAGTTCCCCTTTATGATGTATATTACTGATGGGGATTAAGGTTCTTGAGGAAACCGAATTATGAAGAGAGATAGGGTCATGAATTTCTTTAATGTGAGAGTTAGGTTTTCTTATGATGTTAATTAATCTCTTTCATGCATTTATATACACCCAAGGGGAAACCATTGATTAACAAGAAATGGTAATATGATTCATCAACAATTACCTAACTAATTATTAATGGGTATGATTTAATTAATTTTGATCTATTATTATATAAATGATAATAATAATGGCTATACATAAATAAATAAATAAATAAATATATATATATATATATATATATATATATATATATATATATATATATATTCTTACATATCTTACATGCTTTAAACATCTTAAGAATCTATTATAAGTTAATAATAATCCAGGCATATATCCAAATGTCTCAATTGCGTAACTTGTGTGAATTAGATACGGAATCCCAAGTACAATATCATAAGTGGAATATTTAACTTTTTGAGTTACATAATTTTTAGTCGAATATAAGATGATAGGACGTGCACAATAGATTCTCTAAAAAGGTAGAATAGATGCCAAGGACCTCTCAAATCCACTCATTTAGAATAAAACCAATGGTGGTTTGGTATAGCAATGGCCATAAAGGAGCAACTTAGTCAAATGGTTTTGAGACTCTTCCGTTTAGAATACTTAACCCTCTAAAGATAAGCATACCATTAAAGCAATATATATAAAGTACATGTAGCAATAGAAACTCAAAAGGATCTACAGTTCTGTTATATAACTGCTATACAATTGAGTCAAACCCACTAGGCTAAATACACTTAACCTGCTGACAATATTTAACACATCACCTAACACTCAAAACAATAATACAAATTTATGAATATATCACATCAGATACAACACTGATTAAACGATAAGCGAGTTCTAATATTTAATTAGGCGTCGAGCAAAGGAATAGAACCCGTTTATATATATAAACAATCGAGATCAAATACAAGAAACCGAGTTTTTTTTTTATCAATTGATAATATCATTTCGTTTGGAAGTGGAATTGTATTTGCAAGAACATAATATGCTAGTACAGTTTGTCATATATTTTTTTTCATGTGAATTTTGTTTCTTGGATTGAAGAGGTGCTAGCTAGTGGGCTTGATGGAATCTGATCTGGATCATTGGGCTTGGCTATATAGGAGGCTTAGAGCTGATGGGCCAGCTCAGTGCTGATGAGCTGTAAGGGGAAGTTTAGTCATTACTCATTCAAATCGTAATCTGTTCTCTCTAGTTGTTCATCTCCAAATTAGGCTAACGTGTAAGCAAATCTTTTAACAGAGTATGGGAAATGGTTAGGAATTTGCAACACCGTTTTTTTTATTGGTCGAAATGCGTTGGAAAAAGTTTTCAATGAGGTATTTTTCGCCATTTTTTTTGTTGAAAGTTCATCGGAAACTACAGTTTCCAACGCATTTCTGACCAAAATATGCGTAGGGTAACACAGTTTTTCTAAGACGGGTTGGTATTTTTGTTTGTAATGTTTTGATGTAAAAGTTGGTATTAAAAGAATAGACCTCTCATATTTTCGCTCTAGTGCTTGAGTCTAGAACACAAGAAACTATTATATTCTAATTATGATCAGAAGATGCAGCATTTTGTTTGAACATCAGAGAAAACATTTACATTCACAAATGTAAAATAGTAATCCAAGTAGTTGTTTCTTAATGCATGGCAGATGCTGAAATCATAAAAAGATCATCCTTTTCGCGCTTGGCCTTCTATCTGAACATGGAAATCCTGATATTATTTGTGTACCTCGCAAACACTTCCTCAACAAGCGAATCGTCAAAGTGAGTCAATACCAAAGGCTCTGCAACCGCTCTCACACTTCTGCCCGTATTGTATCCTTGTACATCCTCTTCAGATACACACTGATATAAATGTTAGGGACTATTCTTGCATCCCAATTCACTTCAAAAACCTCAATATATTAATGGTGAACGACCCTTCTTTCTCAACTATGTTACTGACATCTTTAAGACTAGGAGTGTGCATTGGAATGTCGAACAAATCCAATTTATCTTCTTTTATAAGACCCTGTTCAACACTTAAGATTAACTAAAGTAATTAACTTTAAGTTTATTTCTTAGATATGGTTATGGAGAATGGATCCATAATTAATGAGTCGAAGGCTCCACAAATTAATTATGTTTATAAAAGTTTTCATGCTGAGTCAGGTCCACTGTTAGGAAATAGCTGGTTTGTGTAAATGCAATCAGCCAATCAAAATATTTAATAATTCATTTTTGATAAATCCATGTTTACAAATGTTGCATGTGGAACCAAAACAAGATTTCGGCTACACAGAAACTTATATATTTTATTGATTGAACAAAAGATAAAACATTTTATTTGAACCTTACAGAAAAGCAATTACATATTCAACAGTAAAATAGAGCAATCCAAATAGTTGTTTCTTGATAGTAGAAGCTCAAATCATAAACAGATCATCCTTTTCGGGTCATCGCCACAGTGACATTAACGAGCTTGGCCTTCTCTTTGGACATGGAAATCTTGATATTGTTTGTATACCTCTTAAAAACCTCCTCAACAACTGATTCGCCAAAGTGACTCAAGACTAAAGGCTCTGCAACAGCTCTCATACATTTGCCCATATTGTATCCTTGTTCATCCTCTTCAGATAAACTGTGATTGCTATCTGTGCATGCATCCCAATTCACTTCAGTAACCTGAAGACAATCAATCACGAACGACCCTTCTTTCTCAACTCCATTACTCACTTCTTTAGGACTTGGAGTGTACTGTGGAATGTTGAATGAATCTAGTTTCTCTTCTTCTATAAGTCCCTGCTTTCAACAATTTAAGGTTAACTTTAAGTAATTTTAAGTTATATCTCAAAGAATCAACTATTTAAGTTTAAACAATAGTTTATACCTCGGCAATCATATCATTTAAGGAAGCGGCTAAGAGGTCCCATACGTAACAACATTCTTTGCTACAAGGATCATCACTTTGCCTCCCTAGTATTGTTAAGACCATACGCCCCCCACTCACCATCTCCTCCGCACGACACTTGAGAAATGTCAAAAAATCGCTTTGAAATTGCTCACGGTATGCTTTTATTACGCTAGGAGGGCTTGTTGTTGACATGTATATGTTTCCCTTGTTTGTATTCATCATTTTAGGAACCTGTTTAGTTAAAAAATTTTATTCCAACATAAATTTATCGTCCTTATATATACATTATAAGTCGAGTTGATTATCTATTATAGTTACTATCTGTTTTATCTTTAAGTTGATTTGTTAATTATTTTTTATTTCTAGTTTAGAATAGAAGTTTTCTCATTATCAACTATTATTATTATTATTATTGAAACCTTTCTATAAAAAGATTTTTGAGAGAGATAGAGAAAGAGAACCAAGTACCTGAGAGAGCCACATGAGACTGTAGGAAGAGTAGACAAAATGAAGGCTTTTTCTAAGAAAAAGCCTGGTATAGAATGATCCAGGAACACCAGAAACATAACATGATGAAGAAGAGTTGGCCACCAATTGGCTTGCAAGGTTCTTTTGAAATTTTGACACTGAGAGAAAAATGTTGTTGAAATCATTATGTGGTAGGTCGTTTAAGTATATTTGTATTTCGGGTGATTCACCATTGCCTAATTTGAGTCGGATCTTATCAATTGAGTTAACGAGCTCCGATACCACTAATAATGTGTTTGGTCCAGATGAACATCCAAGATCAGCCATGATTAGAGTTTTCGGGAAATTCATAGCCGAATAAAGATTGGTCAAAGCATCATCGATTATGGGTTTTGTCATTGATATAACCTTTCTCTACCAAGCACCAAACGTTAACAAAATACATAAATCAGTGTCTTTTTACACTAACTAATAAAGCTTACACACACACACATATATATAGATATAGCCTAAGTATAAAATAAAAACCCACTTGAGTTGTGAAAACTTTAGAAACTCATTCTCAATCACATGTTTTTAATTAATGTTTAAATCTTGTGGTCCACAATTAATGTGAATAAAAAATGTAAATATAAATATAACTTTTTCTCTCTTCTGAAAACACATATAAAAATTAGTAAAAAAATGTTAAAAAATAGCAAAACATTTTTTTTTATGTTTCGATGTTTTGTATTAAATGTTACAACATATATTACATATAACAAAAAAAAACATTGTTACATAGGGTTTTCGTGGGTTTTCACAACTCAATAGGGTTTTCATTTTAACCTTACCCTATATATATATATATATAACATGCATGCAGATCATGAATTAATTTAATGAGCAGTAAAATATTGTTCAGATAACATTTAAAGCGAAATTATCACACACACACACACACACACACATACATATATGTGTGTACTAGCTTTTATCTCTCATATTACGGAGTTGTTTTACATTATTCGTTTTTAATATTTATATATTTTTTTGGACTTTTATTTTATTTATTATAAGAAAGTTAATAATATACTTGTGATATGATAATGAAAGGGTTTTACAAATACATGAGATGCTATAACCTGGTTTAAAAGGTGTGTGGTAGGGCTGTAAACGAACCGAACGAACACGAACAAGGCCTTGTTCATGTTCGTTCTTTAAGAAAATAATGTGTTCACGAACACTTACAGAACGAGATTTTATGTTCGTGTTCGTTTATTAAGGAAATTAATGTGTTCACGAACACAAACGAACACAAATAAAATCGGCAGAGCCTAGAGATTAAGACCGATGTATTCATCAATGTGAATAATGAAAGCCTGTAAACGAGTCGAATGAACACGAACAAGGGCATGCTCGTGTTCCTTCATTTAACTTTAAAAGAACACGAGCACTTGATCGAACAAATATTTATGTTCATGTTCGTTTATTTAAAAAGGGACATTTGTGTTCGTTTGTTTAAAATCTAAAAGAACATAACTGAACAAAGATAAACGAACATACATGAACAAATTTAAATGAACACAAACAAACTTAAAAGAACTTAAATGAACATAAATTAACAAATATAAAACCTTTAAACAAATGACATATCTAGATATTATTTAATTGTTTTTTATTAATACATAAATGAACATAAATAAACAGACATAAACGAACATAAACGAACGTTCATGAACATAAATGAACAAACGAAACATGTGTTCATGTTCGTTCGTTTAATTAAACGAACACAAATTTTTTGTTCATGTTCGTTCGTTTATTAGATAAACGAACATAAACGAACTTTCCGCCGAACGATTCACGAATAGTTCACTGAACGTTCGGTTCATTTACAGGCCTAGTGTCTGGGTTTGGTGAGACTCATGACCCACTTATTTTTTTACTATAAAATCGAATCTTAATTATAAATAATATTTTTTTTTTCAAAAATTGGATATTAATTTTTAGATTATCTCTATTTTATAAGATTTTCATATCAAATATTTGGTGAGATTAATTTTTAATTTAAAGAGATGCTATAACCTGTTTAAGAGCTATCTAGGTTTGGTGAGACCAATACCGGTAAATTCGGGTCAAATGCATGAGAGACCTTCATTTACAAATAAAGCAATCTGGTTGTTTGAGAGAATGTACGAAGCAACTAGAGAGCTTTTAAAGGTTTCGTTTATATATTAACTTTTAAAGGTTTCATTTTATATATATATATATATATATATATATATATATATATATATATAGTCATGTTATCCTACAAAAAGAGACAAATATGAGACCACTCAAAAAAATAATGAAAAGTTAATAAAAATCATAACTCAAAATTTAATAAAAATCAAAAAAATGTAAAATCATAAAAATATTTCCACCGTCTTCCTCAATAAAAAAAACCTCGAAAAAGACACAATGTTGAGAAAAAAAAAGATCATTTTGTCTTTCATTTATCATTATGTTTATGTTTATGTTTATTTTCGTCAATAATTATGTATTCTTTCTTTGATATTATATTTTGCGACATATTGTGTCTTTTTTTTATTTATCATTATGTTGCTTGTTCATTTTTGGCATTGCGTCTTTTTTCTCGACATTATGTTATTAATTTCAGTTGTTTTTTTGGAACGGCAGTGACGGGGAAAACATTTTAGTTTTTAAAATTTATATTTCGAGTTATGATTTTTTTAAATTTTTTATGGGTTTTTTGTGTGACCACAAATCCTTCTCACACATTTTATTTTTGTCTCCCTTTACATATATATATATATATATTTTGTGTGTGTGTAAATCGTTATATATATAAATCATTTGTAGGTATATTTTCTATAATAACCTACAAAAGTGTAGGTTAACATTTAGAAATGAAATAAATATCACAAATTAATTTGATGAAATTTTTCAAGAAATAATATTGAAATTCGTATGAGGTTTTATACGTGTAAAATTCATGATATATACCTGTAGAAGAGAATTGTTGGAATAGCTATAATCTCCGTTTCCGCCATTCATACGAAGCACATCACTCACGTCCATCTCTCTCACTGACTTCTGCACAGATTCCTCTGATCTCTCTCACTACACTGAAACACTCACTCTCCTCTCTCTCTCTCTCTCTCTCTCTCTCACTACACCAAGATACACTTCCAATTAATATGCCTCTTGCGTTTGGGCTACCTCTATTTATACATACTGATGACCGTGTATCGTACCACAATAATTTTATAATCATAAAACATTTGCAATATTCTTTTCATATTTCGTGATGGTTGTTGAGACTATTTAATTAGTTGATTACTATATTTTGTTTTCATATATAATGGATGGTCTCAAATGACTCGAAATTTAATCATGTTTCGTATTGTCCTTTCCATACCAAAGAGTACCCTTCTAAGTAATAGTTACAAGGTATGGCGTTGATGAGACTCTTTATAACTCTGTTTAATTACTAAAAATCGATCAAAGGTGGTTAATCTAATCCAGAATTAGATTCAGTCAGCCAACTTGGATTGATTTTTACTTAAAAGAATATAAATAGAATCGTATTTCTATAACATTAAAGAGCGCATATCATTTTTTTAATTAATGACTAGCAATTTTCAAAATATATATGTATTTGTCTTATTTATGTTAGCATTCACCTATTTTGTTATAAATATTAGTAAACTTATGATTTTTGGCATATACATATATAATATCCAAAATCTATTTTCTATACATTTATCATGTCCGGAGGTACCCCGGAGTACTCCGAGTACACCAACTCACAAATCAACCGTTTAGCGACTTTTGCAACATTGTTTTGATCGCATACCATCAATCCAAAAAACTAGTTCAATATAAGATATTTTGAGAACACTGAGAACTCATATGAGACATGAGAACTTTAAGAATCACCTGAAAATATGTGCTTTTTTTTGTTAATTTGGAAGAGCTTCTATACACTTTTAGGAATATTTTTAAAATGGAAAAAGAAAAATGGCGAGAGAATTTTTTTTTAAATTCGACCATAGGTACCGTTTTCGTATGCTACATATGTCGCATGCACTTTCATATAGGCTTTAATAATGTTTATGTCCATGCTTTGTTACTTTTACATTAGTATTCACAACTCGATTTTGAATAAAACCTATATCGAGACATATATAAAAGTAAGCATGTCATAGTGGTATATTCTAAATTTTATCGAAGATGATATTTTAAAAGTTATAAAATAGAAATAAATATGTTTAAAGTTAAATATAATAATAAAATAATCAAAATATTAAAAAAAATCAAAACTAAACTCATAAACAAAAGGGGTGTTGTTTGTACGTCATCGCAGCAACCCATTTGCTAAATTAAAAAAAAAAAGTTAGGTTAGTCACTATTTTTTTCAAATATTTAAAATTTATAAATATCGTTTATTTTATAAAAAATGCGTTTTTTCCGATTAAGAATAACCATAAGAAGGATGAAAGTGTTTTTTTTTGAAAATATTTGTTTATATATACACACACATATATATATATATATATATATAGGGAGAGGATCAAGAGAGAACTCCTTTTTAAATAGAGAACTAGAGAACTAATAAAGAAATATTTTTAATTTAATTAAAAAAAATATTTTTAAATTTCCGTTTTTGCCATTATTCTTATATTATGTTACCATTTACTCGAAAAATATAAAAAAAACTCATTGTAGTGCACATATGTAATACATCGACTTTTTTTTATTGCATATGTGCACTAGTGTGTATTTTGATACGTGCAATAATGTTGAATAGCATATATGTAATTTTTTGTGTTGTATTAGTGCAATAGTGTTATATTATATACAAAAATATCAAAAAAACAATATAGTGCATATGTGCATTAGTGTTGTATTACGTATATGCGATAGTTTGTTTCAAGTACAATTATTAGTGTTTGTATTTGCATATATTCAATAGTGTGTATTGTATAATGCAATTGTGTTGTATTATATGCAATAAAACACTATTGTATAAACACATTAGTGCACATATGCACTACATCGCCGGTATTTTTTTTAGGAACAATATCATCTTATTAGAAGGAGGAAAGAAAAAAAAATCGCAAAATATTTTTTTAAAAAAAGTTAAAAATAGTTTTTATTAGTTCTCTAGTTCTCTTTTTAAGAGGAGTTCTTTCTAGATCTCACCCATATATATATATATATATATATATATATATATATCTTTATTATTTCTTAGTTTTCTCTATAATAAGAAGTTCTCTCTTGATCATATTCTTATATATATATAGGTGATTTCAAATGAAAACTCCTTTTGAAAGAGAACTCAAGAACTAATACAAAATTATTTTTAATTTTTTTAAAAAAATTATTTTATAATTATTTTTCTTTCATCCTTCTTATGTGTTGATATTATTGAAAAAATAAAAATAAAATAAAACACTCAATGTAGTTCATATATGCAATAGTGTGTAGCATACATGTAATAATGTTGTGTTACATATAATATAACGCTATTGCACATAGACAGTACACATTATTGTATATATCCGATATAACTATTGCACGTATACAATACACACTATTGTATATATGTAATACAACACTATTACACATATGTACTACATCGATCTTTATTTATTTATTTTGCAAATAATATAACACTATTGCATACATACACTATAACACTACTTCACATATACAATAAACATTATTGCACGTATGCAATACAAACACTATTGCATATATGCACTACATCGGATTTTTTTTTTATTTTTTTCTGGCAAAGAATAACAATATATGAGAGGATGAAAGAAAAAAATTTGAATATATGTATTTTTAGATTAAAAATATTTCTTTATTAGTTCCCAAGTTCTCTCTTGATTATGTGTGTGTGTGTGTGTGTTGTGTGTGTGTGTGTGTTTGCGTTTGGGTTCAAATAAGAAGTTTCATTTTCCTATGAAAACTAGGAACGAAGATATTTTGGTCCCCTACTTTCATCTCAAAAACTCACTTACATCTTCATTCATCTCCTACAACCATTACCGTTCCACCATCCACCGCCACCACCGCCACCACGTTGCCTGAAAGTTGGCCGGAAAGTTGTTTGCCAGAATTGTTGGCCGGAAAGTGCACTGGAAAATTTAGTCGGATAAGCCAATGGAAAAGTTGCCAGAAAAGGTCACTCTCTCAATCACTTGTGTTTTTTAACATTGAAAACACTAAAAAACACACACACATCACATTGGAGAAAACACAATTGTATAATATAATTTGATAGGAGAATTGACATGTGCCTTGCATATGAAGAGAGAAAGTCAACAAATGTATCATTTCATTTATGTCATTGCCCTTATTTCCCACTTGATTTATCTTCTAAACTAATCTCAATCATCCAAGTCCAAATTCAACAGAAAAGATTATTTGTTATCCTTCTACAAAAACAATACTTTTTATTATAACTTAACCTATATAAGCAGCGGTTATGGTAGGAATAGATAATTTCTTAAGAAGCCTAATAATAAAATGAAACCTTGGATTTAGGCATTTTATGGTTGAGATTAAAAGTAGGCTAAAAACCATATGGTGTTATATGTTAAGGAATAAAGCCTAGTATGTTTTATTCTAGCCAGGTGTGTTTTATTTTTAGTAATTCTTACACTTCTTAGGAAACTATGTTTTTTTATTTTAGCCCATATATATATACACACACATAAACTAAAATTTAAATTTAAAGTTTGAACTTTATTACGCTTGTATGTTTATCAAATTTTCCTATATATAAAAATAGATATAATATTTCTTGGTACCTCTCACAATAGTTAGTCTCATGATAAATCAAATTTAACAGATCTTTATTCTATAAACCATATATATATATATATATATATATGGTTTCGTATATAATTTTTTAAAATTTATTCCTAGCATTCTGCACGATCAACTTTATTAAGTTCTAACTAAATTGAGGTTTTTTTTTCAAAACTCGTGTTAGTGGAAAAACTATTTACCAAAATTGTGTTCTTTAAAAACTATATACCAACATGTTATTTTTCGTTTATTTTTGTACTTGTCTTTTATAATTTTAACCAAACTTCTTTTTCTTTATATACATATATATATATATATACACACACACACTTATATATATATATATAGGATTAGGTTCATTTTAGAAGTATTTGTAGTGTGAGAAGTGCGAGAAGAAATTTTAACCAATTAAAAGATTTCTTTTTTATTTTATGATTATTTAAATACAAAGGTATATGAGTAAAATATAAAGTGTTTTATTTTGTAACCCATGCTCATTAATAGTTTAATTAATGATAAGTTATTAACTATTGGTAAGTTACAAACTATTTTTTTTTATTTCATCTAAAACTTGAACCATTAAAATCCATTTGATCAAAAATCGTTTTATTTGAAACATGGCTAATTATTATTATTTTTTATTTAATCTCAAATGTGAAGTTTTTTTTTGCTTTGATTTATCGTAGGTTTATCTTATGTAATGTAGATATAGATACGTAATGTTGTGTAGGGACACTTTAAGATGTTGCGTAGTCTAAATTAATGTAGTGTAGACACACTTTCAAATATTCCGTAGTCATAACTAATGTATTGTAGGCAAAACTAGTGTAGTGGAGTCACACTTTCAGATGTTGTGTAGTCATAACTAATTTAGTGTAGACAAAAGTAATATAGTGTAGGCACACTTTCAAATGTTGCATAGACATAACTACTATAGTGTAGGCAAAACTAGTATAGTGTAGGCACACTTTCAGATGTTGTGTAGTCGTAACTAATGAAGTGTAGGCAAAACTAATGTCGTGTAGGCACACTTCCAAATGTTGTGTAGTCATAACTAATGTAGTGTAGGCAAAACTAGCGTAGTGTAGACACACTTTCAAATGTTGTGTTGTAAGGCCTCGTTCCCAGGAACCCTACTTTCACGCTGGTTGGATTTACTCATTCACATAATTCGGAAAATCAGAGTTAATTAAAACATTTCGCAGAATGAAAGTCAACCATTCTTACATAACTTAAATACTTTGTCTTAAACGGAAATAACATAAGTCTTTAACATTAAATATAAATAACACGTGACTCTTCGTTTCTTCGATGCCAGTCTTCCTTTATTCGCCACGTGCCCCCCTCTAAGAAACCTGCCTCGTTCTACTCACCTGCGTGCATACTAAAAGTCAGCTATGCTGAGTGAGTTCTAGTTAGTTAACATACATTGCATCCACTTACTTATTAATACGTGTCCGAGGATACGTAATAATTAGTTACATGTTCTTCTAACATTCATACATACATACATACAAACAATCTTCCATACTTTATCTGACTTTCTTTAATTAATACCTACATGTCCCTTCTATATTTTAAAGAGCCTTTCGCCCTATAACCTTCGCAGATATAATTAGGGTCTGCAACCCTGTATTATTCGCAGATATTAGTAGGGTCCGCAACCCTCTATTCTTCGCAGATATTATTAGGATTCGCATGAGTTGCTACAGTACCGAGTCGCTAAAGTGTTTCGCATGAGTTGCTACAGTACCGAGTTGCTACAGTGCCGAGTCGCTACAGTGTTTCGCATGATTTGCTACAGTACCGAGTCGCTACAGTGTTTCGCATGAGTGCTACAGTCCCCCGATGCGAAGCGATTGCTACAGTATCCCCCCCCCCCCCCCCCCCCCGTGCGAAGCGATTGCTACAGTACCTTGGCGATGCGATTGCTACAGTACCTCAGAAGCGACTGCTACAGTACCTGATGCGATTTTTTTTTTGAGAATATAGCACCAAAACTTCCAAAAAGTCAAAAAGACTTTAGTATAAAAATCAATAAATCGGCCTAGATCTGAGTTTTTAAGCCGAATATGAGCTCGGACACAAAAACTTAAAACACTAAAAACTTAAATTTGGTGATTCTCGTGTATTTCCAAGGTGTAAGGGACTCCAAAAGAGATGAGTAACACGAAATCAATCTCAAATCCAACAAAAACTAAGATCAAAACCCAAAAAGTTTGACCCGAAAACCACAAAAAGTCGAGCCAAAAGCTCTGATACCACTTGTAAGTCCTCTAGATAGATCTCAAGACTTGACTCGGATCAATCCGTGTTGTTGGTTAGCGGAAATCACTAACGACACTCGGATCTCGGATCTTAGTTTGTTATTATAAAATAGAGAAAATGAGAGGAGAGGTTTTGGAGAGAGAGAAACTTTATTTTCTTGAAGTAGTGAAGAGTTGTTGTGGAGAAACGGGTAGGTGACCTTTTATAGGGTCCCCATTTCTCCAAAACTTATAAAATAAACGTACCGAGTACGTACTACACCGACTAAAAACAAACTAAAACGACATATACAATCCTAAAAACAATATAGGATACTGGCCCTACACAAGTCCCTTGATTCACCACTGCTCGGCCCGTTTAATTTCATTTTCAAACTCATATTGACATCTGGATCTTGAATGTGCTCAACACAATACAGTCATGGATACCGGGAATCAAAGAGTATTACAGTGTTAATGATTTACTTTTTAACTTGAGCTTGATAATTTATTTTGAGTAATTTGAAATATATGTTGATTAAATAGTTTTTATTTATTGTTAAAGGAAGATCCAAACAAGGAGTTGAACCAACTTTCTGATCTCTCCACATGTTTTCCTTCATAAAATAGAGCGGTTGACAAAATAAAAGGGATGAGCTCGGTATCGGTACGGTACCGGTACCGAAAATCGTAAATTTTTGGTACCGGCACCGAAATGTTCGGTTCGGTACAGGTACCGGTTCCGAAAATTCGAAACCTTGGTACCGATTTCGGTACCAGTACCAATCGGTAACATACCAATTTTTGCTCATCCCTAACTAGCACCACGAATTACAAACATCAACATCAAATAAAGCTACAAATCATATTACATCAAAATTTGATATTTATATCAATCTTTTTTTATATCTGAAAACGACATAAATGTTATGTTATTTTTATTATCTCATAAACAAGGGTTTGATCAGGCTAATGGTGTTATGTAACTTATATCAATTAAGCAACTACAATAATAGTATAGTAGACTATAATCTAAACTAAAATAATAATTAATATCTACCCTTAGTCCATTAGAAATATCCAGAAATTAACACATACATTACACTTCATTTCCTCTTACAAACTTAAACTCCTAATTAAAAATATCTATTTCGTTAACCGTTTTCTCTTTTCATATTAATACAAACTTCATGTCCAGAGAGCTGAGATGACAGCAAAGATCACCAGGCAACACCTTATGGAATTTCTATTTCGTTTCTAAACCTCAGATTCACTTATCTCATTAGGTAATTGCTATTCAGATTCACTTTCTAAACAGTTCTGAATGTTCGATTTCGTTTATTATCGTGATTTGTTGTTTCAAGTCGCGGATTTGAATGTTCGATTTGTATATAACAGAGATTTGTTTATGATTTGAGCTGTTAGGTTATCGTTTATAGAGATTTGTGTATGTTTGAGCTGTTAGGTTATCGTTTATATAGATTTGTGTATGTTTGAGCTGTTAGGTTATTGTGTATGTTTGAGCTGTTAGGTTATCGTTTATATAGATTTGTGTATGTTTGAGCTGTTAGGTTATCGTTTATATAGATTTGTGTATGTTTGAGCTGTTAGGTTATTGTGTATGTTTGAGCTGTTAGGTTATCGTTTATATAGATTTGTGTATGTTTGAGCTGTTAGGTTATCGTTTATATAGATTTGTGTATGTTTGAGCTGTTAGGTTATTGTGTATGTTTGAGCTGTTAGGTTATCGTTTATATAGATTTGTGTATGTTTGAGCTGTTAGGTTATCGTTTATATAGATTTGTGTATGTTTGAGCTGTTAGGTTATTGTGTATGTTTGAGCTGTTAGGTTATCGTTTATATAGATTTGTGTATGTTTGAGCTGTTAGGTTATCGTTTATATAGATTTGTGTATGTTTGAGCTGTTAGGTTATTGTGTATGTTTGAGCTGTTAGGTTATCGTTTATATAGATTTGTGTATGTTTGAGCTGTTAGGTTATCGTTTATATAGATTTGTGTATGTTTGAGCTGTTAGGTTATTGTGTATGTTTGAGCTGTTAGGTTATCGTTTATATAGATTTGTGTATGTTTGAGCTGTTAGGTTATCGTTTATATAGATTTGTGTATGTTTGAGCTGTTAGGTTATTGTGTATGTTTGAGCTGTTAGGTTATCGTTTATATAGATTTGTTTATGACTGAGCTGTTAGGTTATCGTTTATAGAGATATGTTTACGACTGAGCTGTTAGGTTATCGTTTATAGAGATTTGTTTACGACTGAGCTGTTAGGTTATCGTTTATAGAGATTTGTGTATGTTTGAGCTGTTAGGTTATCGTTTATATAGATTTGTTTATGACTGAGTTGTTAGGTTATCGTTTATAGAGATATGTTTACGACTGAGCTGTTAGGTTATCGTTTATAGAGATTTGTTTACGACTGAGCTGTTAGGTTATCGTTTATAGAGATTTGTTTAAGACTGAGCTGTTAGGTTATCGTTTATAGAGATTTGTTTATGATTTGAGCTGTTAGGTTATCGTTTATAGAGATTTGTGTATGTTTGAGCTGTTAGGTTATCGTTTATAGAGATTTGTGTATGTTTGAGCTGTTAGGTTATTGTGTATGTTTGAGCTGTTAGGTTATCGTTTATATAGATTTGTTTATGACTGAGCTGTTAGGTTATCATTTATAGAGATATGTTTACGACTGAGCTGTTAGGTTATCGTTTATAGAGATTTGTTTACGACTGAGCTGTTAGGTTATCGTTTATAGAGATTTGTTTACGACTGAGCTGTTAGGTTATTGTTTATAGAGATTTGTGTATGTTTGAGCTGTTAGGTTATCGTTTATATAGATTTGTTTATGACTGAGCTGTTAGGTTATCGTTTATAGAGATATGTTTACGACTGAGCTGTTAGGTTATCGTTTATAGAGATTTGTTTACGACTGAGCTATTAGGTTATCGTTTATAGAGATTTGTGTATGTTTGAGCTGTTAGGTTATCGTTTATATAGATTTGTTTTTGACTGAGCTGTTAGGTTATCGTTTATAGAGATATGTTTACGACTGAGCTGTTAGGTTATCGTTTATAGAGATTTGTTTACGACTGAGCTGTTAGGTTATCGTTTATAGAAATTTGTTTGTGACTGAGCTGTTAGGTTATCATTTATAGATATTTGTTTATTATTGAGCTGTAGTGAATCAATTTGTTAAGTGTAGATATGGTCAACATGTTGTTTAATAATTAATATGCTTTTTTGAATGGATAGTATGGGTAAATGCAAGAGGCTACATATAATTTCTAGCGACTTGGAAGAGACTATTGAAGAAAATGTTGTAGATAATGAGTACGGCGATCATCCCAATGAAATGCAAGGTGATCAATCGGATTCTGAAGAATGTCGGTCTACAAATGAACAAGGTATCGGTTAACCTAATGATGCTCGTGCTATTTGATCTTGTGAATTACTATGTGTTTCAGGTTTTTATATTGTATCACCCAGTCTTCCCTGTTCCTGTTTCTTTGAACCTCTTTGCTATAAAACACACTTCATTTTGTTAAACTATAAAACACACCTTGGTTTTAAAAAGCATTAAAAAGGGGCAATTGCATAATTAGAGGTGAGCAATAACCGAACTGAAAACCGCGAAAAACAAACCAAATTAACCTAAAAGCGGTTACGGTTTTGTTTAGGGCTACAATCGTACATACACCTTTAAACCTCCATTTCATGTAATTCTAAGCAAAAAGTTGGTTTAGGGGTACTCTTCGGGGTTCGGGTTGTTTGGGTCGAGTTGGGGCGTAATGGAAATTAACCCAAAGACCAATCCGTTTATAAGTGAGTTGTTCGGGTTTCAGGTAGAATTGATCGGGTTAAAACGGGTTGGGTTTTGGGTCACATTCAACCAACTAGTATAAGTATAAAGTATTCACCATTTGTAGAGTTCTATATGCGTTGGTCGGTTACCAACTAGTGATTAATACGAATTAATTTGATTGGAATTTTATATGTAATTTTCAAACACTTAAAAAATTTTGACAAAAAATCGACTGATTTGGACCCAGTTTGACTGACTACCGATTGGGTGAATAGAGTCAGTAGCATGTCGATTAGAGTTTAATCGATGACTAATCACGATTTTAGAACAACAGATTAAATTCGACGGGTTTTGACAAAAAAATTTGTCGAACAGCTAAATTAAACCAGCTGGATTTGCTAACGGTTCAGCGCTTTTAACTATTTTTGAATTTTTTATTTTTTATTATTTTTTATGTCCATCACCTTACTTAAAAATTAACGTAACGAACAACATTAATCTCTACTAACAGTACATATAACTTGAACACATTAAGTTGTATCATTTTTTTATTAATTAAAACTTGTTTAGGTGCTCCCAAAAATGTCAGAGGTTATACCCAAAAGGCTGAAACATGGAAAATGATTAGTGGTCAAAGAATAGTTGTCACCTTTAACCAGTTTGGACAACCCGTGGGGGATGAAGGTAACGAACTTGTTCAGTACCTTGGGACACTTGTGAGGATGTCCGATCATGTATCGATAGAATATTCTGATTGGAGAAAGGTTCCCGAGCAAAAGAAAGAATATGCTAATATATTCACTCATTAAGGTATAGTCTTTTATCAAGAGTTATATGTAGTAACTCGTTAAGTAAGAGGTATATGCTAATATATATAGTTTTTATTTGTAGTCCAAATTTGTTATTCATCCGAAAGAAACAAAAGAGATTAAGAAATAGATCTTTTATAGCATGGGGAAAAAATGGAGAATGTGGAAACTTTCGTTGAAGACACGTGCATATGATTCAAGCCGGTCTGTTGATGAAATTGTGGCACAACAAACTAAGAATGAAAATAGACTAGATCCAACTCAATTTAAAAAACTTGTTACTCGTTGGTTCACTCCGGAATTTCAAGTAAGAATGATCTATAACTTTGATGTCTTATACAATATATATATGTAAATCTTCATACAAATCATCAATTTCTAAAACTTATAGTATATTCACATATTTAATTGAAATCTTCTGTACAATTGTCTATTTTCATACTAATCATTCACTTTCATGTATTAATTTACTATTTACCATAGAGTACATGTGAAGCTAAAAGATCGAGCCGGTCAAAGATGAAGGAGCCTCATGTTACCGGGACAAAGTCGTTTGCTAGAATTTCTCATGAAGAGGTATTATTTTAGCTATTTTGAATTAAATTATTGTCTTCTTTTTTATTTCTTGTCCCTTGCTAAACATCAAACATAAATTACAGGCTATAAAGAATAATGGAGTACACCCAACACGAGGAGAACTATATATAAAAACTCACACTCGTAAAGATGGAACAATTGTTGATAAGGAAGCCGCTGAAGTTGTGGTAATGTATCCATTCGAAAATAAATGATTTTCATAGTCTATTTTAGTCTTACTTTATAAGATCACCTAGAATGAAGTATATGCTTGCTTTCTCGAACTTTGAAAGCTTAGTTACTAGAGTCTAGAAATCTTATAGTTCTTTGATGCATCAAATTATTAACTTGGGAAAACCATCAGTTTATTAACATTATTTGTGCTTCGGTCTTTTCAAAATTACTTACCATTATTATTTTGTATTTAGGCATCATTAAAAGCTATTGCAAGTGACTCTACAAGCATAACCGGAGATCTTGGTGATTTTTCAAATGATGGCTAGTCAAAAGTTAAAGGCCCGGAGAAAAGGGGATACGTTCGATTGGTTGGAAGGATGCCGACCGCAAAAAGTAAAGGTGATTCTTCAACAAATTCACAAACAATTGATCAACTAATGAATGTTGTCAATGTTATGTTGAACATCATTCAAGAACACATTCCCAATGCAAACTTGTCTTCGGTTCTTAGCTATACGAACGTAAAGGTACTCACATTCATAAACTATTGTTTATTCTTTTTATGGTTACATATCTATGTATTAACATTTTCTCATTTATATGTTTTAGGTACCGGGAACAATTTCTTCGGTTAACCAAGTATCATCTTCACGAAATAACAATGGTAATTTGTTTTATACAATTTGTTTGTAACTCGAGGTGCAAATCCTAACCAGTTAACCGAACCGAACCGGTTAATAACCGGTGTTGGAGAAATCGGTTACTTTCCAATTGTAACGAAAGGAACAGGTTAGGGATTTTCACACAGTAACCATTTAGAGTATTAATACACATACACACCCATATATATATATATATATATATATATATATATATATATATATATATATATATATATATATATATATAATATAAAAATATTTGGCTCGAGAGTCGGCTTGAGCTTGACAATGAAGCTTGGGCTCGTTTATAGAACAAGCTTATTTTTAGGCTCGGGCTAGCTTAGCTTTTTCACAAGCCAATCCTGACTAGCTCGCAAGCGTTGATATGGTTGATTTTAATAGGTTATTATCGATTTTAGATTAATAATTAAGCCGGTTACACAATTTAGTGTCTATATATTTACATATTGAAATTTTTTTATTTTTTTTATTAGGTACCTTGTATGAAGATTGAAGATGGTGAAAGGGGCTAACAAGTGGTGAAGTTTTTAGTTTTATTCAAGTATTTGTTACTTTACTTTTTATATGATTGATATTTTGACTTAACTTGAGAGCTATTAGACATTTAATATGTACTTGGAATGTGATTGAACTTTTAATTGTGGTAAAGATATTATGATTTCTATATTTGATGGTTTTATTTTTATTTTATGTTGTTAAAAGGTGCCATTAAGATCCCAAATATTTGTTGTGGTAGACCAAAATAGTGTCACTAAGAGTTCAAGGTTTAGCGGCGGACAAAAAAGTGTCACTAATACCCAAAAGTTTGTAATGGCATACAAAAAAATGCCACCGAAAGTCCAAAATGTTTTATGGCATACGAAAAAATGTCACTAAAAGTTCAAAAAAATTTTAATGGCATACGAACAAAAATGCCACTGAAAGTCCAAATGTTTTTAATGGCATATGGAAAAAATGTCACTGAAAATCAAAATGTTTTTAATGGCATCCGAAAAAATGCCAGTAAAAGTTCAAATGATTTTGATAGTATATGGAAAAAATGCCACTGAAAGTTCAAAATGTTTTTAATGGCGTTCAAATAAACATGCCACTGAAAGTCCAAAATGTTTTTAATGGCATACGAAAAAAAGTGCCACTGAAAGTCCAAAATGTTTTTAATGGCATACGGAAAAAAGTGCCGCTGAAAGTCCAAAATGTTTTTAATGGCATACGAATAAATGCCACTAAAAGTCCAAAATGTTTCTAATGGCATACGGAAAAAAAGTGTCATTAAAGCCCAAAAGTTTGTAGTGGCAGACGACAAAAGTGCCACTAAAAGGCTTTAGTGGTAGCGCTTCTAGTGGCACTTTTTGTGTCACTCATTCTAACAAGGTTCTTTAGTAGCACTTCTTTGGTTTCTTGTGACACTTTTTGTGTGCCATTAAATAACTTTTTATTTGTAGTGTCAATTGAGTGTAGACATAGGTTTTAAATTTGTCTTTTAATTCCATGAGTTTTTAAAGGCAATTTAAGTTTCATCCTGACTCCTGAGTGCCTTTAGAAATGTTATTTTTTTCCTTTTTAAGTGTGTGTGGTGTTATGCACGTTTAACTAATTCAAAGCGCCTACTTGGCTACTTCTTTCTTGAATCATCCGGGCATTGTCACCCGAACATCCCAAGCCAAGATATGCTGATATGGGGAAAAGTTTCACAATGTTCCAATCTGTATTTGTCATTAGTCGCAATCATATTATCGATTTTATTAGTATCGCTTTTCCGTTTATTAAATAAGTTGTTATGGATGCCTCCAAATTACGACATCTTTCATTTTAATTCCCTCCACTTTTGAGTTTACTGTGCATACAATAAGGTTTGTGCAATACCTTGATTTTCATATATATACATTTTATTCATTCATAGAATCATAATTTTTTTTTATAAAAAATACATTTTATTCAATAAACTATCACGGAAATGTGGTCAAATCATAATTTTTTTATAAAAATTTATACTATATTTAAATACTTTGAACATAGAATGATATCACATCATATTTATATAAATATTCTATTAGTTTATACGAATGCTTTAATAACCGGATCGGACAGCGAACCGGACGGGCAACCAGTTCACCGGTATAACCGGTCGAACCGGTTGGATTGGCCGAGAAACTTTTGTCCCAAAAATGACGGTTAAGGCTGAAAAATAGAATTTTCAAAGAAAAAAAATCATTGTAAACTCGTTCAACCGGTCCGACCATTGAACTGGTTCAAAGCGATTTTCTGGCAACCGAACGAACTGTATAAAACCGGGCCGGTCAGTGAACCAAGTCCCGATCAAACTGGTTTGATCCAGTCTCAATAACATTGATTTATACAAAAGTTGAGATCATAATTGCCATCTATTTTTTGATAGTTAAAGTTAGTTAATTGGAACGGTTTAATAAAACCCAATCAAAGAGTTGAATGTTCCACAATCACATAGGAGCTTTACCTTAAAAGATGTGCAAATAACCCATTAATGAAAATTATGTAACTTTCGCATGTGAAATTGAATCACAAAAAAAAAGCCACATAAAAATTGGTCGTCAAGATAATCTCCCCAACGTATGCCACGCCCGCATATGAGCATATACGACTACCCCTACACAATTTGGGTTTTAACTTGTAATAATTTACCGACTTGTTTATGTTAGTTTTAAGTTCAAATAGCATATCCAAACATCGTGCATTCTCCATTATACTTATCAATTACCAAGCATCATAAACTTACCATGAAATCCCCTGAGACTTGACGTTTCGTAATGGTGAGCTACAATTCTCCATGAATTGTAGTCTCATAGGCGTGTTCTTTGTATCCTTTTTGATTTCATACTTCTTACTAAATAAACAAAAACATAAATCTTTGATTTGTTTTCAAACTCCATTAATCCAAATTCCATCATTATCTATATGGGAGTTGTAGATTAGGATACTTACCTTCAGTTAGAAATGGTCCTATTAGATTAAACAAGTATGGATGATGAAGAACCCAAATTTGTACTTTGTTTATTTTTTTTAGTTAAACAAGTTTCACCTCCACTTTCTTTGTTTCTTGTTCTTCTCATTGGCATACTGTTGAAAATATATATACATGTAAATTGTTTCAATGTTGATACTAAATAAATGTCAATTTTTAGATGCTGAGATGTGTTAAACAAGTATTTTGGAAGCAAATGCTGATGTAGCATTGGTCGCATTTGTCACCCTACACCAATTTTCAACGGTCAACTTTCTATGCAATTTATATTTTATTTAATATAACAATCACGTAAGGTTTCTATGTATTCAATCTACACCGGCAATGGCACAGAAAAGCAAGATCTTGATCATAGGAGGGACCGGGTACATCGGAAAGTTCATCGTAGAGGCGAGCGCAAAAGAGGGAAACCCGACTTTTGTTTTGGTCAGGGAAAGCACAACCACGCATCCAGAAAAATCCAAGCTCATAGACAATTTCAAAACTCTTGGTGCCACAATTCTAATTGTAATAAGAGGCTTAAGTTGTGTGTTTGTTTTGTGAATTAATCTCAATAATCTTGTTTTCTTGACCATTTAAGAGGCAAACTTGTGTTTTTCATGAACCATTTTCAGGGAGATATCAATGATCATGAAAGTTTAGTGAAGGCAATCAAGCAAGTCGATGTTGTGATCTCGACAATAGACGATGAACTGATAGCTGATCAAGTCAAGCTCATTGCAGCGATTAAAGAAGCAGGAAATGTAAAGGTAACTTTCTGTTTTGTTCGAAAATATCTAGTTGACTAGTTGATTGTATACTATGAAAATATTTGTTTTTGTTTAGTTGCTGCAACTATATATGAGTCTGTTGGCTCTATATTAACTCAGTATCATAATTAACCTATACTCTATTTATGTAGAGATTTCTACCTTCGGAGTTTACAACCGACGTCGACCATGTCAATGCGGTCGAACCAGCGAAGAGCATGTTTGGGAGAAAGGCGAGCATTCGTAGAGCTGTCGAAGCCGCAGATATCCCACACACTTTCGTGTCAAGCAATGGTTTTGCGGGCTACTTTTTACCAACCGTGGGGCAAATGGACACAAACACCGCCCCTAAAGAGAAGATAAGCATCCTAGGAGATGGAAAATCGAAAGGTACATTCGTTAATGCATCAAGTAATATTAGTTAGTCATAAAGCAAAGGACAGTGGTACATAGAACTGGAGTTGACTCAACCTTTTAGAGGCATAAAAGCGGATTTAAAAACTGGGTCTTCGTTAAAAAAAAAAAAAGAAATGCGATTTTTAATTGACACAATCACAATCACACTTTACCTTATCAAAATCTAAAAATTAAACAAAGTTAAACATATAAGACCAAAGGCATAAATATTGGGAGCCCAAGCTCCAACCTTTTTTTCTATTCAAATTTGATATATTCACCTGATATTATAGAGAACATACCAAAAGACTACTAAGAACCAATCTCTTAGTGACTTTGTGCTGTTTTATTCTATCTAGTTGTATTTGTCAAAGAGGAGGATATAGCTTTGACTACCATCAAAGCAGTTGATGACCCGCGTACATTGAACAAGACATTGATTTTCAGACCTCCGGGCAACACATTGTCGTTCAATGAAATTGTTTCCATTTGGGAAAGCAAGATTGGCAAGACCCTTGAGAAAACATATGTTCCCGAAGAGCAAGTTCTCAAAAATATTCAAGGTGAGTTGGATCAAAGAACACGTTTAATTAAAACGATTTGATTTTAAAGAAAAAATATATACCGGAAAATAATAAGTTGCTATATTACAGAGGCTCCATTTGGGTTAAGCAAAATTCTTTTGTCCATAATGCATTCTGTATGGCTCCATGGAGATGGAACAAACTTTGAGATCGAACCTTCGTTTGGTGTGGAGGCTAGCGAGCTTTATCCAGAGATAAAATACACCACGATTGATGAGTATCTTGCTCAAATTGCAAAATAGTATTGCTTTCATGTATCAGAACAATCATTGTTAATGATTGTACCTTTCCTTGTTGAAACACAATGATGTTGTTTACTGGATTTTATATAGTAATGGTTGGGTGTTAACATAAAAGATTCATGATTTTAGAGGAATTGTAGATTCTTGGCATAAATATGGGGTAAATTTTAGGGCGTAATTAGCAGAATTTATTAGGATGTACGTTTCTTTTAAAGCCATAGATGCCAAACGACTACCGAAACCATAATCACCTAATGACACTAAAATTAGCATACAGTAATGAGCGTACGCACTCAGCTGATTTATAGAGGTGCAAAAACGGGTTTCAAACCTTAAACCGGTTTGGTTTGGTCAACAAAAGTCAAAACTGGTTTATGGTCGGTTTACCGGTTTTGGCCGGTTTCGGTTCGGTTAACCGGTTTTAGTAGAGAGAATTGCGAACCGGTCCCGAACCTACGGTTTCAGTTGGTTCCAAGCTAGTTTCTACAGAATCGGTTTCAAACCGATTCGGATTCGATTCGGTTTTCAAGTATATTAGACGACATATATTGTGAATATATTTTATATAGTTAGGATGATCTTATTTCCTATTTTGTGTACCTTTGTAATATTATTTATACTCCTTTGTTTAATGAGAAAAGGCATTCGATTCAATTACATTAACATGGTATCACAGCCTCTCTAGTTTTTTTTTTCAGCCGGCCCTAGCATTCTTCATCGGTTCCAACCGATTTCTGCCCTAGCTTTCTTCATCGGTTTCGACCGATTTCTTCAACCTGTTCACTACCATGAGCACCAATCAACCACCTGCAGAAAAACCAACTACTCTTCATCCCGTGTATACGGTCACAAACATTCAAAACAAAGTTCACGTCCTCGACGGAAAAACGTTTACCTACTCTTCGTGGGTCAAACTTTTTAAACTCCATGCCAAGGGGTACAAAGTTATGTCACACATTAATGGAACCGATCCGCCTGCTGCTACCGATCCAGCTTTTGCTGCATGGTCAGAAATTGACGCCATAGTCCTTCAATGGATTTATGGCACACTACATGTCGATATCCTAAATCGTGTTCTTGAAGCCGAATCAACGGCTTATGAGGCGTGGCAACGTCTTGCAGCAATTTTTTTACAATTTTTTTAAACAACAAAAGTTCTCGAGCCGGGGCCCTTGAACATGAGTTCACAACTCTAACACTTAAATCTATGCCGTCGCTTGAGGCCTACTGTCAACGCCTAAAGGAGCTTGCAAATCAACTCAGGGACGTTGACCAACCCGTCACCGAAAATAGACTAGTTCTTCAACTCGTTCGCAGGTTACCGGTTGAATACGATGTTACTAGTACTATAATTAATAATTCTTCCCCGTCATGGGAAGAGGCTCGAGATATGTTGGAACGAGAACACCAACGCCAAGCTGCTCGGGATGCTCTGGCCATTGCCAATACCCCTCCCTTAGCTGCTATTGCCTCCAATCCTTCCACTGGTCAACGCACGAGTAATAACACTGGCACTCGCCAATCTGATTCTCGAGCACCAAATTCATCTCGTGGGAATTGGAGTTCAAATAATCGGGGCAGAGGCAATAACCGCTGGAACAATAATCCAAATAGAAGCAGAAATAATTTTGGTCCACAAAACCAAAATAACTATGGCCCAAACTTTGTTGGCCAACCACAAACCAATTGGCCTAATTGGTGGGGCATGCCGCCACCACCTTGTCCGTTCCCCGCCCAACCTGGTTGGGCTCAACCATCATGGACTTCAAATCAGCAAATTGGATCAGGTTCTCATGGGTCTTCATCCAATAACAACCCACACTCCAGTCCACAGGCACATTTTAATGGATTTGAACCCACTAATTTGGGTCAGGCTTTTCAGGGCAATAAATATTAATCAGGATAATTGGGTTATGGACACAGGAGCAACATCGCACATAACCGCAGATCAAGGTAACATCTCTCAACCGTTAACTTGTTCAATTAACTCTATTCTTGTCGGTAATGGCAACCATGTTCCAATTCTCGGATCAGGACACACCACCTTACCTCACCTAAATAAAAACCTCAAACTTTATAATATTCTTTACGCCCCGCAAATTATCAAAAATCTACTTTCTGTCCGTCAATTTACTATCGACAATTGGCTTTCCGTTGATTTTGACCTGTTTGTTTTTTCTTTGAAGGATTACCCGACTGGGGAGCTTATATCCCGCCACGACAGTGATGGCCACATTCAATCCAAGTCAACAAGCATCCACGTTTCTCACCTCTACCATTTCCAAATCATGGCATGATCGGCTCGGGCACCCGGGAAGACCTGTTATGGATTTTTTAGTTTCAAATAAATTTATTTCATGCACTAAACTTTGTTCGTCTTTTGTTTGCCATTCATGTAATGTTTCTAAACATAGAAAATTACCTTTTCTTGATTCAGTTTCTAATACGTTATTACCATTTGATATCATTCATTGTGATTTGTGGACATCTCCGGTACAAAGTCATGCAGGTTATAAATATTATATGGTTCTTATTGATGACTTAACACAATTTACATGGGTCTATCCTCTTAAATTTAAGTCAGAGGTTTTCAATAAATTTACACAATTTCATGCATTCGTTCGAACCCAATTTCACACTTCCATCAAGTCTTTTCAAAGTGACAATGGACGAGAATTCGACAATCACCAATTCAAATCTTTTGCAGCCTCCCACGGTCTGCAATTCCGTCTCTCATGTCCATACACCTCACAGCGAAAAGGTAAATCTGAACGTATGATCTGGCGCCTCAACGAAATTATGCTCACCCTTCTAATTCGTGCCTCCTTACCTTGCAATTTTTGGGTCGAAGCACTCCACACATCTACCTATCTTCATAACATTCTTCCAACCCCACTACTTAAAAACCTCACCCCAACCGCCTCCCTTTATAACCGACACCCAACATACGACCATTTACGCACTTTTGGGTGTGCGTGCTACCCCAACACCACAGCTACTCGCCCACACAAGCTGGCACCACGGTCATCCTTGTGTGTGTTCCTCGGTTACCCCGCTGACCATCGGGGATACCGTTGTCTCGATCTTACAACCGGAAAGGTCATTCTTTCCCGACACGTGACGTTTGACGAGCAAACATTTCCTTATGCTTCAACCCATAACCAACCATCTCCATATTACTCCTTTCTCGATCCATCCCCATCTCCTACCCTGTTTCAACAACCCTTTTCCACCGCCATGTCCCCATCACCCCAGCCACTGACCCGACACCCGATTCCGTTTCGGCCGACAATAATTCCCACCCATCTCCTCAGACCCAACCAGATACAATCCCACCCACTCCACCTACCACAATGCCCCAACTAAACAACCAGCACACTTCCACAAACACAACACATTCTGCCAATAACCATCCCATGGCTACTCGTTCCAAACATGGCATTGCTAAGCCTCGTGTCATCCTTGATCATCACACTCAACCCTCTCTACCTATTTCACCAATTCCTAAATCTCACACCCAAGCCTTAACCGACCCAAATTGGAAACACGCTATGCTAGATGAGTATAGTGCTTTATTGAACAATGAGACTTGGGATCTCGTACCTAGGCCGGCCGATGCACATATTATTTGTTGTATGTGGTTATATCAACATAAATTTCATGCGAATGGGATTTTGCAGTGATACAAAGCACGTTTAGTAGTTAATGGCAAAACTCAACAGGTTGGGATTGATTGTGATGAGATCTTCAGCCCAGTAGTTAAGCCTACTACGATTCGGACAGTGTTAAGCCTTGCTGTTTCTCGAGCTTGGCCAATTCACCAGCTTGATGTAAAAAACGCATTCCTTCATGGTGACCTACATGAAACGGTTTATATGTTTCAACCGCCTGGTTTCACGGACCCGACCCAACCAGACTATGTTTGTAAACAGAAAAAGTCTTTGTATGGTTTAAAGCAGGCGCCTCGGGCCTGGTATCATCGGTTCGCTTCATTCATTAATCGATGTGGGTTCAAGAGTTGTGTGAGTGACACTTCTCTATTTATTTATCGGCAAGGGAACGATCTGGCCTACTTATTGCTTTATGTGGACGATATCATACTTACCGCTTCCAGTACCCGCCTTACTAAATGCTATCATCGGTATGCTTTCCAAGGAGTTTGCCATGTCTGATTTGGGTGACTTGCATTATTTTTTAGGTATTAATGTTGAGAAGAAGAATGGGGGCTTATTTTTGTCTCGGGCATCTTACATTCAGGACATACTCTCTCGCGCTAATATGACAACGTGTCACCCACTTACCACTCCCGTCGATACACACTCTAAATTGAGTGCTAATAGTGATCCGACGATTGCTGATGGTTCGTTATACCGTAGTCTAGCTAGGGCTTTACAATACTTGACTTTTACGCGACCCGACATCTCTTATGTTGTTCAGCAGGTTTGTCTTTTTATGCATGATCCCCGTGAGCCCCACATGGCATTTCTCAAGCGCATTCTTCGTTACCTAAAGGGTACAATTGAGTTTGGTCTTCATATTCATCCTTCCAAATCTTTGCTTCTTACTGCGTATTCTGATACGGATTGGGGGGGATGCCCGGACTCTCGCCGCTCTACATCGGGTTATTGTATATACTTTGGTGATAATATGATATCATGGTCGTCTAAACGTCAAGCTACTAAAATCTCTCGCTCTAGTGCTGAAGCAGAATATCGGGGTGTAGCTAATACAGTCGCTGAAACAAGTTGGATTCGTAACCTGTTATTGGAACTTGGCATACCTACACGTTCGGCCACCATTATTTATTGTGACAATGTCTCTGCCGTTTATTTTTCGAGTAACCCGGTTCAACATCAACGAACAAAACACGTTGAAATTGATATTCATTTTGTCCGGGAGAAGGTTCAGGTGGGTCATGTCCGGGTTCTACATGTTCCTGCAGAATTTCAATATGCAGATATCTTCACCAAAGGATTACCTAAGGAACTATTTACTCGTTTTCGATCCAGTCTATGCGTTCGTCCTCCTGCTACCGCTTCGACTGTGGGGGAATATTAGACGACATATATTGTGAATATATTTTATATAGTTAGGATGATTTTATTTCCTATTTTGTGTACCTTTGTAATATTATTTATATTCCTTTGTTTAATGAGAAAAGGCATTCGATTCAATTACATTAACAAAGTAGGCTAATCTCAGGGCCGTCTTTGACCCCATACAGTGCTCAGCCAGCATCTAGGGTATCCCGCCTTCCAACTTCCCTCTTTATGACGTGGACACTGAAGCTGCTTACGACCAAGAAGTGAACCAGTATGCTGCCTTCCCGCATCCGGTGGTGGAGAAGGTGAACGAAATTGCTGCTGCTGATGATGGGCTAACTATTCTCAAGGCTTTCCTTGAACCGCCACAGCCAACTGATGGAGCGGGTTCGAGTGGGTTTGGAGGGAGTGGTCCTGAAGTTTGAACCTTGAGATCCCTTCCCACCGTTAGGATAGATTTACATTTCTGTAGGCGGGTAGATACCTGGCCATTCTTGTAATGTTTGAAATGTTTGTGCGGGTAGGACCGTCACTTTAACTTAATGACTTGCTTTATAAACGTTATATGACTTGCTCATTCATATTATAGTTTAATTTGGCACTTGTTTTGCCTCATAAACAATATATGATTCGCTCGTGCATAGTTTAGTTTAACTTAGCAATTTTCCAAGTGTTTTGAATAAGTTAACATTTCGACGCGTGGTTGTCAATAGGTTAGTGTTCAGTTTCCTCTATCATGATTGTGCGGGTAGGACCGTCACTTTCATTTAGTGGGATGACCAATCTTCACCTATAACTGACCTACGTGAAGGTTTTCCTCATCTTTTCCTTAGAAATTTCTGCCGTTTTTTGTGTTTATGCGGGTTTTGCCGCCTTCCACACGCAACGACTTCCCCACTTATTTATGCGGTGAATACCGGCATATCAGTGTTTTGAATAAATTAACCTTTCGACGCGCGGTTGTCAATTGGTTAATGTTCAGTTTCCTCTATCATGATTGTGCGGGTAGGACCGTCACTTTCATTTAGTGGGATGACCAAACTTTACCTATAACTGACCTGCGTGAAGGTTTTCCTCATCTTTTTCTTAGAAATTTTTGCCGTTTTTTGTGTTTATGCGGGTTTTGCCGCCTTCCACACGCAACGACTTACTTCCCCACTTATTTATGTGGTGAATACCGGCATATCAGTGTTTTGATCATAAGTATAAATGTAAGACCATCAGCGTCAATGTGATTTGGAGAATCATTTCCATTAGAAGTGGCTCTAGGCCTTTTCTTTACAAGTTTGGAATTGATCTACATGCAGCCTGTGTAATTGAGCTCCCTTCCATGTTCTTGGGATGGGGGTGTCATCGAGCCTTTCGAGCCGATATGTACCTGGTTCGGAATCTCGTTGTTTACGCAGTATGTAGTCTCCAACATTGAAGCTGCAGTTTCATCCGTGTTTTCCCCAACTGGGGTTCTACACGCATTAGCCTGCTTAGCGTCCATTACGCCACGAGGTGAGTGAGTTTCCCATTTCTGACGAATGCTTCGACGACGTCCTTCAAGGCTATGCATTCCTCCGTGGTGTGGCCTTTTGTCCTGTGGAAGTCACAGGATTTGCTTTGATCAGCGTTTGGACGCTGTCGGATTATTGGAGCCTCTGGCCATGGGAGCCTCTCGGTGGCAAATATCTCGGTGACGCTTTTGGTGAGTGGCGTCCATCTGGAGTTCCGGTTCGACGACTGCATGTTATCCTTTCCGCCTAACCGAGGGTGCGAGCCGGATGAGGTGCCAAAGTTTACCCTTGACTGCCAAATACCAAGCTTCCTCTTTTTGTTTTGTCGGGCGGTAAGGACGTTGTTTTCTCTTGTTTTTTGAGTGTAGAGGTTTGTACTCTGGGGAAGATCTCTACCCAGTTGCTTTTCCGTTTCCGCGAAGCGTTTAGCTGCTGTCATGATGGCATCCCACGTGGATGGCATGCCATCTTTACCCGTTAAGGTGCGGATGAGCTCTGGGTCTTCCGCGCCCTGGATGAAAGCAGCGCGGACAAGATCTTCGCTAATAGTGCCCAGACTTAGCTTCTTTGAATTGAAGCGCGTGATGAAGTCTAGTAAAGACTCATCTTCCTCTCGGATGCAGTTGAGGATCGTCCATTGCTCTTCGGTATACTTTCTTTGTTGACTGAAGTGTTGGCTGAACTTCTGTTGGAAGTCTGCCCAATCGTAGATGTGGTGGACCGGTAGACGGTCGAACCACGCTCTGGCTGCCCCAACAAGCGTCATTTGGAACATGTAACACCACGTGGGTTCCGTCCAATTGCTGACAGTTGCCCCCGCTATGAATCTGTTCAAATGATCGTCTGGGTCAGATATACCATCATATGTGCCTATGTTGGACATTTGTTTGGCACTTTTCGGGGCAATTGCTTCCGCAATGTCCCTTGCAAATTTGGACGTTCCCCGCATTTGCAACAGTTGGTCTAAAGGTTTTGGAGAAGTCCCGTGGGTTTCCCCCCGCGTTCCTTGGTTTGAAGGTTCTCCAAAATTCCTTCTTGGTTGGAAGTCTGCTTGTTTAAGCTTCCCTTTCGCCCTATGGCGCGGGTTTGCGTCACTGTCAGATTCTTCCCAATCTTTATCATACTCGCACTCATTACTCATGTTGAGCTGTTGAGTGCTTCCGAATTCGTCAGCCTGTTGGAGTGAACGTAAGCGTTCATCCAACTCAGCTTGGAATTCCTTCTGACGTGCTTCCGCCCACGCTTTAACTTGATCAAGTGTTTGGCGGGGGAGCCTCGTCTTGTTGTCTCTCCAACTGGGTATCGGTGAATCCCAGGGGAGGATTATTTACTGCACTTGCCCCGGCTTGGGTAACCGGGGTAGTGTGTAAAAATTGTGTACTCGCCGGTGTTCCCCCTAGTAGCTGGGGTTGTGGTTACCGGAGTTTCTTGGTCACTCGTTGGCCTTGGCACCGGAGTAACCTTAACAATCTTTCCGGAGGTTTTGAAAAAACTGAGAAAATTAGTTCTAGCTTTTATGCACGGATGGCGCCAATGAAGAAACACTAAGTGACCCCGGCGGATTACGGATAATCTTAGGGTCAAGTAGATGTTTCCCACGAGGGTTAGGTCCGGCAAAGATGGTTATTCTTCTGATGACCTGCAAAACAGACACCGTGAGCTCGTCACTGAGAAGGGGGGGGTACCTTCTTGTGACCACCCTCCGGCGTGAGAATCAGACTAGATTGCTCTGAATATAAGTGTATATTAAGAGGAATAGCTAGAGAAGATATGTGATGATATAAGATGATCATACCGTTCCAAGGTGTTGGAATATTTATAGCCGAAGGTAGGTTTCCAAGCAGGTACAGCCAGCTGTATAATATTCCTTTTCTACCAACTGTGGGCTACGCACGTGCCGTGCTGGTGGTTGCTGGGTAGGCAGCGGCTGATAGTGACATGGCCGGCTGTGTACTATTCCTTTTCCACCAACTGCAGGCTATGTACGTGCCACGATGAGGGTTGGTGAGTAGGCAGCGGCTGATAGTGACATTTTGTACTAGAGCGTGCTCCTCGTCGTACTGTTGTCAGTGAGCTGTCACCCTGTGATGGGCTGCTTTGGTCAGATCTTGTCTATTTTGTCCATACCTTGGCAGGTATAGTACAAAAGATCCTCCGGAAGCGTACGGACTGGCTCATTTGGGCGGGAGTATTCCCGCCTTGCTCATTCCTTCTTCAGGTGACATTACTGAATTATTGAGAGTTAGTGCCTTGTGCGTGTAGCCTTACTATTAGTGCGGGTAGCCTTCCCTGATGGCTTGTATCCGCAGCTGCGGGAACAGGCGGGGTACTTCACCATTGGGAGGCTTTTCCTGCGGGAACAGCTGGCGTACTGCGCGTAAGGTCTTCATCTCTCTGAGCATGGTGAGTCCTGCGGAACCAGTTGGTCTTTGCGCAGACGTCCCTCTTCAAGGTGAGTCTTGCGGGTCCAACTGGGCTCTGCTGGGACCTACCTCTTCACTATTATATTCTAATTATGATCAGAAGATGCAGCATTTTGTTTGAACATCAGAGAAAACATTTACATTCACAAATGTAAAATAGTAATCCAAGTAGTTGTTTCTTAATGCATGGCAGATGCTGAAATCATAAAAAGATCATCCTTTTCGCGCTTGGCCTTCTATCTGAACATGGAAATCCTGATATTATTTGTGTACCTCGCAAACACTTCCTCAACAAGCGAATCGTCAAAGTGAGTCAATACCAAAGGCTCTGCAACCGCTCTCACACTTCTGCCCGTATTGTATCCTTGTACATCCTCTTCAGATACACACTGATATAAATATTAGGGACTATTCTTGCATCCCAATTCACTTCAAAAACCTCAATACTATTAATGGTGAACGACCCTTCTTTCTCAACTATGTTACTGACATCTTTAGGACTAGGAGTGTGCATTGGAATGTCGAACAAATCCAATTTATCTTCTTTTATAAGACCCTGTTCAACACTTAAGATTAACTAAAGTAATTAACTTTAAGTTTATTTCTTAGATATGTTTATGGAGAATGGATCCATAATTAATGAGTCGAAGGCTCCACAAATTAATTATGTTTATAAAAGTTTTCATGCTGAGTCAGGTCACTGTTAGGAAATAGCTGGTTTGTGTAAATGCAATCAGCCAATCAAAATATTTAATAATTCATTTTTGATAAATCCATGTTTACAAATGTTGCATGTGGAACCAAAACAAGATTTCGGCTACACAGAAACTTATATATTTTATTGATTGAACAAAAGATAAAACATTTTATTTGAACCTTACAGAAAAGCAATTACATATTCAACAGTAAAATAGAGCAATCCAAATAGTTGTTTCTTGATAGTAGAAGCTCAAATCATAAACAGATCATCCTTTTCGGGTCATCGCCACAGTGACATTAACGAGCTTGGCCTTCTCTTTGGACATGGAAATCTTGATTTTGTTTGTATACCTCTTAAAAACCTCCTCAACAACTGATTCGCCAAAGTGACTCAAGACTAAAGGCTCTGCAACAGCTCTCATACATTTGCCCATATTGTATCCTTGTTCATCCTCTTCAGATAAACTGTGATTGCTATCTGTGCATGCATCCCAATTCACTTCAGTAACCTGAAGACAATCAATCACGAACGACCCTTCTTTCTCAACTCCATTACTCACTTCTTTAGGACTTGGAGTGTACTGTGGAATGTTGAATGAATCTAGTTTCTCTTCTTCTATAAGTCCCTGCTTTCAACAATTTAAGGTTAACTTTAAGTAATTTTAAGTTATATCTCAAAGAATCAACTATTTAAGTTTAAACAATAGTTTATACCTCGGCAATCATATCATTTAAGGAAGCGGCTAAGAGGTCCCATACGTAACAACATTCTTTGCTACAAGGATCATCACTTTGCCTCCCTAGTATTGTTAAGACCATACGCCCCCCACTCACCATCTCCTCCGCACGACACTTGAGAAATGTCAAAAAATCGCTTTGAAATTGCTCACGGTATGCTTTTATTACGCTAGGAGGGCTTGTTGTTGACATGTATATGTTTCCCTTGTTTGTATTCATCATTTTAGGAACCTGTTTAGTTAAAAAATTTTATTCCAACATAAATTTATCGTCCTTATATATACATTATAAGTCGAGTTGATTATCTATTATAGTTACTATCTGTTTTATCTTTAAGTTGATTTGTTAATTATTTTTTATTTCTAGTTTAGAATAGAAGTTTTCTCATTATCAACTATTATTATTATTATTATTATTATTATTATTATTATTATTATTATTATTATTGAAACCTTTCTATAAAAAGATTTTTGAGAGAGACAGAGAAAGAGAACCAAGTACCTGAGAGAGCCACATGAGACTGTAGGAAGAGTAGACAAAATGAATGCTTTTTCTAAGAAAAAGCCTGGTATAGAATGATCCAGGAACACCAGAAACATAACATGATGAAGAAGAGTTGGCCACCAATTGGCTTGCAAGGTTCTTTTGAAATTTTGACACTGAGAGAAAAATGTTGTTGAAATCATTATGTGGTAGGTCGTTTAAGTATATTTGTATTTCGGGTGATTCACCATTGCCTAATTTGAGTCGGATCTTATCAATTGAGTTAACGAGCTCCGATACCACTAATAATGTGTTTGGTCCAGATGAACATCCAAGATCAGCCATGATTAGAGTTTTCGGGAAATTCATAGCCGAATAAAGATTGGTCAAAGCATCATCGATTATGGGTTTTGTCATTGATATAACCTTTCTCTACCAAGCACCAAACGTTAACAAAATACATAAATTAGTGTCTTTTTACACTAACTAATAAAGCTTACACACACACGTATATATAGATATAGCCTAAGTATAAAATAAAAACCCACTTGAGTTGTGAAAACTTTAGAAACTCATTCTCAATCACATGTTTTTAATTAATGTTTAAATCTTGTGGTCCACAATTAAAGTGAATAAAAAATGTAAATATAAATATAACTTTTTCTCTCTTCTGAAAACATATATAAAAATTAGTAAAAAAATGTTAAAAAATAGCAAAACATTTTTTTTATGTTTCGATGTTTTGTATTAAATGTTACAACATATATTACATATAACAAAAAAAACAATGTTACATAGGATTTTCGTGGGTTTTCACAACTCAAGAGGGTTTTCATTTTAACCTTACCCTATATATATATATATATATATATATATATATATATATAACATGCATGCAGATCATGAATTAATTTAATGAGCAGTAAAATATTGTTCAAATAACATTTAAAGCGAAATTATCTCACACACACACACACACACATATGTGTGTACTAGCTTTTATCTCTCGTATTACGGAGTTGTTTTACATTATTCGTTTTTAATATATATATATTTTTTTGGACTTTTATTTTATTTATTATAAGAAAGTTAATAATATACTTGTGATATGATAATGAAAGGGTTTTACAAATACATGAGATGCTATAACCTGGTTTAAAAGGTGTGTGGTAGGGCTGTAAACGAACCGAACGAACACGAACAAGGCCTTGTTCATGTTCGTTCGTTAAGAAAATAATGTGTTCACGAACACTTACCGAACGGGATTTTATGTTCGTGTTCGTTTATTAAGGAAATTAATGTGTTCACGAACGGTTCACGAACACAAACGAACACAAATAAAATCGGCAGAGCGTAGATATTAAGACCGATGTATTCATCAATGTGAATAATGAAAGCCTGTAAACGAGTCGAATGAACACGAACAAGGGCATGCTCGTGTTCGTTCATTTAACTTTAAAAGAACACGAGCACTTGATCGAACAAATATTTATGTTCATGTTCGTTTATTTAAAAAGGGACATTTGTGTTCGTTTGTTTAAAATCTAAAAGAACATAACTGAACAAAGATAAACGAACATACATGAACAAATGTAAATGAACACAAACAAACTTAAAAGAACTTAAATGAACACAAATTAACAAATATAAAACCTTTAAACAAATGACATATCTAGATATTATTTAATTGTTTTTTATTAATACATAAATGAACATAAATAAACAGACATAAACGAACATAAACGAACGTTCATGAACATAAATGAACAAACGAAACATGTGTTCATGTTCGTTCGTTTAATTAAACGAACACAAATTTTTTGCTCATGTTCGTTCGTTTATTAGATAAACGAACATAAACGAACTTTCCGCCGAACGATTCACGAATAGTTCACTGAACGTTCGGTTCATTTACAGGCCTAGTGTCTGGGTTTGGTGAGACTCATGACCCACTTATTTTTTTACTATAAAAGCGTTTCTTAATTATAAATAATATTTTTTTTTTCAAAAATTGGATATTAATTTTTAGATTATCTCTATTTTATAAGATTTTTATATCAAATATTTGGTGAGATTAATTTTTAATTTAAAGAGATCCTATAACCTGTTTAAGAGCTATCTAGGTTTGGTGAGACCAATACCGGTAAATTCGGGTCAAATGCATGAGAGACATTCATTTACAAATAAAGCAATCTGGTTGTTTGAGAGAATGTACGAAGCAACTAGAGAGCTTTTAAAGGTTTCGTTTATATATTAACTTTTAAAGTTTTCATTATATATATATATATATATATATATATATATATATATATATATATATATATATATAGTCAGGTTATCCTACAAAAAGAGACAAATATGAGACCACTCAAAAAAATAATGAAAAGTTAATAAAAAATCATAACTCAAAATTTAATAAAAAACAAAAAATGTAAAATCATAAAAATGTTTCCACCGTCTTCCTCAATAAAAAAAACCTCGAAAAAGACACAATGTTAAGAAAAAAAAAGATCATTTTGTCTTTCATTTATCATTATGTTTATGTTTATGTTTATTTTCGTCAATAATTATGTATTTTTTCCTTGATATTATATTTTGCGACACATTGTGTCTTTTTTTATTTATCATTATGTTGCTTGTTCATTTTTGGCATTGCGTCTTTTTTCTCGACATTATGTTATTAATTTCAGCTGTTTTTTTGGAACGACAGTGACGGGGAAAACATTTTAGTTTTTAAAATTTATATTTCGAGTTATGATTTTTTTAAATTTTTTATGGGTTTTTTGTGTGACCACAAATCCTTCTCACACATTTTATTTTTGTCTCCCTTTATATATATATATATATATATATATATATATATTGTGTGTGTGTGTAAATCGTTATATATATAAATCATTTGTAGGTATATTTTCTATAATAACCTACAAAAGTGTAGGTTAACATTTAGAAATGAAATAAATATCACAAATTAATTTGATGAAATTTTTCAAGAAATAATATTGAAATTCGTATGAGGTTTTATACGTGTAAAATTCATGATATATACCTGTAGAAGAGAATTGTTGGAATAGCTATAATCTCCATTTCCGCCATTCATACGAAGCACATCACTCACGTCCATCTCTCTCACTGACTTCCGCACAGATTCCTCTGATCTCTCTCACTACACTGAAACACTCACTCTCCTCTCTCTCTCTCTCTCTCACTACACCAAGATACACTTCCAATTAATATGCCTCTTGCGTTTGGGCTACCTCTATTTATACATACTGATGACCGTGTATCGTACCACAATAATTTTATAATCATAAAACATTTGCAATATTCTTTTCATATTTCGTGATGGTTGTTGAGACTATTTAATTAGTTGATTACTATATTTTGTTTTCATATATAATGGATGGTCTCAAATGACTCGAAATTTAATCATGTTTCGTATTGTCCTTTCCATACCAAAGAGTACCCTTCTAAGTAATAGTTACAAGGTATGGCGTTGATGAGACTCTTTATAACTCTGTTTAGTTACTAAAAATCGATCAAAGGTGGTTAATCTAATCCAGAATTAGATTCAGTCAGCCAACTTGGATTGATTTTTACTTAAAAGAATATAAATAGAATCGTATTTCTATAACATTAAAGAGCGCATATCATTTTTTTAATTAATGACTAGCAATTTTCAAAATATATATGTATTTCTCTTATTTATGTTAGCATTCACCTATTTTGTTATAAATATTAGTAAACTTATGATTTTTGGCATATACATATATAATATCCAAAATCTATTTTCTATACATTTATCATGTCCGGAGGTATCCGAGAGTACTCCGAGTACACCAACTCACAAATCAACCGTTTAGCGACTTTTGCAACATTGTTTTGATCGCATACCATCAATCCAAAAAACTAGTTCAATATAAGATATTTTGAGAACACTGAGAACTCATATGAGACATGAGAACTTTAAGAATCACCTAAAAATATGTGCTTTTTTTTTGTTAATTTGGAAGAGCTTCTATACACTTTTAGGAATATTTTCAAAATGGAAAAAGAAAAATGGCGATAGAATTTTTTTTTAAATTCGACCATAGGTACCGTTTTCGTATGCTACATATGTCGCATGCACTTTCATATAGGCTTTAATAATGTTTATGTCCATGCTTTGTTACTTTTACATTAGTATTCACAACTCGATTTTGAATAAAACCTATATCGAGACATATATAAAAGTAAGCACGTCATAGTGGTGTATTCTAAATTTTATCGAAGATGATATTTTAAAAGTTATAAAATAGAAATAAAAAATGTTTAAAGTTAAATATAATAATAAAATAATCAAAATATTAAAAAAAATCAAAACTAAACTCATAAACAAAAGGGGTGTTGTTTTGTACGTCATCGCAGCAGCCCATTTGCTAAATTAAAAAAAAAAAGTTAGGTTAGTCACTATTTTTTTCAAATATTTAAAATTTATAAATATCGTTTATTTTATAAATAAATGCGTTTTTTCCGATTAAGAATAACCATAAGAAGGATGAAAGTGTTTTTTTTTTTGAAAATATTTGTTTATATATATACACATATATATATATAGGGAGATGATCAAGAGAGAACTCCTTTTTAAAGAGAGAACTAGAGAACTAATAAAGAAATATTTTTAATTTAATTAAAAAAACTATTTTTAAATTTCCGTTTTTGCCATTATTCTTATATTATGTTACCATTTACTCGAAAAATATAAAAAAAACTCATTGTAGTGCACATATGCAATACATCGACTTTTTTTTATTGCATATGTGCACTAGTGTGTATTTTGATACGTGCAATAATGTTGAATAGCATATATGTAATTTTTTGTATTGTATTAGTGCAATAGTGTTATATTATATACAAAAATATCAAAAAAACAATATAGTGCATATGTGCATTAGTGTTGTATTACGTATATGCGATAGTTTGTTTCAAGTACAATTATTAGTGTTTGTATTTGCATATATTCAATAGTGTGTATTGTATAATGCAATTGTGTTGTATTATATGCAATAAAACACTATTGTATATACACATTAGTGCACATATGCACTACATCGCCGGTATTTTTTTTAGGAACAATATCATCTTATTAGAAGGAGGAAAGAAAAAAAATCGCAAAATATTTTTTTAAAAAAAGTTAAAAATAGTTTTTATTAGTTCTCTAGTTCTCTCTTTAAGAGGAGTTCTTTCTAGATCTCACCTATATATATATATATACATATATATATATATATATATATATATATATATATCTTTATTATTTCTTAGTTCTCTCTATAATAAGAAGTTATCTCTTGATCATATTCTTATATATATATGGGTGATTTCAAATGAAAACTCTTTTTGAAAGAGAACTCAAGAACTAATACAAAATTATTTTTAATTTTTAAAAAAAAATTATTTTATAATTATTTTTCTTTCATCCTTCTTATGTGTTGATATTATTGAAAAAATAAAAATAAAATAAAACACTCAATGTAGTTCATATATGCAATAGTTTGCAGCATACATGTAATAATGTTGTGTTACATATAATATAACGCTATTGCACATAGACAGTACACATTATTGTATATATCCGATATAACTATTGCACGTATACAATACACACTATTGTATATATGTAATACAACACTATTACACATATGTACTACATCGATCTTTATTTATTTATTTTGCAAATAATATAACACTATTGCATACATACACTATAACACTACTTCACATATACAATAAACATTATTGCACGTATGCAATACAAACACTATTGCATATATGCACTACATCGGACTTTTTTTTTATTTTTTTCTGGCAAAGAATAACAATATATGAGAGGATGAAAGAAAAAAATTTGAATATATGTATTTTTAGATTAAAAATATTTCTTTATTAGTTCCCAAGTTCTCTCTTGATTATGTGTGTGTGTGTGTGTTGTGTGTGTGTGTGTGTGTTTGCGTTTGGGTTCAAATAAGAAGTTTCATTTTCCTATGAAAACTAGGAACGAAGATATTTTGGTCCCCTACTTTCATCTCAAAAACTCACTTACATCTTCATTCATCTCCTACAACCATTACCGTTCCACCATCCACCGCCACCACCGCCACCACGTTGCCTGAAAGTTGGCCGGAAAGTTGTTTGCCAGAATTGTTGGCCGGAAAGTGCACTGGAAAATTTAGTCGGATAAGCCAATGGAAAAGTTGCCAGAAAAGGTCACTCTCTCAATCACTTGTGTTTTTTAACATTGAAAACACTAAAAAACACACACACACACATCACATTGGAGAAAACACAATTGTATAATATAATTTGATAGGAGAATTGACATGTGCCTTGCATATGAAGAGAGAAAGTCAACAAATGTATCATTTCATTTATGTCATTGCCCTTATTTCCCACTTGATTTATCTTCTAAACTAATCTCAATCATCCAAGTCCAAATTCAACAGAAAAGATTATTTGTTATCCTTCTACAAAAACAATACTTTTTATTATAACTTAACCTATATAAGCAGGGGTTATGGTAGGAATAGATAATTTCTTAAGAAGCCTAATAATAAAATGAAACCTTGGATTTAGGCATTTTATGGTTGAGATTAAAAGTAGGCTAAAAACCATATGGTGTTATATGTTAAGGAATAAAGCCTAGTATGTTTTATTCTAGCCAGGTGTGTTTTATTTTTAGTAATTCTTACACTTCTTAGGAAACTATGTTTTTTTATTTTAGCCCATATATATATACACACACATAAACTAAAATTTAAATTTAAAGTTTGAACTTTATTACGCTTGTATGTTTATCAAAGTTTCCTATATATAAAAATAGATATAATATTTCTTGGTACCTCTCACAATAGTTAGTCTCATGATAAATCAAATTTAACAGATCTTTATTCTATAAACCATATATATATATATATATATATGGTTTCGTATATAATTTTTTAAAATTTATTCCTAGCATTCTGCACGATCAACTTTATTAAGGTCTAACTAAATTGAGGTTTTTTTTTCAAAACTCGTGTTAGTGGAAAAACTATTTACCAAAATTGTGTTCTTTAAAAACTATATACCAACATGTTATTTTTCGTTTATTTTTGTACTTGTCTTTTATAATTTTAACCAAACTTCTTTTTCTTTATATACATATATATATATATACACACACACTTATATATATATATATAGGATTAGGTTCATTTTAGAAGTATTTGTAGTGTGAGAAGTGCGAGAAGAAATTTTAACCAATTAAAAGATTTCTTTTTTATTTTATGATTATTTAAATACAAAGGTATATGAGTAAAATATAAAGTGTTTTATTTTGTAACCCATGCTCATTAATAGTTTAATTAATGATAAGTTATTAACTATTGGTAAGTTACAAACTATTTTTTTTTATTTCATCTAAAACTTGAACCATTAAAATCCATTTGATCAAAAATCGTTTTATTTGAAACATGGCTAATTATTATTATTTTTTATTTAATCTCAAATGTGAAGTTTTTTTTTGCTTTGATTTATCGTAGGTTTATCTTATGTAATGTAGATATAGATACGTAATGTTGTGTAGGGACACTTTAAGATGTTGCGTAGTCTAAATTAATGTAGTGTAGACACACTTTCAAATATTCCGTAGTCATAACTAATGTAGTGTAGGCAAAACTAGTGTAGTGGAGGCACACTTTCAGATGTTGTGTAGTCATAACTAATTTAGTGTAGACAAAAGTAATATAGTGTAGGCACACTTTCAAATGTTGCATAGACATAACTACTATAGTGTAGGCAAAACTAGTATAGTGTAGGCACACTTTCAGATGCTGTGTAGTCGTAACTAATGAAGTGTAGGCAAAACTAATGTCATGTAGGCACACTTCCAAATGTTGTGTAGTCATAACTAATGTAGTGTAGGCAAAACTAGCGTAGTGTAGACACACTTTCAAATGTTGTGTTGTAAGGCCTCGTTCCCAGGAACCCTACTTTCACGCTGGTTGGATTTACTCATTCACATAATTCGGAAAATCAGAGTTAATTAAAACATTTCGCAGAATGAAAGTCAACCATTCTTACATAACTTAAATACTTTGTCTTAAACGGAAATAACATAAGTCTTAAACATTAAATATAAATAACACGTGACTCTTCGTTTCTTCGATGCCAGTCTTCCTTTATTCGCCACGTGTCCCCCTCTAAGAAACCTGCCTCGTTCTACTCACCTGCGTGCATACTAAAAGTCAGCTATGCTGAGTGAGTTCTAGTTAATTAACATACATTGCATCCACATACTTATTAATACGTGTCCGAGGATACGTAATAATTAGTTACATGTTCTTCTAACATTCATACATACATACATACATACAAACAATCTTCCATACTTTATCTGACTTTCTTTAATTAATACCTACGTGTCCCTTCTATATTTTAAAGAGCCTTTCGCCCTATAACCTTTGCAGATATAATTAGGGTCCGCAACCCTGTATTCTTCGCAGATATTAGTAGGGTCCGCAACCCTCTATTCTTCGCAGATATTATTAGGATTCGCAACCCTTTATTAACCGTTCAACCATACAATCATACATTCGTTCGTTTCTTACCTTTATCCGTTACTTATAATATAATTAATTATAACCATGGGCATACTAACTAATCATTCAATAACATTCACATACATACACAATTGTGCCTATTATACACTTACCATTTAAGGTAAGTGTATTAATCTAACACGTCGTAGTATGCACACAGCCCCGAAAAACGTAACACAGAAAATGGGCTAGAACTCACCTGTAGTCTGGTCCGCTCGGAGTTAATCGTAATTCCTTTCTTCAGTTGAGCTCGACTAACTGCTTATTAAATTGCATGTATTAATCCTCTATTTTTAATTATTTTACATTCAAAAGTTAACGGAGTTATCCTTTACGTTAACTGAACCAACCGTAAAACCTTATCGAACCGATTATATTAGTTTAATAAACTTTAGCTTCATTTATTAGTTTATTAAACCTTAACCTCCTTATTATAATTCTTTAACGAGCTTTGACGGTTTCTAAACAAACATTCGGGCTTTGATTCCTAAACGAGGCGGTTCTCGGGTTCGGTCCATTCCACCCTAGTTCACTATTCCACTCTAGTTCGTTATTCCACTCTAGTTCACTAGAGCCAAATCCATTCCACTCTAGTTCACTAGAGCCGAATTCCAATCCACTCTAGTTCACTAGAGCCGATCCCTTTTATGTTCCAGACGAGTTGCATGTTTCCAGTTTAGCCAAACTTTCTGCCCGAGTATCTAACTATATTTGAGTCGACCGAACTTTTGAATCGAGTCTCCCGTTTCACTCGACTCACCTTTGCCGAATCCAATTTATATACGTATATATGATGTCTAATCATTTAAATCTATATCCAACTTTCTTACTTGGTTCAACTAGATTTCATTTATGTCGGTTTGGGTTCGGTTCGTTTAACTTCTAACTTTCAAGATTTACTGGCTTTATCTTTAGATCTTGAAAAAAAATAGAAACAAGATGAAGATGAAACGAAAGGCAAACTTGGATCTTAAAACGTACCTAATGGATTCGAATATATTAGAACTTGTTTACTTTAAAATCTTAAACGAATCTTCTTAAATCTTGAATGAAGGAAAGGGAATGTTGTAGGTGTGTATGAGCAAAGAGTTGTGTATGTGTATGTGTCTGATGGTGAAGTGATGAAATAAGGATGATTAGGGTTTTGGGAAGGCTTATATAGGCTAAGCCCAAAGGCTTTAAGCCCATAATCGTTTTTAAGTCCATAACAACCCGATACTTATCTTATCGTCTTTTGATTATTTAATTAAATTAAATAATGCAACATTAAACACGACTAAATAATTTATATAATTTTATTTGATAATTTCTCCAAAACGCGGACGTTACAAGTTTTCCCTCCTTAAAAAGGTTTCGTCCCCGAAACCTATCTATTACACAAACAATTGAGGATAGAACTTAAGCATTTCTTCCTCGACTTCCCACGTTGAGTCGGATCCTTTGCGATGTTTCCATATCTCCTTTACCAACGAAATATCCTTGTGACAAAGTTGCTTTTCTTTACGGTCAACGATTTCAATCGGCTGCTCGATGTAGTTCAACCGCTCATCTACTTCTATGACCATTAACGACACATGAGACGTGTCGTCAGCGAAACATTTCCTTAAGTGAGAGACGTGAAAGGTAGAGTGAATCCCTTCCAGTTCTGCAAGTAAATCGAGCTTATACGCCACTTCTCCTACACGAGCTATGATCCTAAACGGTCGAATATATCTTGGTCTCAACTTTCCTCTCTTCCTAAAACGGATAATACATTTCCACGCCGAGACCTTAAGCATCACGTTGTCGCCAACGTTAAACTCGATTGGTCGTCGTCGTTTGTCGGCATAAGACACACATTCGCTAACGTTTCTGACGAAATGGCCTCTCGTATAGGCAGAAAGTGAGCATTCTTAGTTAATCGGTCCACAATCACCCAGATGGTATCATTGTTCTTAGCTATACGCAGTAGCTTAGTTATGAAATTCATGGTGATGTGTTCCCGTTTCCACGTCGAATCCTCCTAAGGTCATTACAAAAAGAGTAACATGGAACTCACTTCCCTCTAATTCTACCTTACCGTCCTTAACCATTCTCATTATCCTAACAGAGGTATCACTAGCCGTTTTTTTTACCATAAAAGTTTTAGGCACACGACAACACGTCATTTTAGCTACCTTACAAAAAGTTACATTTACGTAACTTCTATTAGCATCCGAATCGAATAAAATAGAAGTAGAAATACCGTTTACTAGAAATGTACCTGTCACAACATCGGGAATCTGCTTGGCCTGCTCCTGTGTTAGCATGTAAGCTCTGGTCTTTGGCATCTTCTCAGCATCCTTTTTTCCACTGTTTCCAACTTCAGTACATTCCCTCTCCATGTGGCCCGTCTTACCACATCGGAAACATGCTGGTTCTGCACCGCACTCATTGGCGTAGTGTCCCATCTTACCGCACTTATAGCAAGCATTCGACCCAAACTTGCACTCTCTTCCATGAGCCTTCCCACATTTGCGGCACACATTAGAACCAGTTCCCCATTTACACTCCCCACCGTGCATCTTCCCACAAATTTTGCACAACATCTTCTCCCATTCCTTATGTCTCTTATCTCTTGAATCACCAACTGGGTACCGGGTCGTTTAGCAGGAGCAACCCACTCCTTTTCTTTCTTCTCCTCTACCAACACTTCATTCACTGCCAGGTCCTCGTAAATCATATCCGCAAGTTCCACCGCGGAATCAAAAGTAGCAGGTCTACTTGTCTTGACCAGTGTGCGGACGTTTGGTGGAAGTCCTCTGACATAACACTTGATCCTCTTAGCCTCAGTATTCACCATCTCTGGCGCAAGTCTTGACATATGGTTAAACTCAGTAGTGTACTCGCGGTGTGTCATCTTTCCCGCCTTCAAGTTCAGAAACCTCAACTCAGCCCTTTCAACCTCAGCATCAGCACAAAACTTACTCATTACCATCTCTCTCAAATCATCCCACCTCATAGCCTTAATTTCAGCAGCAGTCTTTCTTTGTTCAACAGTTTCCCACCAGAACATAGCTTCATCACCAAACGACTGAGTAGCGAAGCCCACAGCTTAGTCGGGACGACACTCGCTAATGCGGATAACCTTATCCATTACGGTTATCCACAGAAGGGTAGCGATCGCGTCACCAGTACCGGTTAGATTGGGTGGGTCACAACTTTTGAAGGTTCTATACTTTCAACCACCCCGGCCTCTCTTTCCCTCATTCATCTTCACAGAACGTTCCTCGCTTGATGCCTCATTCTCTGTCTCAGTATCCTTCTTACTACTCTCCCCAGTCTGCTCAACAGTCTTAGTACGGCTTTCAGTAGACTTGTCTGATTGGAGATTCCTCACTGCCGCAACAATAGCTTGAGTAATCACAGCTTGAATAGTGGGATCTAGCGGATACTCTTCTTCTCTCACAGTCATGCTTCTTTCTACACTAGGCTCAGTAGTCAGTTCTTCGGAGGATACTTGGTTAACACGTGGCCTACCACGGCGTCCCTTGCGTCCTCCTTGTCCAGTGGTCTTAGTACCAGCCATTTGAATTCTATAGGAAAAACACAAACATCGTCACGTGAGGAACTATTTAGTACAAGGATAGTAAGGCTGCAGGTAATAACAATGGCCAGATGGGATTAGCTGGTCACGCTACTCTCCGTGTCCTATACACTTCCTCTCGTGTGTCTACCTGTGCTTGGTTCTACTTAAAGCAATTAAAACATCAAACATTCAAATAGGAACAAACAATTCTATCACTAACAATTCACATAACTTTCCTTACTTATCCCTACGTTATACGTAAGGAAATTTAACGTATTAAGCTTGCTTGAGTGACACGTGGCATTCTCTGACTGGCATCTTCTTTCTATTCTTCTTTACGTCACATTCTCTGTTCGAGTCTAAGCATGTAGGATACTTATTCTCTCGAACTTATGCTCTGATACCAACCTGTAAGGCCTCGTTCCTGGGAACCCTACTTTCACGCTAGTTGGATTTACTCATTCACATAATTCGGAAAATCAGAGTTAATTAAAACATTTTGCGGAATAAAAGTCAACCATTCTTATATAACTTAAATACTTTGTCTTAAAACGGAAATAACATAAGTCTTAAACATTAAATATAAATAACATGTGACTCTTCGTTTCTTCAATGCCAGTCTTCCTGTATTCGCCATGTGTCCCCCTCTAAGCAACCTGCCTCGTTCTACTCACCTGCGTGCATACTAAAAGTCAGCTACACGGATTGAGTTCTAGTTAATTAACATACATTGCATCCACTTACTTATTAATACGCGTCCGAGGATACGTATTAATTAGTTACTTGTTCTTCTAACATACATACATACATACATACATTCATACAATCTTTATACCTTATATGACTTTATTTAATTAATACGTACGTGTCCCTTCTATATTTTAAAGAACCTTTCGCCCTATAACCTTCAAAGATATTATTAGGGTCCGCAACCCTTTATTCTTCGCATACATTATTAGGGTCCGCAACCCTCTATTCTTCGCAGATATTAGTAGGGCCCGCAGCCCCCTATTCTTCGCATATATTATTAGGGTCCGTAACCCTCTATTCTTCACAGATATTATTAGGGTCCGCAACCCTTCATTAACCGTTCAACCATACAATCATACATTCGTTCGTTTCTTACCTTTATCGGTTAATTATAATATAATTAATTATAACCACGGGCAAACTAATTAATCATTCAATAATGTTTACATACATACACAATTGTGCCTATTATACACTTACCATTTAAGGTAAGTGTATTAATCTAACATGTTGTAGTATGCACACAGCCTCGAAAAACGTAACACAGAAAAGGGGCTAGAATTCACCTGTAGTCGGGTTCGCTCGGAGTTAATCATAATCCCTCTCTTCAGTTGAGCTCAACTAAGTGCTTATTAAATTGCATGTATTAATCCTTTATTTTTAATTATTTTACATTCAAAAGTTAACGGAGTTATCCTTTACGTTAACTGAACCAACCGTAAAACCTTATCGAACCGATTATATTAGTTTAATAAACTTTAGCTTCATTTATTAGTTTATTAAACCTTAACCTCATTATTATAATTCTTTAACGAGCTTTAACGGTTTCTAAACGAACATTCGGGCTTTCATTCCTAAACGAGGCAGTTCTCTGGTTCGGTTCATTCCACTCTAGTTCACTAGAGCCAAATCCATTCCACTCTAGTTCACTAGAGCCGATCCCTTTTATGTTCCAGACGAGTTGCATGTTTCCAGTTGAGCCAAACTTTCTGCCCGAGTATCTAACTATATTTGAGTCAACCGAACTTTTGAATCGAGTCTCCCGTTTCACTCGACTCACCTTTGCCGAATCCAATTTATATACGTACATATGATGTCTAATCATTTAAATCTATATCCAACTTTCTTACTTGGTTCAATTAGAGTTCATTTATGTCGGTTTGGGTTCGGTTCATTTAACTGGCTTTATCTTTAGATCTTGAACAAAAATAGAAACAAGATGAAGATGAAACGAAAGGCAAACTTGGATCTTAAAACGTACCTAATGGATTCGAATAGATTAGATCTTGTTTACTTTAAAATCTTAAACGAATCTTCTTAAATCTTGAATGAAGGAAAGGGAATGTTGTAGGTGTGTATGAGCAAAGAGTTGTGTATGTGTGTGTGTCTGATGGTGAAGTGATTAAATAAGGATGATTAGGGTTTTGGGAAGGCTTATATAGGCTAAGCCCAAAGGCTTTAAGCCCATAATCGTTTTTAAGTCCATAACAACCCAATACCTATCTTATCGTCTTATGATTATTTAATTAAATTAAATAACGCAACATTACACACGACTAAATAATTTATATAATTTTATTTGATAATTTCTCCAAAACGCGGACGTTACATGTGTAAGCATAACTAACGTAGTGCGGGTAAAACTAATGTAGTGTAGACACACTTTCAAATGTTATGTAGTCATAATTAATAATGTAGTGCATGTAAAATTGATGTTGTGTATATTACGGTGGCATAGAATCCATAAAAGTATTAACTTGTTTTTCCCCATATCGTTAGTTAAAGAATGTTAACAACGAACAAATATTACACTCATTTCAAAAAGATTGAATATTAAATGTAGCTAATATTAAATCGTTTATGTTTTGATAATTATAAATGATTTTAGCTTAATTTTAGGAGTAACAAGTGAGAGTTTCATTATTGAGTGTATACATTTAAAATACAAAAATACCCTTTTCACATTAAAAAACATGTATATGTGATTATTAATAATTACCAGTTTGTCATTATCAATATATACCATTGATTAATGTAATCAATGACCCGGATTAATTTCTCGCACTTCTCTCTATAACTTGACTTCTCGTATTAACCATTCTCTCTCTCTCTCTCTCTCTATATATATATATATATATATATATAAATTTATTAGTGTTGTATCTTTTTTTTCGTTTTTAATACACTCCCATTATATAAATTTATTAGTGTGTTTTTAAAAAAAAAAACACTTTTTATCAACCGATTATAACTCTTTTATTTTTACTTTTTTTTTCTAAAATACTTCATGTTAGCTATAAAAATATCTGATAAAAATTTAAAATAATATAATAGAAAATATAAAAATACTAATCGAGCATCAAAACTCGACTGACTACTGATCTCGAGTCTAGTTATAGTAACATTCACAAAACTTCTGTGCCATTTTGTCAACTTTTAAAGTTGAGGGACCAAATTGTCGTTTCCTAAAACTTAAAGTTTAGGGTCTAATATGCAATTTTTGAATTTCATATGAGACGGATCGCCTCATTAATAAATGGTCTGTATCAAATTTAACCTGAATATTAAGTTTCCTCTTGAGACGAGGTGTCTTAAAAGCCTACCCTTTTCTGACGGGATGTCTCATCTACCTACAATGTGATGAGACAGACTTTCTCATCTTTATACAGAATGTCTCACCACCCAGTTCATTAAGAGGTGTTAAAACATGAACCCTACATGTTTAAACGCAATTCCTGACTCATCTTAAAGAGTCATTCGAACATTTACATGTGATTATGCGATCTCTAAAACGTTATAAAACAAAATAGGAAAAAAAAAGACCACTATGTGTTTGGATCCAAACATAACAGACAAGCAAGTGTGCTAACAACCAGTCATAGCCAATTCTCTAACGGGCTAAGTGGCTCGGGGACCTTTGAATTGTGTGTGTATGGCATTGGCACACATCTCAGGAATAAAAGAGGTTACCGATATGCAGAAAACTGTTTTGTATTTAATGAAAGTTTTATTAAACTTTTATTGAGTCTGCCAACGTTTCACTAGCATATCGCTGACGTATTTTCTAAACATTTTAGGTAACTAAGGGGGTGTTTGTTTTTTCACATAAGATCTTCCTGACCTCTTTTGTCTGCTCCACGCAGATCACGCGTAGATATTTAAGTTTGAAGTGTGTTTGTTTTTCTAAAGACATTTAAATAAAAGAGGTCTGCGCGACCTCTTTCTGATATAGACATGGACCATGGTCTTCCAACATCTTTGAAACTCATTATTTCCATCAGATATCAAAAAAGCCCTAGCCAACGTACAACTCTCCTCTCCTCTTTTCTTCTCACCTCTTCTTACGGTCACCTTCAACCTCCCTCCATGCCACCGCCTGCCCACCCAACCCACTGCCTGCCTACCCTACCGCCACAGCCTGCCACGCCGCTGCCTACTCTGCTGCCATTGCTCTGACGCCTTGCTCCGACTCCTTATCCATGTACACTAATTGTTAACTAATTGTGTTAATTTATTGTTTAATTAAGTTAGTTGATTAGTTTTTTTAGGTTTTTGTTAATTTATTTGTTCAATTAGTTTATTAGGTTTTTGTTAATTGAATTCTTGTTAATTGATTATTCAATTGAGTTTTTAATTGATTAGTTTTTTTAGGTTTTGTTAATTGATTTGTTCAATTAGGTTGTTAAGTTTTTGTTAATTGAATTCTTGTTAATTGATTTGTTCAATTGAGTTGGTAAGTGATTAGTTTTTTTGTTCAATTATAATTTTGCATAATTGTTCAAGTATTATTAGTTTTTAATTGAAAAAAGTTTGTAGAAAGTTTAGGTTTATAAAAAGTCTATAGAAAGTTTTTAGTTGAAAAGGGTTTGTAGAAAGTTTAGGTTTATGTCATCGGCTTGTGAGTGGTTTTTAAGCTCGAGTTTTGGCTCGTTTCATTCATTATATATGAATTATCTACTTTCGAAAATAATTGAAGAAGCTTTTGGGGGAAAAAGCATTCATGTGAAAAATTGTTAATGTAAGTTTTATAATTTGCTAGTTCATTAGTTTTAGAACCACCCGACCTTGTAAGTAGTTTATATATTTATATGCTCTGTTTAGTACATTATATGTTTGAATCATCAAGTTAGGTTTGTTGTTCGGGTTTTGGTCAGCATATATAATTTTTAGGTTTAGTTATAATAAAAAAAGAAACATTCAAGGTGTTCGATTTCTGCGCTCATATATAGTTAAAAAAAAGTGTTTGGGTTATATTGTTTCTGGCTTACATGAATTAATAAAAAATGTTAATTTGTTTTTTTTTTTTTGTGTTCAAAAGTAAGGCAATAAATGTTTGGGTTATTTTAATTATCGGGTTTCGGTTAGTTTGCGTCATGTTGTTTGGTTTTTTGCTTGCGTTAGTTCGGGTTATTTTTGAGTTGTTTGGGTTATTCTAACTTGTATTTATTCGTTTATTTATTTAGATTTGGCTAGACATGGCAATGGCTACACTGATGGAACTTGACGATTTGATTATGAGATTAATGTCGGGACTTATTTTATAGATTGTTTCTAAGGGCCTAATGATTCTCATACATGTTAATCTTGGATTATGCATTTTGATATTGTGAGCATTTTTAATTATCGATAATTTGCATTTTTTGGTATAAAATTTGGATTTATGTATTTTTAATTGTTGCCGGATAATTTGTCTTTTAGGTATAAAGCTATATATTGAAAGTTTTAGCAGCCTGCTTCTTCTTACAGAGTGCGGAGGTTTGATCAATCTCTTCCGCTATAGATGTCTGCAGATGTGGTCTGCAGACTATATATAGGTATTTTACATATGATAAAACAAACAACACTAAGATTTAAGAACATATACAAGGATTATGAGTCATTTATAAAGAATTAAGATATACAACTGCAATACGAAGATGACGATTTTGGTAATTAAATTTCTAGTAATCATATGAAATAGATTTTGTAGAAAACAGTACTCGGGTTTTTAATTTCCAATAGATTTTCAATGTTAATTAATATTTTAATATTAAAAGTGTTCCACCGAAATAAATCCGCAACCCTTATATTTACATAACATGTACCAGTCGGGTGCCGCACTTCTAGGCCTAATTCAGGGTGTGACAATTATCTATTCTTTTCTTTCTTTATTTTTTTATTATAAATGTTATATATATTATTATTGTTAAAAATAAAAAGTTCGCTTAAGCTTTCAACAAGTAGGTTTGAGCTTGACTTTTCCACTCGTTCAAATAAGCGAGCCGAGTCAAGCCGGCTCGCTTTTTGAGCGTGAACCCTGGCTCAGCTCGTAAAGAACTTAAATCGGATCAAGTTTGCTATTGGCTAATTTATATTCTCTCAATCTATGGATTTCAAATTTGGAGATTCAAACAACAGATTTCATGTGTAAGTGTGTAACCTTTTCAAACTAAAACCTAAATATGTAAAAATTCATAAAACATAACGAGGTACTGGTACAACAGTAAAGTTAATGTTTACTATAATAATAATGACTCTTATATAAAAAGTCAAATTACAAAATCACCAAAAGTTAAATAGATAATGTGAAAAGAAAATTCCTAACCAATAAATTCGTTATGTATTTGGTACCTTGTTTTGTTCAATTTCATATCAATATTTTCGGTATCGGTAATGTACCGACCTCATCCCTAATTAAATACAAATATAATTGTTTTTTTTTTTTTTGCTTTACTTCTTATTATGTGAATTTCTAATTTTGTTGAAGACTTTATATGTATTATACCTTATTATACTACTACTATTACAGCTGATTATTATTATTATTATTATTAAAAAATAAATAAAGAACATGACTAAATAAATAGTCTAGGGTAATTGTATATATAGTTTTTCGTTCTTAATAATAATAAAAGAGTCGTGGGAAGTTACCACAAATTATCGATATTGTCTGTGCTCCTCGGTCAAAAAAACAACAATTACGAACCTCCACCTAAGCAACACCGTGTTCCTTTTGCAAGGGAGTAATGCATAAATGAAGGAGATTTTGGCCACTACAAGAAACCAGACAAATGAACATAACCAATAATATGGTTGGATATTATAAAATAACGAACTTAATTCTAGCTGCTAATTAAAATGATTCCAATTACCTCCGACTCCTCTAAATGGGTTGGTACTGGTATCAAATAATAGATAACGCATACTACATTCTATAGTTCAGATATAAGATTGTAAAAAATAAAAATAACACACACACACATATATATATATATATATATATATATATATATATATATATATATATATATATATATATATATTAAGAAAACAAAGTGTAGGTCCCAACGCGGGTGAATCTAACAATAATCTTGGATCAACCGAGCTTAGTGCCACCTAAACGGTCTCGGATCTTAAGATGTTATTTTCGGGTGGTTTGAGAGAAAGAAAGAAAGCCAAGAGAAAGAGAGAATGAGAATTAACAAAAGATTTTCTATTGATCAACTATATACTTTTTACTTCTCATGGCATGCTTTCTATTTATAGGGAAGCATGCATGAGAAGTAAGTCACATCAAATGCCCAATGGGCTTTACAACATTATTTCTCTTAGGCCTAAACATTCACAACTAACAACTAGAGCCCAATACATATAATTACAATACAAAAGACTAAAACTACAAAATGGGACTAACAATCTCCCTCTAGTCTTTAGTATTGAAACCCGTCGGTATCGTAGACCAAACATTCGTCCTCGGTTAGTGGAAGTTCAACAAGTCTACGCACGAACTTGTTGAAGGCTTCAACTATCTGGTCTGTCTTCTGACATCCCAAGTCCTCGACAGTTCCCAGTGGCTTGTTGTAGAGCTTCTTCACATCCTCAATGTGTAGACCCATAAGCTTATGCTCGTTGATGTAACACAAAGTGTACATCTTATTGCATCAAATTACCTTCATATTTATCCCGAACTTCATGCAAATTCATTGTTTTAGGTACTTATTTGAGTTATTTGTGAATTTGCAGGTCCGGGCGCCCGCCCGACAAAGAAAACATGAAAAGGGGGCGTTTCTGGGACAAAATAAGCATTCTGCCAGACCTGCACGACCATGCTTGCCAGTGCCGGAGCCAGTGCCGACCCCGCACGACCATGCTTGCCAGTTCTGGAGCCAGTGCCGCAAGAATTCAAAAGTGCACGACCGTGCATGCTCGTGCGGATGCCCGTGCATGACCTGCACGGCCGTGCGGGCCCGTGCAAGTGCCCGTGCCAGACGTCCAGACAGCATATATATACACATCCATTATCCTCATTTTTGAGTGTGGAGTCTTGGGGATTTTCTCTCAATCAAGTGCAGCAATTTTAGAGGATTCTTGGAGGCTTCCACCAACATAAGATTCATCATTCCATCCTTCAATCCTTTCTTGATTTTGGTTTGCATTTCTATGTTTAAGAGCATGTTTTGTAAGCTTATTTTTAGATTGATTGTAGTTGTATTAAGCCTTATGGGCTAAGACCTTTACTATCTAGACATTGTTGAAGCTTTTACTATTGTGATTTTTATCTATGTATGGTTATGGTAATTGGGTTTCCTTTCAAGGAAATGTTGAAGTTATGAGTTGATATTGATGGTGTTCATGCTTGTTAGAATTGCATACCTTGTTAGTCTTACAAATGTTTAGGCATTCATGTTGGAAAACTATGTTCTAGATGTTTGTTTGTAAACTTTGAATGTTCATGTTTTCTTTGTTTACATTGCTAGGTTAGGAATGACTAGTAAAGATTAGTTTGGTTATAATATTATTGATGAGCATGAAACCCTACACTTGATATTGGAAAATTGATGAGTGTTGTTATGATTCTTGACTTGGTGATGACTTGCTAGTTAAAGTGTCATAAGTTGATGTTTAATTCATGAGTTTAGCTAATTTAGTGTAATCTTAGGTGATTAGAATGTTGTTCATGCTAGCTTTCCTTTGATTATGAGACTTTGTTGTTTTGACAAACAAGTTAGTCTATGTTTAATTCTTGATTGGAAGCCCATCATGATGATTATTTGTTAGTATTAGGTTGCTTGATTGTAATCTAGTATTTATGTTTAGATTCATGATGTTTACCATATCATTGCTATTTTATCACATTAGTAGAGTGGATGCGTGTCTAGGTAGTCTTATTGGATTGATTGTTTCTTGTATTTTTACTTGCTTTGTTTTCATTGTATGCTAGTTTAGTTAGTTAAAAACTCAAATTAAGATTTCTTTGTTCGGTAAGTCATTTACAAAGATCTAGTACTAGAAAATTACCGTATCCATGGATTGACACTCGGTTCTTGCCGACACTTTATTACAAACGATAGGTACACTTGCCTTTCGTGTGTGGTTTAGTTGTAGGTGAAAACCTATTTTTAAAACCCGATTTGTGTGGAACTTTTATCCAAATTTATATATATATTCACACACGTCACTCGTCAAATACTCGAATCTCGTGCATATCACGGCAGTGGATGACGGCCTCACCGGTTTTGTTATCAAACTCCCAGTCAATGAAATCTCGGAGAGTGTTGGGAAGATAAGGCTCGCCATGATAAATCTCGTGGCAGTCTTTCGGTGCCCTGTATCTCCACATGGAGCGAGGCTCTCCGGTAGCTGGGTCTATCTCCTTTGGGTTCTTGTACTTGTAACCCTTATTCGGCTTGAAATCTTTGTAGTTGACCCTCGACTGACGATGAAGATAATCGGGGATCCAACTTTCTAGCGTACTTCCAACCGCACCATGGCCTAGAGCTTTTCGGAGATAATTGATGTCAAGCTCTGGTAGCGACTTTAGCTCGTGGTGGTTGAGATAAATAATGTCTCCGCTATATCTTCTGATGGCCCAAACACTGTTCCTCTTATCATACTTCGCATAAACGATCAGCGAATCGTCATGATAAGGGTAATTGAGCAAGTGGGCACACGCACGACTTGACACAATGTGCGTCTTTCTCTTCTTCTTTGGTGGTTCCTGTATCAAGTCGACTGCTGGAGTTAAGACGGGATCTGTTGCAGGTGTATCTGAAGCTTTAGCAGGAGGAGTATCTGGATTTGGCGAGTAGTTGATGTCGTCATCTGGTTCGTTCACTGCCTCCTCCGTTCTTGTTAAAAAATCTTCAAAACTCATACCCGCCTCAATAAAAGCATTCACCATCCCTGTAACATTACCTGCAGAAAAAACATCTTTATATAAATCGTCAATCTGTGAGTCGTGCTCCCTGACTTTGCTGGCAGAGTTTGGATCAGCAGGGTCTTGAATATCGTGTTGAGAATGTGGAGGTGATTGAGTGTTATCTCCACCTCCACCTTCTGCTGCCCTGCCCCCTCCATCTCCTCCATTCCTGCCATCATCATCACCGTCGTCATCCTCATCAAAACTATCATGAACGTCATCATCTTCTTCATCATCATCCTCATCATCTTCATCATCACCATCGTCACCAACATCTTCCTTATCACCTTCATTACTACCACCAACACCGCTAGACTGGCCGCCCTGTTGTACTAACCGACCAACAGTCGCCTCTCCTTCAGACGCCTCAACCCTTACTTCTCGCAAGGCCACACTTGGACCTGCGGTAGGCTGCGAACCACCAGCCTGAGAAGTCTCACCAGACCTTCTCCAACTTCTGAAAAATGTATCAAGTCGATCCTCCAGACCATGAAAGTCATCCTCATGAATACCCATAAGGTCTGAGGCCGCTTGATACTTTCTCACTAGCTCTTCATTTGTTTTCAGCTGAAGCTCATTGAGATGATCATGCTCCTTGAGCTTCTCTTGAACAGCCTCCATCTTGGCTCTGAGTGTATCGAGGGAAGCGGATGAAGCAAGCTGATTCTCTAAGTTTGTGACTCTGGAGTTTGTAGCTTTTTTCTCAACATCCCATCTTCGAGTGGCATCCTCAATTTTCTTGTTAAGATTTGTTCTAAGGGCGCTTGCTGATGGTAGGCTTCACTCAAGAGTAGCCAGTCTGTCAGCAAGTCTTGAATGGTCTGCTCTCAAATTGGAATTTTGAGATGCTTCGTTGTTAAGCAGCAGTTGTTGATTCTGGACCCTGGTGTGAAGCGTGTTAATCAATAATCTTTGATTCTCCAATTGAGCCTCATTCACGGCCTTCACTTCCTCCAGAACTTGTACCCTTGATTTCAATTCTGCCTTTTCCTTTTCATCCGCAATCTCCTTTACTTTCAAGTCTTTGATAAATCGGAGAAGCCCAATTTTACGTTCCGCCCTTTTTGCGTTTGATTCCTCCAGTGCGACGATCCTATCAAGGATAGGATCGACGTACACTGGAGGTGTCGAAACTTTCCTCGGGCAATGGGTTTGGGTGAGATAATGGTGGATGGTAGGGTAGTGGACATTATGGGTGGTGAGGTTGTTTGCAAAGGTAGGGTGATGGGTTGGGTGAGGATTGGTGAAGTTGTTGTGGTGGGTTGTGTTGGTTGTGTCATAGGTCGTGTTATGGTTTGGGTTGGGGAAGTTATAACGGTTTGGCTCCATAAGCTGGTTGTTTGGATTGGTGAACTGAAGACGGATGTTGTGAATATGGAGGAAGTTGTTGGTTCGGTGATTGGTTGAGTGGGTGGTGTTGTGATTTGGGAAGGTTCGGGTTCGGTTTGGGTTAGGTGTGTGACTGGAGTTGTGGGTCGGTCTTGAGGTGGTGAGGATGGTATTTGGGGTAGGAAGGTAGAAATTGGTTGGTCTGTTGGAGTGGTTTCGGGTGAGGATTCAGGTGAATTGTGGAGCAAGGTTTTGGTTTTCTTGGATTTGGATTTCTTTCTTGTCTTTGGCCTTTTGTGGGTAGGGATTTGGATTTTTGTTACATATAATGCTTTGAGGGCTTGGGCTAGGTCTTCTTTAGTGATTTTGGGTTGGTCAGATGGTTTGTCCTGTGAGGGAATCTTGACAAGAATCTTGGATGACTTCTAAGAGTCCCCAAGTTTCCTCATACGCTTCAAGGGCGGCTGGTCTTCCTCTTCCTCCTCAAGCTCAATGACCTTGCCGTTCTCAGCCTCATTCCTCTTTAAATCATGCTTGGCCTTTGTGCGGTCCTCAAGAGGCTCATCAGACGAATCTTGTTCTGCCTCGACCTCTGGCTCATCCTCCTCTTCACTTGCAACAGATGCCTCATCCCCAGCCGACTCTGTTTCCTTAAACAATCCAAATTTAGGACCCGGCTTTAGTCCTATATACTGGTGTCCTCTTCCTTTGGTGCTAAGCAACACTCCAAAGATTGATGTCTTGATCTCATTCACATGATAGGGCTCGGGAAATGACTTCTTATCCTTGGCTTTCTTTTATCCTGGCCTAGGGACATCTGGAATTATATCATCAAGAAGCATCTGTAAAAATCTTGGGTACATAAGCCATGTCGCCCCACTCTTAATATTCCCCAACATGCATAGGAATATCCTTCTAGAGTAATTGAGCTTCTCTCGAGTCGTCAGTGCAAACATAATGCGGACCCAGTCAGTATTCATGCTATCAACCCCTACACGAATATTAGCAAAACAATGAGTGACTATGTGGAATAGAAACCTCCAGTATGGTGGAAGATGTTTCTTCTCAAGGCTCCTCCACTCAGTGTCGTATCCCATCTGTGTAACAAAATCAACCAGCTTCTTCCTGTCTCGCTTCTCATATGTAAAATCTGGCTGGACAGCAATCTTCAACACACGTCAAATATATGCTTCAGTAATCGTTAACTCCTGTCTTGCAACCTTTGTTATGAACGATAGGGAATCATCAACAACTTTTGCAAAAGCCCAGAAATCCAGAACCCACTTGTAGTAAATAGCTGGGTCAGCTGAGATGGCATGCGCAAGGGGTGATTGCTTGAGCCCCTTGACCATAGATGTGAATACTTTATCTGCCTTAGACTTAGGCAACCCGAGAGCACAAAAGTTATTATGACCCTGAGGTTAAACCATAAGAACATGAGTATCATCATTATAACGGACCAAAATAAATTATATACATATGCCTTAAATATTTACATAGTACTTAACTTAGTTAAATTTTACAATAAATTTATCATATACACTTTAGATTTTATAAGTTAGTTAATAATCTACTAAGTCCAATTTGTATAAGGATTAAGTCCAAATCAGTCCAAAAGTTCAAACAGTCCAGTAGTCATCAGTCTTAAATTTTAAAAAATTTTGCTAAGTATAACTTTTTCGCAAGACACTTATTTCGCTTCGCATAACAAAACGTGTGTCAGAGAAACAATGACTCAATTCGCTTCGCATGATCATGAGAAGCGAAACAAGGACTCAATTCGCTTCGCATGATCATGAGAAGCGAAACAAAGAGTATTTCGCTTCGAATGATCATGCGAAGCGAAACAAAGAGTATTTCGCTTCGCATGATCATGAGAAGCGAAAAAGAGAGTATTTCGCTTCGCCTGATCATGAGAAGCGAAATAAAGGTATTTCGCTTCGCATGATCATGAGAAGTGAAACCTTCTTCCAAGCGAAAGAGTTCCTTGGCACAAATTTTGACTCCTTTTCTTTTCCTTGGGTGTCGCCTAGCCCTGAATTGTATTTCTAGAAAGTTTGAACCTGAAAACTTTTAATTTACTTGGTCAATTTTAACCATAGAACCCATGAATGAACCCTATAACTACAAGCTGCACAAAATCAAATCTAATACTAACAAATAATGATGATAAACATAAATCTAAGGTCCTAATTACAGATTATGATTATGAGAACATAAAAAAAAATCAACAGATCTGCTTTTGATTTAGGCGACGGTCCACTTGAACCGCCGTCTTGATCCTCGAGAACCCAGAAACAAAGAATCATCAAGATGAACGACAGTGTTTGTGTTGTTATACCATGAGAGTGTGATCTGGATTCAACGGCATGATGGATAATGAGTAGACCGGATCTTTTAGGGTTTGAAGGATGAAAGGATGAAAGAGAAGAGAGAGAGTGAAAAGTAAAACTGTTGGTGAATAGTGAAAGATATTTTAGGTTTCCTATATATTTATATGGTCAGCCTATCTCGTAATAAGGTCAAAACATCGCGAGTATTCACCAAAAATACACTCTCGGTCCTTGGTCTTTAAAAGGATTTGCATTTTCAAACCCGAAAAACATTTATCCACCGAATCCAAGCACTTGCTAAATTTTTATGATTTTCTTTTATCGGTCCGTAACAGTTAAACTTTGCACTAACGATTTCTTAAACATAAGCATAAAAATGAAATAAATATAAGAAATTAAAAATTAAAATAAAACTAAAATTAAAATAAAATAAATAATAAAAATAAAATAAAATAAGATTAAAAATAAAACTGAAAATATTAAACTATACAGGTACTTAATATTTTAGAAAACAAAAACAAAACAGAATAAACTAAAATAAAAGAAAATTTAAAACCTTTTGAAGTTAAATAAAAATATTGAATTAATTTACATAGTATTGGTTTAGTTAATTTACAAAGAACAATCGCGACATGGAATCATATTGATTTGCAAATCCCTAGATCACGTCTCCATTTTGAAGTTATTGTGACACAAATTCATCATTGACTGTAGATATTGTCCACCTTTTTAACTTGACAAGTGTTTTGATGTCAAAGTGATACATTTGAAGTTCAATTAGGCACGGTGCTTATGTGGTCCCCACTTAATCAGACATGTTACTGATTTCATCATATCTCGGGTTTACTTTGTGTTAACATATCACCTCAACTTGACTTAAACCTTTATTAGTTGATCACAGTACTCTTATTAACATACTTGACTTATTGTACACTGTACACATGACACTTTGTTCATTGCACACTTGACTCGATCTAGAAAGATTAAAATAAAGCAGAAGTTCAGGCCATAACAATCAGGTCGGATAATACCATATTATCGCGCAGAGAAAGTCCAAGGCTTGAACAAAAGAAAGAAGACAAAACAAAGCAGAAGACTCAGGGCCTTAACAACTAGATCTTGTATGACTACAAACATAGAAAGTCCAAGGCTTGAGTCGAAAATAAATGAAGAAATAAAGCAGAAGTTAAAATTCCTAGGACTGACTCTTTTTCTGACTCCTTTTCTTTTGTTTTTCTGACTCTTTTTTTTTTCTTTTTCTTGCTTTTCTTGATGTTTTACTTGACTCTTTTCTTGACTCAATGAAAATTAAAATTGACACTGACTTTCATAAGACCACTGTGATCAGGTAAAGAGAGGCTTGGGTATGACATGTGTAATTACATTTTATCCTTCATTGATATGACTTAAATGGAATCATGCAACCGCTTCTTAAACGTGTAGTCACTAGCAACGGCAGAAATTTAGGTTTATATCGCCCAACACTTACTTGTTTGTCAAGCCTATCTACACATCAATGAATGACTTTGTAGCCTTTTGTTCTATTCTTTTGACTTGCTAGGATCAATACATACCAATGTACTATCACTTTCCATATGGTCGGATCAAGTTCTTAATTGAAAATATTAAATGTCCGACTCCCTCTATGAAGGAGATCCCTCTAAGCGGGACAACACTTTTTAGAGTTTTCTTAAGATTTTCTTAAATAGGAGTAAAGATGAAATTAATATTATATATAAAAATTAAAATCTTTTTGTTAAGTCAAGTGACTTGATTTTTGTTTTACTAAAAGTAAATTTAAAATCTTTTTGGTGAGTTAAGGTTAACTCATTTTCTCCTTCTAAAATTGTGACATATTTAAAAAATATTTACTATTTTAAAACCAAAAAAATTTACTCAAAAGAGATCATGCCCACTGACTCCACGAGAAACAAAAATCGGGCACGACTAAAGGCTTTAGTAAAGAGATCTGCAAAGTTATAGTCAGTATGGACCCTTTTTATGTCGACAAGCTTACGATCATAACAATCACGAATCAAGTGTATTCGGATGTCAATGTGCTTGGTCTTTGAGTGCTGGACCAGGTTTTTAACAATTGCAACGGCCGCCTCATTATCACATTTTATCGTGGATCCATAGAAATTCAAACCGTAATCCAGCAGCTGATGCTGGATCCATATCACTTGAGAGCAGCAGCTGGATGCGGCAATGTACTCGGCTTCTGCTGTGGAGGTGGATACGGTGACTTGTTTCTTGCACTGCCACGAGTCAACCGATCACCCAGGAATTGACATCCACCAGATGTCGACTTTCTGTTCAAGTTGCATCCTCCATAATCACTGTCAGTGTAAGCATGAAGTTCCAAGGGTGACTCCTTTGGATACCAAAGACCCAAACGTGGTCTACCCTTCAAGTATCTGAAAATACGCTTGACAGCTGTCATGTGGGATTCTCTCGGGTCAGACTGATATCTGGCACACTGACAAACAGGGAACATGATGTCCGATCTGCTTGCATTAAGATACATCAGGGAACCAATCATTGACCGGTAAAGGTGTTGATCGACTGGTTTTCCTGATGGATCAAGAGCGAGAGTAGGTCGCGTAGCGATTGGAGTCATGAAAGATGTTGAGTCCTTGAAACCAAATTTCTGAACAATGTCGTGAACGTACTTCTCCTGGTGTATTAAAGTCCCATCCTTCTTTTGTTCAACTTGTAAGCCCAGGAAGAAAGTCATCTCCCCTAAGGAACTCATTTCAAATCGCTGTTGCATAACCTCAGAGAACTCCTTGCACAGATCCTCATTCGTGGACCTGAAGATGATGTCATCAACATAAACTTGGACCAGAATCAGATCACCGTTGACCTTCTTGACAAAGAGAGTTTGATCGACAATTCCTCTCTTGTATCCATTCTTCACTAAATGATCGGCCAGTGTGGCATACCATGCACGAGGTGCTTGGTGAAGACCATAAAGTGCTTTGTTAAGGCGGTAAACGTGATCAGGATGACTTGGATCTTCAAAACCTGGAGGTTGACTGACATAGATCTCTTCTTTTACTTTCCCGTACAAGAAGCAGTCTTCACATCCATTTGATACACTTTGAAGTTCATGTACGAGGCGTATGCCAGAAAGATGCGAATTGCTTCTAGTCTGGCTACTGGTGCATAGACTTCATCGTAATCAAGACCTTCACGTTGCCAAAAATCTTGCACAACAAGCCGGGCTTTGTTTCTAATGATCATCCCCTTGTCATCTTTCTTATTTCAGAACACCCATTTCATTCCGATCGGCTTCTTATTCTCTGGTTTCTTCACTAGCCTCCAAACATTCAGCTTCTTGAACTGTAACAGTTCTTCTTGCATGGCTTCAACCCAGGAGTTCTCTTTCAGTGCAACCTTGTAGTCCTTGGGTTCTACCTCTGAAATAAAACAAGCAAAAAGACATCTATTAATGTTACCGGAAGTACTGCGCGTTTGGATGTCAGCGGACGGATCTCCAATGATGTTCTCAGTCGGATGTCGACGATGAATTGGTAGCTGTGGAATCTGGTCGACATGCTCGACTGGTGTGGCCTCAAGCTGGATAGTCAGACTCTCAATGGGATGAAAAGCAGTTGTCACAGGGACAGAAGCACTTGTTTGAGGATCAATTTCACCTTTTTGTGGTTCAACCAAGTGTTCTAGAGCAATGGGACCTTCCCATAGATTGTCATAGAATAGGATAACTACTGCTAGAACATAGGTAGTGTTGGTGTTATCAGAAGCATCATTCAGACTTGGTTCAACCTGCGCATTTGATGCATTGACCTCCATTGCAGGTCCTCGATTGTCTTTTTCTGAGGGAGTTGTGGGGACAGATTCCACCACACTTGGTTCTGCAAGAGGTGGCTCTGCTTGATCGACTTGAATATTTTGATTGTTGTCGGCTTACACATATGAATCAGAATCTGAATCAGTCATGTCTTCAACAACTGGCATTTCAGTGGTGTCGGCAGAGGGCTGCTTATCATTAACCGGGGCTGGTTGATTCGCCACGGGTTGTATATTAAGTATGGGTGCAGCAGCAGCTATGTCAACATGTCCAAGATCTTTCAAAACAGCATGCATCAGGATAGACTGATCATCAGCAGGTTGAACCGGTGGAGAAACAACATGGGAAAACATTGGTACAGCGGGTGTCATGTACATTTCACGAAACTGCTTGAACAAACTTTCATAATCAAACATCCAGTCCGGACCATTGTGTGCATCAGTAGGCTTCAATTCTTGCCAATCAATGTTGAAAGACTCCAAGATTACTCTAGTTTTCTTGTTGTAGACCCGATAAGCACATTTGTCGCAGCATAACCAACAAAATAGCACTCATCCACCTTTTCAGCAAACTTGGAGGTCGTTCCGGCATTTGTTTGGAGTATCGTACATGGACATCCAAACATTCTGAAGAAATTCACCCTTGGCTTCGTTCCATAGAAGATTTCATACGGAGTCTTGTTCAATCTTTTGTTCAGAAGCACACAATTCTGGGTAAAGCAAGCAGCGTTGATGGCTTCATCCCAGAAAATCAATGGTAGTTTGGAATATGAAAGCATTGTTCTAGCGGCTTCCACCAAAGTACGGTTTCTTCTTTCAGCCACCCCATTTTGTTCGGGAGGGTAAGGTGCGCTGAGTTGATGAACAATTCCCTTGTTGTGACAGAATTCATTCACCACCTTGTTACAAAACTCTGTGCCATTGTCACTTCTGATACACTTCACTTTCTTGTCAGTTTTATTCTCAACCAACACGATAAACCTGAGCAGAAATTGTGATGTCTCGTCCTTGTGCCCTAACAGAAATGTCCAACTGAAACGCAAGAAATCGTCAATAATAACCAGACAATAGGCTTTTCGACCTATTGCCATTGGCTGAATTGGACCGAAAAGGTCCATGTTCAATAGCTGAAGAGTGGAATTCACAGAATTGACGGTTTTGGGTCTGTGAGGGAGTTTGTGTTGTTTGCATTTAGAGCAAGATAAACATTTTTCAGCACAATGAAAAGATTTTACTGGTAAACCCCTCACATGGTCACCTTTAACCAACTTATGTAAGTTCTTAAAGTTGACGTGACCTAACCGTCGATGCCATAAAGATGAATCATTCTCGGAGGCCTTGGACATCAAGCAAGAAGTAGAACGCATGGAATAATTGCTTCTCATGTCCAGAATGTAAGCATCATTATGCCTCGGAGCATGCAACATGATCCACTCTTCAGGGACATTAAAACCTGGTTTTAGAATGAGACATTCATTTTCTGTAAATAGGGTTGACAATTTCTTATCACAGATTTGAGACACGCTGAGGAGGTTGTGGTTGAGCTGTTCTACCAGATTGACCTCATCAAATGTCAAAGTACCATTCGAGACCTTCCCTTGTTTGGTTATTTCTCCTCCAATGTTGCCGGCAAAAGAAACGTGTCCACCATCGTATGATTTGATGTCGAACAACAGGGACTCGTCTCCTGTCATGTGTCGGGTGCAGCCACTGTCCAAGTACCAAATACTGTTGATAGGCCGTCCTGGCTGACCCTACACACACGAAGAACCAGTTAGTGGAGGGTTTCCCGAGACGTACTTGTCTCGGGAAAATTAAACACAAAATCACCAAGTTTAATTTTATGATTTCTGAAAATGTAATCTTTTGGTGAGTCAGAATATGAAGAGCAATCTCTCGAGGATCTAGAATTATGATTTCCTCAGTTTTGAAATGATTTTCTTGATTGCCTTCGTTTTGGTTTAGGTTTAATCACAAATTCTTCTTGATTAGCCTTCGAGAAAACCTTTGAAGGGTTCTTGGGCTTTTCAGCTTCAGATCCCTTAGCTAACCGCTTCCTTTCTCTTTGGGTTAGCCAAAATGGTTTCTTGGGTTTTTCGGTTCTTTTGGGTCTTAAATCTGTCTCACTGGCTGAAGTGTAAGTTTGGTGAGGCATTTTCTTGGTTTGAGCATTATACTTAGGAAATGTCTGACCAAACTCACTGTTGAAGTCTCTTTGTTGCTTATGCCAGTTCTTGCAATGTCTTGCAAGATGAGACGGATTACCACAAACAAAGCAACATTTTCTTTTGATGCATTTATAGATATCTTGATCACTGAGATATGTGGGATAAGGTGATGTCGTTGGGTTAACTTGTCTATGACCTGTATCTGACTGATAATGATGAACATTTGAAAATTTTGAAGCAAAATAATTTGAATGTCTGGGTTTCTGTTGCGAATAATAATAGTCACTATCAATTTGATCATAATATTGAGCACTATTGTTCAAATTTGTATACTATGAAAAAGAAGTTTTCTTTGGTGGCACGTATTTACAGGAGGTGCTTGGTTCTTCATTTTCAAATTTGGATTTCTCTTTTGATAAGTTCTCAACATTATAATCAGTTAATGAGCAATTCTGACTAGTTTGTTCATTAACCTTGACTTCAATGGTTTCATCAAAAACAGTTTCACATTCTGAATCAGAAGAAGAACATACACTTTCATTACAAATATTTGTACAACAGTCATCAACCGATGTTTCACAAAACACAACTTCTGATCCTGACATTAAGCTTTCTAACATTAATTCACACACTTTATTACAGACAGGATTGTTAATCGTTTTTGTTAGACCCACACAAGATTCAAAACGGGGTTCTAATTCTCCTTTTGGTTACAACCCTGGTTAACCTTCCCACAATCACCACTTACATCACCTGCTACACAAGACACGTTGACGTTAGACTTATCAGATGATGGAATTTGAGCTTTTGATGGAGAGGCAGCAAGAACGAATTTTACTGGTTTTGGAACCTTACCAATCCCATAGGCCATCTCTTCATCAGGAGAAGTATTATAGCTAAAATGGGGTAGGCAAGTGTAATTATCATTTATTGGTGGAGGCACTGCTGAATAATCATAACCTAGTCCCGATTTAACTTTAGTACTTCTCTGAGCTCCAATAAGATCATCTAATTGTTCAGATGATGCTTCAAATCTTTCAACTTGTTTTTCCTTTTCTCGTTTATCAGAAATGTCAAGTTTCAACTTTTCAATCTCATCTTTCAAATTATTAATTATGTTCTTATAATATATGACATTGTGCTCTTCTTGAAAAATTTTAAGTTTAAGATTTGCAACATCATCGTGATGAGTTTTAATCTTTTCAATATAAATCTTGTCAGCCTTAACATATTCAGCATTTAGTTGACGAAGTTTGGGAATTTTCTTTCAAAACTTCGTCCTGAAGATATCTATAATATGGAACTTTGTTCACGCAAGCTTGAGAGCAAAGATTTTTATTTACCTCATCAGAGAGTGATGCATTAGAACTTGTAGCAGTGGATGAGGATGCTTCATCATTTGTCGTGAAAGCCATGCCAGCCATGTTGAGAGGATTCTACAGCTCTTGGAATTTATCATCCCAATCCATACTAGTTTGGACCTCCGACTGGGAGACAAGGGCCTTTGAGTTTGTACTTGAATTGCCCTTGTGTGGATGATTCCTAACTCTTTGAGCTGAGCTGCTTGGCTTCTGCACTTCATGCCTTTTTCCAACAACTTTGCTGTTTTCTTCCTCTGTTACCTCGGTCACACTAATATCATTTGCTGGCTTTGAGGGATTCGTGCACTCTAGTGAAAATTGACCCGTCTCACCACAGTTGTAGCATCGTAGCTTTGATTTGTCAAATCCAATCCTTTTCCTGTCAGAGTCATTGAAGCTATCCTTCCCATACGTCTTCATGAAGTTTGTGGCTCTTTGCACAGCCATTGCCATTTGGTATTTGATATCCATCTTTTCAAGATCCTTCTGATTGATATCTTTCAAATCCCCAGTCTCAAAGTATGGTGGCAATAGATTTCCTTGCAATAATTCTTCATGACATGACAAAAAGGCATGAACTATTGAGACATTTGAGTCATTCAACAATGGAAGAGCTTCACAGTAACTTGAAGGTTTGCTTGGTTGAGTTTTTGAAGATGAGGAAATCCCTTGAGCTTTTAATGCTTGGGCAACCGCACTGTCGACTGCCTTTTGAAATGAGCTTGTACTTGAAAAGTCTGATGGATTGTTGGTTGAGATGAAAGCAGTTGGTTGTGAAGGCACACTTGGGGAGTACTTAGGAGTGGTCACAGGATACACATTCTGTTGAGTCTTGCTAATAAAAGCAGTTGGCATTGAGGAAGTATTATTCACTCCAGCTTGATTCAGAGAACTTAGATGATTGTTCATTCTCATCTGCTCATCCATTTTAAATGATTTGATAGTAGAAATCAAATCACTGTTTGTCATGGCATTCAGATTGGTTGTTCTCTTGATCGTGATTGTGTTTGTACTCCAACTGTAGGGCAATGAATTCATCAACTTGTGATTTACCTCAGAGTTGGTTATGTTGACACTGACAGCTCTGAATCTAACCATCAGCTTCTCAAATCTCTTTACCAAATCCAACACAGTTTCACCTTGTCGATGGTTGAACATATTGAACTCTTCCTTCAATAGCGCCTTCTTGTTTTCCCTAATTTCAGCATTGCCTTCAATCTTTTCAACAAGTGCTTCCCACAAACCCTTGGCACTTTTGTGTTCACGAAGAGTCTCAGTGATCTCATTTGAAAGACAGACAGTTAAAATGAGATAGGATTTCCTGTCTTGTGCTAATAAGTCTCTGTCCGTTGGATCATAGTTTTCAACAGTCTTAAGTTGTTCCCCAGCATCAGTGCGAGTCACAGGAATATGAGGACCTTGTTCAAAACATCTCATTAGATCAGTTTCAGTCAATGAGATGTAGTTCATGAACCTCCATTTGAAGTCGGCAAAGTTGTCATCTAAGGTCATAAACTTAGGAGGCTTCTGAGGGGTTCCAACTTGGTTTTCCAACAGCAAATAACCCTTTAACAACTCAGAATCAGTGCTCGTCATGGTCTTGGTAGTCTCAAACGCTTAACAATCCTTAAGAAAACTTGAAATTTAAAACAGTCAACTTTTTCGCGCGAAACAACTTTCAAGCGAAGCAAAAAAAAATGTTTCAAGCGAAATGAAAAAGTTAAGCAAGCGAAGCGAAAAATATTGTGAACAGTAAAGCGAAGCGAAAAAGTTCCAAGCGAAGCGAAAAAAGTGAACAGTGATGTGAAGCGAAAAAGATTCTATGCGAAGCGAAAAAGGTTCAGGCGAAGCGAAAAAGTTTTAAGCTTCCAGAAGCAATCTTTCTCGGGATCTGTTCCACCTAACTTGTCAGTACTGGGTCAAATGTTGGTACACTGATTTTGATGCCGTGAGAAGCGAAAAACTTAACCTTTGTTAACACCTTTCAACAACTCGTAACACCAAATTTTACTACCTTTTAGCCTAAAACTTTTTAGATCTAGAACTTAAACACTTTCTAAAACATTTTGTGAAGATTTTGTTTTTGTATTTTTCTTATTTTTGAGATTTTTGTGAACTTTCTTTTCAAGAACACTTGTTTTCTTCTACTCAAGATCAAAACCCAAGGTTGTGATCCAAAAACCCTCAACTAGTGAGCCGAAGCTCTGATACCAATTGTAGGTCCCAACGCGGGTGGATCTAACAATAATCTTGGATCAACCGAGCTTAGTGCTAGTGGAAATCACACTAAGCCACCTAAGCGGTTTCGGATCTTGAGATGTTATTTTCGGGTGGTTTGAGAGAAAGAAAGAAAGCCGAGAGAAAGAGAGAATAAGAGTTAACAAAAGATTTTCTATTGATCAACTATATACTTTTTACTTCTCATGGCATGCTTCCTATTTATAGGGAAGCATGCATGAGAAGTAAGTCACATCAAATGTCTAATGGACTTTACAACATTATTTCTCTTAGACCTAAACATTCACAACTAACAACTAGAGCCCAATACATATAATTACAATACAAAAGACTAAAACTACAAAATGGGACTAACACAAAGTGAACTGTATATTCATGAAAAAAGATTTATAAAATAAGGTGTTGCAAACAACCTTGATCTTTATGCAAACCAATCCTAAATTGAACAGCTAACTAGACCAAATACTAATACAACTTTTTAGTAATAACTAGAAAACCCTAATGAAACTAAAACTGAGGAAGAAAATGAACCCGAAGAAGCTGTCAATATTGATAAAATTAAGAAAGACGTTTCGTTATGGTGGCAGTAGAGAAAGGGAGCAAGAATGAGGGATGGAGGGAGGATGCCAAACTACAAGTGCATTCGAACAACATAAATTGGTTAATTAACTTGAAAACAAACGTGCCAAAATGTGCCGGTTTCTAAAATTGTTTACGTCACTCGCTTTAAAAAGTTTCAAGCCATATCGAACGATTAGGTTTATGGTTTTGACTAGAAATCAGAAATAAATAACTATGCTGGACCTTAGGATTGATATATTTTACATAAGATATACATTTTATTATTTAGATTTACTTAATTTTTCTCAAATGACAACTTTCATTAAAATATCGTGCACTAGCAAGACAGACCAACAAAAACAAGCGATTTAAACGAGAAATTACTCATCTCAATCCAAAGATCTCAACTATAATTTTCAACTCCAACCAATTATAAACTTATTAATCTCAATTGAAAAGGGCCCAAACGTTAAAAAATATAATTAAATTAGCTAACAAACAAATATATAAGTATTAAATTAAAAGAAAACTCGGTTGAAAAATAAAACAATTTATTAGTAAAATATAACCGCTAAATGATTAAAAACAAAATTCTAAATACACCCGCGTGTCATGCGGGCTAGAAGCTAGTCATATATAAAATATACTTATACATAAAAGTATAATATTTTTTTCTTTTGAGAATAATCTAATATTAAAAGGTTACAATGCTAATAGTGTGATAAGTTTTGGGTCATAGATAAGACTTTGCCTCGGACTAGCTAAGTCTTCCTCGGACTAGCTAAAATAATGATACGGTAATTTTCACGTGGATTATTATAATAAACCATGTGATGGTTGGGACTTTGGAGGTCGGGTAGTTATGGATTCGTGTAACACAACAGCAGGAGACCAACGTAAGACAATCGAACTGCTTATCTATCATATAAGTATCAATTTGTTTGTTGTTGATATTGAAATATAAGTTAATTATATTTTAGTTTTATTTAATTTGAGTTCACATTTAAAAATGTGAATCTGAAATCTATAATTAATTATTGTATCTTTTAAGAGCATAATTATATTTATGTCTTAATTATACTAAAAACATCATTTTTTTTCTCTCAATTTCAATTGAATAATTTATTTTTATACTTTATCATTACATCGATGGTTCGTCTAGCATGATTAGTTACAATTTAAATCGGTTTAAAACTCAAAACCGGTTAATTTGAGTTGAAATCAGCTCGGTTTGGTCAACAAAATCAAAACCGGTTTATGACCAGTTTCGGTTCGGGTTAAAACCGGTTTCTTGACTAGGTTATGATCGTTTGCTTGGATTTTGATCGGTTTCGGTTCGGATTTTGACCGGGTTTTGCTTGGTTTTGGCTGGTTCGGTGGTTTGAAACCGGTTTTGGTGGAGAGAATTACAAACCGATTCCGAACCTACGGTTTCAGTCGGTCCCAAACCGGTTTATACATAATAGGTTTCAAACCTGTTCGATTTCGGTTTGAATTTCGGATCGATTCGGTTAACAAATTTATTTGTCCACCTCTAATGTGGACCATCAACGTCACGTTAGCTTATGTCGTGTGATCATATCTTACTATTCTATTAAATCAACATAATTTTTATACGTGTCACTCAACTAGGTTGTCCACATATGCCTCCATGTCATCATTATAGTCATTGTCAATTCATTTTCTTTGTTGTTTTTTGTTTGTATTGTTTTTAATTATTGGTTTATTGGATTTTAATAATCCCTATTGACGAGTATTGGCCGATAATAATCCCTATTCATTTTATCACCACTAGCGGTCCCAAATTTAAAACAATTGGCTGTCAATGGTCCTCCGTTAAAAAGGACTTAACGGCGTTATACCTTTTCCAAATTTCAAACTAATGTTTTAGGGCTTTTGATCGGAAGGAGGATACAAGTCGATTGATGTAAAACTTAGCTCGAAAAATTATAACCAAGTAAGCCCATATAAAAATTATAACGAGTTTTAGGGCTTTAATTCTTTTTTTATATAAAATTTTTTTACACAACCCAAATTATAACCAAGTAAGCCTATATAAAAATTAAACTGTTTAAACCTAACAAAATACTGCTTTTACTTAAGACCTAAAAAATTTTCCGCCTTCAACCCAAAAGTTTTTTTACTTTCTCAGAGCCGGCCCTGGATAAACCATGTGATTCAATACAGTCTTGTTGCTTTAGTTGATATGAAATAATAGTAATTTTTTTTTATGTCAATGTAGTAAGCTATGACAAAAGTTGTGAATTGTTCATTTTTCAGTATTTTCCACATGTGGTGATTACTTCATTCGAAATTCTAGGTATAGTGTGTTATCTCATATGATATACTGGATAATGGACATAGTATTTCAGTTCATACTTTTTTCAGTAGTGTTGTTTTAGTTCTGTAGTCTCAAAAATATTTACAACATGTTAGTTTAGTCCGTATTTGTTACACATTGAGTTCAATTCATACGTTTTATCACTCACGTTTTAGTTCTTATGAAATAGTAATATTTTATGTGCAATGTAGCTTTTAGCTATGCCAAAAAATTTAAATTATGTTTTCTAAATTTTTTGCATATAGTAGTTTATATAAAGTTCTAATCATATTGTGTTATTTCATATGAAATACTAAACAAAAAGTGTTTTATTCATACTTTTCGGTCATACATGCATGTTGTTTTAGTTATGTGATGTACATTTTTTTATTTCTTTTTTGCTATGATATGATTTGTAAACTATCTTGTATTTTTCACAAATGGTGTTTTACTATATGATAAATTATGTTGCAGACTGACACAGATACACAACATGTTCGTTTAGTCAGTATTCATTACATATATATGTTTTATTTACGAATCAAAAATCGCGTTGTTGTAATCTTATATTCTTGTATAGTTGTATTGCTGTTCAATGCATGTACTATGCCATCTATTATAGTCCATCACAGACTGTTATCTTGGAAGGGATCGCGTTCTAAGTTTAGTTGTCAGTTATTAATTGAAAAGGAGTTTTGTTTTCAAATGGTGTTAAATATCTCGTCTTGTTGGGTCGTGTTTTGTGATTTAAGCTTTGTAGTGTTGGGCTTAGTTGGGCTAATATATGTAAACCGAAATCATTTGATTTAGGTGGCTTTAGTTTGTTTTGGGCCTAGTTGGTAGACTATATATACGTTGTCTGTTATTCATTGTAGGGTTGTTCGTCTAAGTTTATCGATCACCCGTGTAAGTTTGTTAAGGGCTTAAGCACCCGACGTATCAATATACGTGTGTTTTGAAGCTTGTTCATCGTGTGTTTATTGTCTTTTGCTGGTGTTATAGAATCGGCTTGTTGATTAGTTTCCGTCTAATCATCAAGTTTATTGATATTGCAACTTACCTTTTGGAAACGCATCATATGTTTAAAAATATAGCACATCTTACAAAAATGGCATTCAATTAATCAATTCAGGCATTGGGTATGCTTCTAGGGCGTTAAAGCTGATTTAGCAACGGTTAACAAGTGCGACACCACCCCTTTCATGGGTTAAGTGATGTTAAAGGCAAGATGAGATAAAGTGTTAACGAACTTTAAAATCCTATATACTCACACACAATAGCTTTTATTTGTTTTTAAATTAAATTAAAGAGAGTTGAGTGGTTAAGCCATTTCATTTAGATGAGACAAAGAAAAAATGGTCAGATTAAATGGGTGATGTAACATCCACATAAAATAAAGAGACGTGAATGTATACCCTATTATTTATGTTATTCACTTTAGATGAGACAAAGAAAAAATGGCCAGATAAAATGGGTGATGTAACATCTACATAAAATAAAGAGACGTGAATGTATACCCTATTATTTATGTTATTCACTTTCTATTCTTTCTAAATGCAATGGCCTTGCCAGGTCATTTAAAAGGTTAATAACCTAATGAATAATACTTGGACTAGTGTGATTATATTTTGGGTCATAAAAGGCACGGGGAGGCGGGAGCTATACAATTATATATATTCAGGTGGATTATTATAATAAACCATGTGATGGGCATGGTTGGATGGTAGTTAAGGATTCGTTCAACACGACGACAAGACACCCACGTAAGACAATCGAAGTCTATAATCAAAGTGTTGCTGATGTGGATAACCCCACGTCACGCTAGTTTCTTCTGTATGTCAGCATGTGACCACATAATAAAGTATCAATCCAATCGCATTTGCTTAGACAATACCTAGATAGATATTTAGATGGATAGATATTTAGATGACGCTGGTTTGCTAGGGAAAGGTTTTCTTTCCCTAGCAATTGCTAAGATTATATGATTAATTAATTTATTGAAACAGAAACTGTTATTTTTTTTAATATAATCTAATCAATCAAAAAAGTTTAGAATGGTTACCACCATGGCCTTTAAGTTGGAATTTTTTTTATATTTAAAACTAGGCAATTTCTTGATAAAATGATTTTTATAAACAGTTTGACTAGGCTCGTTGAAAATTCGATTTAAAAAGATACATATGTAATAAACAATATTTAGCATGCTTGGATGATTACTGGCTAGCGGATTCCATGTGAGTGAGAATACAAATCAAAGTTGTCAAGACAAGTTATTATTATAAATTATAATCAAATGAAGTCCTTATCGCGTTAATTGTTACGTTATTAATTCTTAGTTATGGCCCGTATATCCTTGACTTGGCATATAACAATAATCGTGTTTCATGCTGCAGATGTGGAGTTCTAGGCCATACCCACACCGTCTATTCATGTCAAAATTCAAATCAGTAGGGTCAAGGAAGGTCACTGTAGAAGCTTAGGAGTCTATTAACGATTATAGCATTTGTATTATGTATAATTACGTAAACTTTTAGAACAAGTTATTAACCCTATTGTGACGTATGTAAAAAATCTCTCTGGTTTAACCAAGAACGTAACTGATGAAATCGATCTAGTAGTACACATTATGATCTGGTATACCTTGTTGCAACTTCATTATCCATCTTGATATTTCTATAACATGTGTCTTTATCACACTTTCCTAGCATTGAGCAAATAATCGATACTAAGGAAATGGATTTTTAAATTCTTTATAAAGGCCCGCATCACTAAAAAATAAAATAAATAAATCTCGCAAGCAGAAGAAAAGAATATAACATATAAGGCTAAAGGATGGGGTATACACATTTAACACCATTTTTCTCATTCGTCATGTCTGTGACAAATCAGTATCCCCTCCATCGTTCAATCTCACCCTTACATCAGGGGATGCACAATTCTCCCCATTCTCCATCATTCTTTGTTTTTAGTTTTTTTTTTATTATTATTTAATACAACTTACATATAATATTCAAACATTAACAATTAAATTTAAACTTAAAACATTGGAAATGACATTTTAAAATAAACTAAAACTAAAAAAAATATCTAGTCTTCATTATTGGAAAGAGGCGGAAGAGACCATATATGTTCGACCAAGTTCAAAAGTAACGGGCGTCATGCGTATCTTCATTTTCCAATGCCAATCGATTATATTCTCTTTGTGTTTCGTCAACTGGTTGATATTGGACGTTGTCTTCATCCTCATTGTACTCGCAAATCGCACGTCCCTCGTCTTCAATAATCATGTTATGCAAAATACATATTGCATACATCATCCGTCTAATTTTTTTTACGCCCATGCTCGTGCCGGGTTGACCACTACGTGCCACTTTCTTTTTATGACACCGAAACATATTTCAACGTCTTTTCTTGCCACCTCCTGAGCTCCCGTAAAATTTATTTCGTTTATCATCTTGTGGCCACGTAAAGGATTTCACAAACATGGACCACGGCGGATATATCCCGTCACCAAGATAATAGTCGTGCTTGTATTCGATTCCTGAAACATGAAAACTTGATTCTGACATCGTACATTCTAATATGTTATAGTAAACCCCCGACTGATGGAGGACCGTTAAATTATTATTTGTACCGACAACACTGAAGAAGGCATGTCAAATCCATAAATCTTGTGAAACAACTGCTTGCAAGGATATAGTCGGGTGTGCATCATCACCACGCATGTATTGATCGTGCCAACCATTTGGGCAGTTTGCCCACTCCCAATGCATACAATCAGTACTACCAATTATCCCAGGAAATCCATGTTTTGTTTCATGGCATTCATATAATTTTGAATATCGCTCCAAGTAGGGCTACGTAAATATTTTTTGCTATATAACTTAGTAATATTTTTGGCAAACTTATAAACATTATCGCGTACTGTTCTTTTTACCAACATTCATGAATCGGTCGTATGCCATATGCCGGATCACTACAGTGCACTTTTGTAGTGGAGTAAAACCTCTTCTCCCTCTTGCATCCGAACGTAACTCAAACCATGGATCCGCTCTCACTATATCGTCGATTATTCTTTGAAATAAACATTTACTCATTCGGAAGCGCCCCCTAAAATTTTTTCAGCAAAGTAGTCGGCTTCCAAGCGGTCGTGCGCACCTTTACGATCTCGATTCAACCAAGCTTTTCTTGTGAGAGGAGGCAATGTTGGTCGTCACCAAATAAAACATGTTCGACCGTAAACTCCATTGCATGTAGAAAAAAGTTGTATCGTCGGACGAAGAAGAATCATTCATGTTGAATTTTTAGGTTGAAATTATATTGTTTTTGTTAAAATAGGTTTGAGAATGGTTGAAATGGTTTGAGAATGGTTTAAATAGATTGTTTGTATTTATAATATAATAAAATTAATTATTTTTTAAAAAAAAGGGCCTGTTGCCAACGGTTAGAATCACATCAAAAAAAAAAGAAAAGAGAGAGAGAGAGAGAGAGAGAGAGAATGACTATACTAATGGTGGTCAGTACCCTCAGGTCATGGTGACCATTTGGGGGGGGGGGGGGGTGTTCCAGGGAGACCCCTCGTGTGAGTGGAGCAACCTAAGTAGCCACGTCGGACCCTTTTCCTTCCCCACTGAACCACACCGGACAACTTAACAGGTGAAACAAAACTAAAACGCAACAAATTAAATGGGAAAATTAACAAAATTAAACATACACCAATCATTTCAATCTAAGCTCGATCTTCAACTCTTATGATTCACCCAAAGATACGGGATCGTTTTGACGTCGTTTTAGGAAGGTTTATGGGTGTTTAAATACCTCCAAGCCCATGGACCTAATCCATCTTTTATTTTTTCAATCCCACAACTCGTCTAATTATTATTTAACATAATTGAACAATACCACTTAACTAAATAAATAAAATTCTTTATTTATTATTTGAAAACATAGGATATTACATCACAACTTTGAATTCCTTGATCAGTTGATTGTACATGATTAGTAGTTTGATAACGCCAGTAAGTGCCTTATCAAAAAATATATATATGTAGTTAGTAATAGAGATTCTTTTAGCGGGCTCTTTAAAAATATTAACCTAGCTGTAACATCCCGAAATTTCCAAAATGATATTAATTATATTACTTAATAATAGAGGGAAAGTTTACTCGGGTTATCGGGAGATAAATAAATAGAGTAGGAGTTGGTATGGGTCGGGCTAGTGTTGGGTAATGGATATGGGTTATGGACTTGGGCTATGAAAGAAGGAAGGAGAGTCCATGGGCTTAAGCCCATGATCCCTAACATAAATACCCTTAACCACCATTTCTCACATATTCCATACACACACCCAAAACACACACGACCCGAACCAAGATCCGAAGGCGAAAACCCGAGCTTGTCGGTGCTGGAACGTCGTGACGGACCAAAACAACATCAAGGCTTAACCGTGTTCGTAATTCGACTCGTTCAAGGTATGTTTATAGTTAGAAATCGTTCGTATAGGTTCGGTTTGATGTGAGAAATGACAGATCTGAGTTTGTATGGTAAAAACGAATCCAACAAAGCTAATCTTACTGAAAATGGTTATGATTTGATGGGTTAATCGATTGATAAAAAGAACCCGTACCTTTATGTCTAAATCGCACCCTTTAAACATCGATGTTAGGTCGATTTGATGGTTGGGGTTTGTAGGCGCTGGTCAGACGATTCCGTGGGTACCTAAATCGAGTTATTTGGTTAAGAAACGAAGGTGATTAAGGGATTTAAGAACGAACAGTAGCTGCAGACGACAACTTCGCCTGCAAGCTAAGTTTGCCTGATGAACTTCGCCTGCAAGCTAAGTTCGCCTGATGACAACTTCGCCTAAAGCCAAGTTCGCCTGATGGCAACTTCGCTGTAAAGCTAAGTTTGCCTAGCTGGTAACTTCGCCTAAAGCTAAGTTCGTCTAGCTGGTAACTTCGCCTAAAGCTAAGTTCGCCTAAGGTTTAACTTCGCCTAAAGCTAAGTTCGTCTAGCTGGTAACTTCGCCGAAAGCTAAGTTCGCCTAAGGTTTAACTTCGCCTAAAGCTAAGTTCGCCTAAGGTTTAACTTCGCCTAAAGTCAAGTTCGATTAGAAAATAAGTTAAAAACGATAAGTAAAAGTATGCTAATACTAGGCCACCAGATTGGATCAGGCGAGTATTGATACGTGTAACTTATACAGTCAGCCGAGCTCAGTTAAAGAAGGGATTTACAGCTATCAGAGGAAGAAGCAGAGTTCAGGTGAGTTTCTAGCCCCATTCCTTGTTATGTTTTCGGGGCTGTGTGCATACTCGATGTGTTGTTAATACATTTATCCTAAGTGATAAGTGTATGCCATATGTGATATGTGTGATAGATATGAATGATTGCTTGTCGGTACGCGAACGATCTTCGGATATTGCGCATACTGTCAGGTTAAAAATAAAGGTACGAATATTATATATCGAAGATGTATGAATATTTCAAATGAATACTTGTCGGGGCTTGAAAGATCTTCGGATATTGCACGTATAGACAAGGGGTATGGTTGTTAAATGAATGATGTAAAGAACGCCTAGAGTGTTCTTATGTTATAATGTAATTGTTGTATATGTGAAGTATGTGTATACAGGTACACGAATGGTATGTGAGTTCTACGTTCGACATAGTAAGTTAGGATGGCAAATCCCTCTAGCTTCTGTCGGACATAGACTCGGCTGGTGATGGCGTAGTTAAGGACTGCGAGCCTTATACGTGATGTAGATGATAGATGTAAACGTAGATAAGGACTGCGGACCTTATACGTAACGTAGATAGGCGTCAGCACAGGAAAGGACTGTGGACCTTACACGTGCTATATTTCAGCATAGGAAAGGACTGTGGACCTTATACGTGTCGTATTTGTAGCATAGGGGAGGACTGCGGACCTCGTACGTGCTATGAATTAGGTTGCAACATAGGGAAGGACTGTGGACCTTGTACGTGTTGTGGATGTATTTCAGCATAGGAAAGGACTGTGGACCTTATACGTGCTGATTTTGTAGCATAGGGGAGGATTGCGGACCTCGTACGTGCTATGCAACATAGGGAAGGACTGTGGACCTTGTACGTGTTGTGGATGTATTATGGTATAGGGAAGGACCGCGGACCTTGTACGTACCATAAATGGTGAACATAGGTAAGGACTGCGGACCTTGTACGTGTTCACGACCTTGAGTACAGGTATAGACGGCGGACTATGAACGTACTCTCGGTAGACTGAGGTTAGAGATTGTAGATATGTATGTATGTATGGTAGCAAGTATGTATGTAGAACAGAAGGGTAACTAGTGAAGTATGGATATGTATCTTCGGATATGTATGTATGTGTATGTATTGTATGGCGTTCGATTAACTAGAACTCACTCAGCGTAGCTGACTTTTAGTATGCACGCAGGTGAGCTGATTATAGAGTTAGCATGAGGATGGCACATGGCATGGATTGAACGGCTGGCATCTGAAGAAAGAAGAAAAGATGTTTTAAATATGAAGTTTTGTGTTATGGTATCAAAGAAAAGATTTAATGTTTTGTAACAAATGATTGATGTTTTACATTCCGCGAAAAGTTTTAATAAACTCTGATTTGCAGAACTGTGTTTATGAGTAAATCCGACGCTAAAGTAGGGCTACCGGGTTCGGGGCCTCACACTAGCTCTAGCACTCTCATCAAAAACCGTCATGATCTTATCAAATCTCTTTGGAATCAACACAATATAAAAAGGCATGGCAGCCCATCCTTTTTAATCTGAGTTATGGCCAACCAACAAATCTCAATACCTCGTAGGCCATATTTAATTCAAAGGTTTCTGATTTTCTCTTTAACGTCCAACAAATAAGAACCTGATTATTCGGAATAACTTAATGACAAAGGGAGACCATATATGTCCGCAATCATTAACAGTGTCGGGTAGTCCAAGCCCATCATCTCCTCTTTCGGAGAAAATCCGCCGCCCGAAGGCCTAGTGTGGTAAAACCAGGTTGAATACGGATTCAAACTTAAAACCTTTCGTTCTTCAGTTCAAATCTTCACTTTTCCTCTAATGCTAGTTGAGTTAAAGCTTATTAGCTGAAGGTTTCTTTATTGCAAATGTTTGCAAGTATTATATGATATATTATGTTCTATATAAATAAATTTTACAAGTTAATTACATGGATGATTGCTACCTCTTTATATGGATTTTATTACGAAGACAAATTACACTTTAGTTAACCCTATTAACCATATTTTTAGTTAAACAACATTTTTTATACATTTTGTTTTGCTATCTTACTATACTAATAAAAAAATAATGATGTTTAGTTGTTCTAATCACATTCAATCCTAGCATAAAATTCGCTCATAATCTTCTAATATCTCTTCTCCTTAAATCATGTTATTCATGGGTCATGGGTGAAAATGGTTTGACCCATGAGTTACATTTTAATGACCATTTACAACAATTTAATACCTAAAATATATTTATGTTCAATATATACCTTACTTTTTATTAAAAAAAAAGTTAACATTTTTTAACAATAAGGACTTGTGAATTCAATTTTAATCTTTAATTTAATTTTCTAAACATAATCATTCTAAAATAACTTTTATACCTAAAAATTTGAAAGTCTACAATTCATGTTTCTTGCTGAAAAATAATAAATCCGAGTTGTTTGGTTTTTGGAAACTGTCAAATCCATTTTTTTACTTCATAAATATTTATCACATAATCAATTTCAACAAAAGAATTTTTATATGGTACATGAAATAATAATAATTTTTATAAAAGATGATAGAAAAAAAAAGGAATCACATAAAATAAAGACATGGCATAATTTTTTTTTTAAAATGATATAAAAATAAGGGATTAAATAATATTTTTATATATTTTTAAGTATTTTTAAAATATATCGGATTACTACTAAAACAAGTAGCCACGAGTAGATTGTAAGGTTAAACTAGTCGCGACGAGTTAACTACTGATAAACTACTCATATTGGAAATGTAAACCGGAAAAACTTAACAACTAATTGAGCTTTCAAACTAGCCGTTTCAGTTAGGCTTTTGTAGAACTAACCGGTTCGATGTATTGGTAAACAAACACCTCGGCATGGTTAGTTTGGGTGTTGATTACTAACCATGCAATTTTTTTATTCGTGACGAGTAAATGATTAGTGAACATGTTTGTTATAGTTAGTTTATGGCCATGTGGCATGCTTTAATTGGCTTCACAAACTACTCGTGTGTCATCATAATATACTCATCCCAATTAATTTATGATACCTATTTCTAGAATATCTTACTAATAGTATCTAAAAGTTAAAATTTGTTTTCATCAATACTTATTCTAAAAATTTTTCTTTAAAAAAAACTTCCTGTGGACCCTGTTGACTAAGATGGGTAGTCGGTTGTCGTTAAGCAAACAATCATTGTACATGGGTACTAGCACCTAAGGCTGAGGGGTGTGGGGCGCTAACCTAGGCGCGAGAGCCCCTCCGCTCGTGCCCCCAGACGCTAACCCCACACCACCGGGGCGCGAGCCGGGGCGCGAGCGCGGAAATCCAGGCAGGCGTGAGTGTGGTCGCGGGAGAAGAGAGAGAAAAAGCCGGTGGGCCCGCCCAAAAGAGCCGTTGGAGCTCATTATTTTAAAAAAAAAACCCTTAAAACCCTTATATAATATCCCAAACTCCTATATAATACCCCATTTCATCTATAAAATACCCCATCTCACCCATATCAATCACCACAACTTCAAAATAAAACCCAAAATCAACCCATCTTCTCAATTTTTTTTTAAAAAATAATGTCGTCGTACTCGTCTGATTCCGACTCCTCCGAAGAGGATGATTTGCTTCTTCATGTAGGGGGAGTTTTGACCGCAACCGTGGTCGATCTCTTGCAAAATCAAGCTCATCAACCTCGACTCCCGAGGGTTAGAGCACCACCTCGTGATCGTGATCGATCGGGTGCTAACGATACTTTGTTTAGGCATTATTTTAGCCCTCAACCGGTATATGAGGAGTCGGATTTTCGAACTCGTTTCCGAATGAGCAGACAATTGTTCATGCGTATAGCAAGTGATTTAGAGGCACGGTATCCCTTTTTTCAACAAAGGGAGGATGCTAGGGGTCTCCCCGGTTTTACCCCTCTTCAAAAATGCACAGCTGCTATCCGTCAATTAGCGTACGGCATCTCGTCGGACGCTTTGGATGAGTAGTTACAGATGTCGAAAAGGGTTGCACGTGAATCCCTTCATTTTTTCTACCAAGGTAAAAAACATTAATTTTACTTTTTATTAAATATTTATTACATTTTGTAATATATATTATACGTAGGAGTCATATCGACTTACGCTCGGAGATATCTGCGTAAACCTACAATGTATGACATCCAACGCATATATGAGGTGCACGCAGAAAAACATGGTTTTCCTGGGATGCTAGGTAGCATCGATTGTACGCATGTTGGATGGGCTATGTGTCCAACGGCCTGGCGAGGTCAGTTCCACCGTGGTGATCATGAAGGGCCGACCCTTATACTTGAGGCGGCGGTGTCACATGATCTTTGGTTTTGGCATGCTTTTTTTGGTGTTGCTGGGTCAAATAACGACCTTAATGTTATCGATCAGTCAAATTTGATCAACGACCTTATCGACGGGGTTGAACCACCTCAATCTTTTGTTGCAAATGGAGAACTCTTCAAGTACGGGTACTATCTGGTCGATGGTATTTACAACGAATGGGCTTTGTTAGTTCAAGCTTTTACAGATCTAATCGCCGACAAACGGAAGTATATTACGAAGAAGCAAGAGTCTGCTAGAAAAGATATTGAAAGAGCTTTTGGAGCTATAAAAAAACAATATTATGTTCTGGCGAACCCGATACGTTATTGGACTCGAGAGAGGATAACGGACGTCGTCTACACGTGTCTGATCCTACACAACATGACGTTAGAAGACGAGGGCAAAGCTATCTGCCAAAACTACCAAGGTGACATTCCGCCACAACCGTCCACAATCAGTGATCAACAAAAACTTCATAACATAGCAAATATCAAGAGCCGTGAGATACACAGGGATCTTCGACATGAGTTGGTTGAACATTTGTGGGCGAGGCGACCCGATGATTTTGTATTAGATTAGTGTTATTATTAAGTATTATTGTTTGTTTAATTTTTAGTATGTTTTTTTTTTGTAATTTGAATTTTAAAAAAAATGTGTGTTTTTTTAAATAATTTATGAGTTTTTTTAATAATACGTTTTTTTAATACATTTATAAAAAAATAAAAAAAAATCCGCTGGAGCCCCTGCTGGAGCCCCTCCACACCAGGGCCAGGGGCTCCAGCGGGGGCTCCAACACCCCCCTTATCCAGTTTCTCTCTCTGCCACACGTCACAATATTATTGGCTGGAGCCCCCACTCGCGCCCCCGTTAGAGCCCCCCACACCCCTCAGCCTAACATGGATGATATTAAAGTAGTGAGTAGGTACTCGTTATTTTTGTAAGTTAAAACTTTAAAACATAAAACTATACGAATTGTTCCTACGTTTTGCCACAAACTCAAATTTTGTACCTGCTGTTAAACAAAATCCGATATTGTACTAATATTAATACATACAATTAATCTATATATACCATTTCAATTTTTATTTTCTTTTTTCACAGAAATCTTAAAGCTTTCTCACCTAGAATCTTAACCCGCAATTTATACAATGGATCTATTTAAAAGTTCCATCAAATTACATCAACTTTTGGCGATACCTTTTGTGATGAAATGCCCGTTACATTCAAACTCTCCCTACCATTGTTCTATAACGTTACGTGAAGTTCAAGATACGACAAGTTCAAGAGTTCTTGTACCTAGAGATCGTGAAGCCACAAACAAACGTTTTGTGCAAGATTGCTTTTGTTGAGAATCATGTATACGATAGTGAGATAATTTATAGAAAGTTTCGCATGCGAAGAAAACTATTCTTACAAATAGTTGGTGATATGAAGATAAAGAAACTTATGTGAAAATCTACACCACTTTGTGAAGTTGAGCATGTATTCTCTATCAATCACCATTATATAACGAGGTTGCACATGGATCCTCTATCAATCACCATTATTCAACTAGAATGTACATGATAAAGGTTCAAGACAACACAAAAAGCGGCACGAGATAAGCTTTTGGTGTTCTAAAAACTTGGTGGGCTTAAGGGGCAAACAAAAAACCAAGCCCGATGGGAAATGCCCAAAACATCAGGATGGGTATGCACGTAGGACCGAGTATGAGATTGAAAAAGTAACTCAAACACTTTTTAAATCCACTCAAATATGTAAATTTTATAAAATTGATTAAAGCATATATAATGTATTTTTAAACTAGTAACTGATACTTGTTTAGATTTTTTTTTTTAATGGCTAATTCAAACACTTTTTAAATCTACTCATATTTTTTTACCAATCTTCACCACGAGATTAGAATCCTTAACCATTAAGAAAACGCATATCTAACTTACACTGATACCGCTAGGGTAGCTTGTATTTGCTTAAATGATAAATGTCGATAGCCTATTGATTACCTGATGATAATAAACTATTAGCATACGCAGATGATTACTGGTAGGATTCCATGCGAATGGGGACGCAAATTCAAAGTTGTTAGACAAGTTTATTATTAATATAAATATAAATTATTATCTGAGTTGTAAAATTGAAGTCACTGTCACTCACGTCTTAATTTGTAAAGTTATGTGATTTATTCTTAGTTGCGACCCATCCTTGACCGGGGCATACCTGTTGGTCGTGTTTCACGTTGAGATCGTGTGGACTGGAAGACATCCCCTTACATATCACCATAATTAACTTCTATTTTTGGTGTTCTTATTTTTTGCCCTCTTGTTTTCCCTATTTGGTGCCTTTTAATTTATTTTTAAATTAGTATTAAAAATATTATTATCACACACGCATATTATTTTTAAACTACAAACTCAGCCAACCAATAGCGTAATGTATTCTTAAACAACCTAAAATTACTCAATCTAGAAGGGATGGTTTACCCACTCCGTCAAACTACTCACTTAACATTTATTTATTTTTTTATTTTCTATTAAACTATATAAATTATTTAAATTAAAACATAATTTCATTAAATAAAAAAACACAATACTAAAATGAACAAAATTAAAAAAAAACAATGTGAAAAGTGATGGCTCGTGTTGAGTTGGATCGTGCTCTGATGGCTCATAAAAAGATGGCTAACAAATGGTTTGGTCGGAATGGGCTCGTATCGATTCAGAGCAACATTTGGTCCATGCTTTGTTGCGGTGAAGCCAATGATTTTTTTTTTCTTAATGACCCTTTTCATTTTATAATTTTTTTAAGTTGCGAGTGTATTGAGAGTATATTCAATAGAATGGAGAAGAATGTGGTTTAAATAGTCTATGCTTTTTGGAATTTATAATAAAAAAGTTGTTTTTCTTTATTTCAACTACCTGGCTCGATTTGTTCTAATTGTTCAAAAACTACTCAACAAGGTACTTGGTTGGGAGGGGGTGGTTTCCCAACTCGGCCAAGCCAAGTTCACGACTCTGTCCACCGTAACAAAGTTACTAAATAAAAACCAATTTTTAAATAAAAGAATACGAATCAGGACATAAATGTTAGCATGTAATTAAATAGTCTATATTGATTTTAAAATAATATTTTATAATTTTATAAACTACAATAGAGACTCTTTATGCAAACTATGTTTACTACCAATGTGAACGCAAAACCCAAGTGTGAAAGTCTAGTTGGTGATATCATGATTCATACTGTAAAGAACAAAATATGTTTTTGTTTCGTTTCAAGGGGTCACGTGACTCGTCCCATAATATCTCTTCTTTTGGGGCAGTATTTTCTGTTGTTTGGGATTTCAAACCACGTGACTCGTCCCATAATATCTCTTCTTTTGGGGCAGTATTTTCTGTTGTTTGGGATTGAGTTTGAAAATAATTTATTGGTTTATTTTTAAAAAACCTAATAAGTTAAAATAGTGTGTGAAAAACACAAAAGTCCCTCTTATTCACAATGTTATAAGCGCCCTTATGCTTTAACTGTAACATTATCTATCACATAATATTTTTATAAATCTTTAAAAACCTGAATTTTATCTCCAACCCTAGAAATATACTTAATGTAACACCACGACCTTCGTCGTAATATGCCGGGGCGGAATATGTCGGGGCGGTATGTACATATTGCTCACAAGCTCATGAAGCTATTAATGTGACAAATATAATTACTTCATTTCATTAAATCACAATCACACAATTTGGCATTAATCAAATAACAATACAATAACTTTATAATTCATTATGATATGTTTCTAATAACCTAGTGGTACAACTATCTAGTCTTCAATTCTCAAATTACTAGATCACATTTAAAATAATATATTTTGTCAACAATAATATTGGTGAATTCAAGTTTTTGCATATATATATAATACGAAAAGTGTAAAATTCATAAGTCAAGATATAAAGTCTCAATCATAGAGTAAAAGAAACTAAGTACATGATATTCTCGTTCGCTATAAGTCAAATCTACTAAGGAACCCTCATTCCCCGAGCTACTTGGAGTATAGATAATGCTAATAATACAGTCAAACGTTCCAACAAATGTGGAAAAATAGGCGGCGCAGGTACGTCCCGTTGGATCCTCTCACTTTGTGTTTGATTATGTGTATAATTCTCTTCCACCAACAAAAAAACAATAAACAACTAGCACGTAATCACATAATTTACAAGCATTATGATACGAACAAATTCATACAAGACACGCATGTGAATTTTAGTTTACAACATGAAACGTGAAATAGCAAATAAAATTTTGTAACGTGCTACACCCCAAAACGTGTAAAAGTAAAAAGGGGTTATGAAAACTAACTTGCTAAAGTAAGCGAGTGAAGCGAAGAAAGCATTTAAGCGAGCTGAACCGAATAAGTTCGATTCGCAAACGGTCCTACGAAATAAATTCTAGATTCAAAATAATGGACATGAAATAAAATATCAAAGACGGCGATAGGTTTTGTTCAAAGTTTGGATTTTTAGAGTTTATAACGAAAAATATATTTTTCCCTCTATAATTGGTTCAGTAATGTTTTTGATGTAATAATACCCAAGTTGGTAAAATTTATTAAGAATTTGGGTTACGATATTTGTTAATCAATTTTTATGAGTTCGGCCGTTCAAGAAAGTTAAACGGACCTAAAAGTAAGAAAACAATTTAAGCGAGTGGTTCGTTTTTAGTCAGACCCGAACCCGTTTTAATATCGGGTTCGTTTCCGTCAAGGTAAAATATTATTCTCTGGTTAGAATTTTAGTAGTTTATGTTTCAAAAGTTATATGTAGAAAAATAACCAAATTTTGTCTAAAGTAAACATAAGCGAGTGGAGTTCGTTTTTAGTCGGACGAATGCCTTTTGAAAAAATATTTTTAATATATCATAATATCCTAAACAAACTAAACTCGAAGAAAAATCAACATACTAACCCGACGAGTGAACACAAGACAAATAAAGAATAAACTTGAACTTGGGCGGTTTGGCTTTCCATGGTTAAACTTGAACTTTGCACAAATTAGAGAGCTAGAACATAATTGGGAGTGAAATGAGTTGTGATGCAGGATTTGTAGAAGTAGAGGCTAGTATATATATAGGCCAAGAGTTGTTAAAAAACAAGGTCAAAACGAATTAAATTAATGGCTAGTCATAAGGCTAGTCTTATGGAGAAAATCATGAAATTGACTTAATTGAATGAGTCAAATGATGAATTGATGATGGAGACATGTCTAGGTTCATAAAATATCTTTAAAAAGAGTCAAAAGATAGAAAGTTTGATTTTTGAGAAGTTTAAATCCATGGACTTTGATAAAATAAAATTTGGGAATAAAATACATGAAAAAAGAGTTTGCGATCGGGTCCGTAACATCGTGAACATCAAAAATAAAAATCATAACAATAATATCTTAAACATGAGTTATAAATGACATGAAATTCAATACTTTCAATAATAAATGCGGATCGAATTATATCGAAATTTTGAAACGGGTCGGGTTTCCAGAATTGAAAATTAACGAATGTTACTGGATTCACAACTTCTAGAAATTTTGTCCCGAAATTAAATAAAAGTAAAATTTAAAAAGAAGACAACTACTACATAGACTTGTTAAAAGTTCTAACAAAATTTTATATATATGAAAAATTAAACAGATAAATAATTAACTATATAACATTGATCTTTGAATGACCTGAAAAACACCACAAATGGGATGTATGGCAATGGCACTTATATATAGGATGTACAAGCGGCGTATCCATCATGCCCTTATCATACTACATTTGTCCCATTTCCCAAAATCATTCTAAGTTCCGAGTTATTGCACACAACCGTACTTATTATGTTTTCCATGCGATGACTTTGATAATTACTTCTCGACCCATAATTACCTTCATCGTCGGATGAATCCACATAATCCGTCCCATTGTGTGGGTTTTACTAAATAAAGTTAATTTTATATGAAAGTTTGGAAATCAAGAACAATGAACTATAAGAATCAAAACTAACAAAAATATATAAGCGAACCCTTAAGGTCAAGGATAATGCAAAATATTAGGTAAAAATAAATAAATGAAACTTTTGAAGTTTAAACAACAATGTTATTTAGGTTTAAAACGAATAAACAAAACATTGAAGTTAAATCGGCCTACACGATGTTATTGGTAAAATGATATAAACGAATCTAATGAAGCAAAAACGAAATAAACGACGTTGTTGAGGTTAAAATGATATAAACGAAATTCCGAAGTAACACAAAATAATGAGAATGATGAAGAAAACGTTAAGGTCATGAACATCGCAATAAATAAATGAAGTATTGGGATCGAGAATAACAGGGTGAGTTGAGCTAACAAAACATAATCAAGTAAGTCGATAAAGTGTTGGGTTTAAAAACAACAAAATAAATGAACGATACTTTGGTGACAAAATAACAAAGTAGATAGTTGAAACTTCGAGATGAGTATAACAAAGTAAAACACTGTACTTAAATTGATGATACACTGAGATCTAGAATAACAAGATGATTCAATGAAACATTGAGCGAAAAAAGAACCTAACAAACCAAAAAAAATCGTGTAATATAAACTCAATATGTACATGTTTATAACAAATGTGGGCCATAGATCAACATAATCAATGGTTATAATTGACTTCTCCAACTTCTCACACTAATATGATTTCTCCACTGAACAATCCTCTATATATGTGTGTGTATGTGCACGCGTGCACGCGCGTGTTTGGATGTAGACTACTAAGAAGGTGCTAAAAAACACTACAAGAAGCATGTCGACCCTTGTAACTTATTTTGGAAAGACATACATGTTTTGTGACGATGGGTATTAAATTCCCAACTTATGTAAAATAATGTTTAAGTAAATAAAGATGCTTTCAAATCAATATTTGCAAAACGTAGATAAGCTCTTATATATATATATATATATATATATATATATATATATATATATATATATATATATATTAAAAAAAATGCATTCTAGCCTCTTTCTATTGGTTTATTTTTCTATTTCTATAAATAACAAGTCATTATAGAATTTTCTTATCAATAAAATAATTCAATAATAAAATAAATATGTCATATTAAATTTAATGCATGTTTAGTAATGCTTTAATTACATGTTTTTACACCTACATTAAATACATTGAAATATGTTGTGTAACCCTAATTATTTTCAAGAGATAGTCATACTTGTACCTTTGTTGTTTTAAATTTTATATGTTTATTGGATGATTTTTATATTTCCACCCGTGACGGCCACGGGTCAATTTGATTCACTTTCAAAATTTATATTCTAGCCAATTTTGCAAATCTAGATATTATCAAACAATAAAAGGTATCGAAATCAAAATGGATAACATTATGCCATATCCAACACATTTCATATTAACTTATTATCGATCAAATAAGTAATAATTTTTATTCTATTTTTGAGATTTTGCGTTTATTTGATTTTAACATTGTCTTAACAATAATGTATGTTTTCATATATTTTATATTTTTCTCACCGTTCCGTCCATCCCAAAGTATCTATGTATTCCAAGTCTTTATCCTCTTTACATCAAGGTTTGTAATTTCATATTTTATACTTTTTAAGTTACCCTCACTATAAGTTGTTTATAGCATGATCTGAATACTATTTATGCATTATTAACCTAACACACTTGTTATTATGAAGAATGGCCAAAAGTCAAATTAAGGTTAGCGGGTCCACCGAACCTATTCTTTAAACGAATATAATATTCTAGCGTTTCTTGTGGTGTTGATTTTACTATGCTCTATTGTGATTGTGAAACATTTTTGTAAAGAAAAGAATGATACAACAATTAGAGACATATAAATATAACTATATATGATCTTTCATATAAAAAAACTATGATTCTCTTTCTCTCTCTTTGTGTGTGTGTGTATATTATTTACTAATCATAATCTATTATTTTACAGTTGAACAAATTTTATAAGAGCATCGCTCTTTATTTTAAGGCTGTGTCATCCTAAGGTACTGCTAAATTGATGCATCAACTATCTGTTTTAGGTCAAGCAAGACATGGATGCATCAACATTGTCTATAAGGAAATATTTGGTGATTTATGAAGTTTATGTTATAAAGTTTTAAATTTTGTTTGTAAACATTTTATCATGTAAATTTTTTTTTTGTGAGCTCATGTTTTGCAGTACTTTCTTTCTGTATAAATATCAATTGCAGCTTATATCATAGTGACATCTCAAAAAACATATTAAAAGATATCTTGTCGTTTAAAATTATATGTGTGTACTTGATAATTTCTATATTTTCACCCGTGTCGTACACGGGTCAATAACCTAGTATATTAGTAAATGAGGGATCAACTGTTGGTTACATATCCAGATCTCCGAGGCTATGTGACATAAATGAGACATTAAACAAATATGAAAATGTATGTTGTGTTTTTAGATCAATGTTATGGTAATCGTTAGTCGGCCAGGTGAAGTGGAGACCAACAATTAATCGGGATTAATTATAATTAATTGGGATCAACTAAGATTAATAGACGTCTAATCAGAATTTTTACAACCATGGTTTAGATATATGATATAAAGGACCATCTGGATATTGTAAAGATTGAGGCTATTAAAACGAGAAATAAATGCCAAAAAAGCAAGGCTCATCAAAAGCAAGTGCCTGTCCCTCACAGTTATATAGAAAAGCGTGTTACATATTTTTTTACTTTATCTTAACTTGTAAGAAAATAAAACTATGTTTTTACGTTTGTTTCTTGTTGGGCGTCAAACATGTTCTTGTAAATATGTCCTATTGAATTTGGCCTCGCCAGCTTCTAGCATCTTTCTTGCTCATTTATCATTTTTCAAATGTATGTATGATTTCTGTAAGTAATTTTAATATAATCAAGCTATTAATCAGAATTTAAAGAAGATATAAGAATATAGATTGACACGAGTTTAAGAGTTATGAAAATACACAAGCATTCATAACCGTTCTTATTACAAGCAACTATAATAACTTTGGGTTGGGGGGGGGGGGGGGGGGGGGGGTTCAAGAGAGCAACACCTTGTTGCCATGGGTTAACCCCCTCGGTGTGCTTAAGGGCAACGCCTCAGGCAAGGTCCAAGGCCAGTTACTAAATGACAGTTGAAATTACTACACGTCGATAGCAACAAAGTGACTACCAATTTTGTTACCGCCGAATGGTAACCACTAACTAAAACATTGTGATGGTTCATCTCGTATATAAAGAAATCATTTGAATGTATTTCAATATGAAGTTATTACACCTTAAAGAACTCCTTGTTATTTGCGGAAACTCTTTTTATCTCATTCGATTATTGATTTTAGGCACTTGCAAAATACTTTAATCTAAAAGCGATAAGATGATTCAGAAATCTCTCTAGAACGTCTGAATTAAACACAAAATCTACATTGTATCTTTTCTGCATCGATGAGTGGTCATCTTATTAAAGAAAGCCATCATATTTGGTGCCCATGCCATGGAGCAGAGCGGATTCCGGCCCAAATATAAATAGTTGGATGTGCTTTTTCTTACTTCTAGGCTCTAGCCCATTAGTGGGGTTAAATACGCAAACACTAAAAATTGAGGGCCCACCACTCGAGACAATCCGTAAAGATAACGGAGGAGAATGCCATATTTGACTTTTTTAGAATTCTAGTCTTTCATGGTGATTTAAATTTTAAATACTTGACACAATAAACACCAATTTGAAAAAAAAAAACACACATTATGTACTTGTCCTTATTAAGAATAATCAAAATTAGGAGGTTATGGTTTATAATTTCTCCTTCTTGATATGTAAACCATAGACCTCTCACATTCAAACCACCAAAGTCAGGTGTTAAACGAGTCGTTTTTATGTTTGATACTTGTGTTAATCGTGTGGTCTTTAATCTGTTAAACGTTATATGACATGATTTGCCACCCATTAAATAACCTGAAATAATTAAGTTTTTTCAAAGGCCTAACAGGTAATGACGAGATTATTTATTTATTTTCATTTTCGTCGCTTTTTTACTCTGCATTTCTTTCGTTAATTTCATTTATCTTTTGAGCGGTTTCGAGATAAACAAAAGGACAAGGTTTAAATGGGTGGGCTTGATATTTTGTTTGAGTGGGCTCTCAGTTTTTCTTTGAGTGGGCTATTTTACCAAATCCAAAATCGTTAGAAAATTCCCAATTTCATTTTACAATTATTCAATAAATTTGTTATTTTGTGCAATATATATTTGTTTTTTTATAATTGTAGTTTTAAATGGATTGTTTTTATTTATGGTGATTATGTGTAAATAATCTGCTTTTAAAGCATGTAAAATTTGTTGATAATGTTAGAAAACAAATGGGTTTGTATCGTAAAAGCATTTTTTTTTAAGTTTACGGGGGGTGTTGTTTTTTGATAAACACTTCATAATAATAGATTAGATTTGATGAAGATTCTAACTCCGAGTCAACTTGCTGACAATCACCATTCTTTTCTTTACATCCTTGGTTATTATATCTAAGGCTGTAAATTTAGACACGAATACACGACACGAACTTACACGACTTTAACAGGTATCAGGTATGAAGGCCTACCTCAATCAATATCTTAAGCCCCATAGAATTCTGTTCATCATGATTACCCACCGTGTATTTGTTAATCTTAGTTTAGGACATTACAGTGACATATTTCCTTGCTCTCTCCTCTTTTTTCGACCACTAAATCACACAAATTCACCTCATTCTTTCTTTGAGATTGCTTCCAACGACTTCATTCAGTTTACTTTATTGATTCACACATAACATTTGATCGGACAGAACTTTATGCAACCTTCTTTCACTTCAATCGACTCACACATAATCGTTGTTTTGATCACTCAAGCCCGTCTTCTTTTCTTGGTCATCTCTAGCTTACGCATAACCCGAATATCCTTGGCTCACACATAACCTTGTTCTTCTTGCTCATACAAAACCCCTTCAATGGTTTTTGGTCTCCAGATTACACAAAACCTAATCGTTCGTGCTTGATTTTGATGTTTGCTATCATCGAGAGAAAGATGTTCTTAACCTTGGTTGGTCCTCGGCTTGCTACTCTTAAGTTCTGTTCGTTGCTTTTCTTCTATCGCTAGAGTTGCTCCTTTTCTTTTGAATGAGTTATAGTGATCACTTGGCTCTATGATGTTGGCTGCCTATTGATCAAGATCGCTCCAGGTCTTTTGATTGATGCTACTGCTAATCAAACAAGAGCACCCTAAACCCTTGATTTGATAAACTAGGTTCTTGGTTAGGAACCGATTTGGAAGCCTACTTCAATCAAATATCTTAATCGACTACTTGTTCTTCAATTCAACCTTTTACTTCTAATAGGAAAAAAAATTTGGTATTGGAAATTGATTTTATCCTTGATGTTTGATACGAAACCCAAACTCACGGTCAACTTAACATCCCTTACTCCACGATTTCTAGCTAGCTTATCACTCTCTTGAATCTCCTAGCTAACAAGCAAGCTATCTTTCTAGCCTTATACCAAATGTTAGAAATCAACTAAATCAGGCACACACAATTAATCTGATTTTGTGACCTAATAAACAACTAAAGACTTATAAGCTTAACCCGGTCTATAAATATAAACAGATACGTAGTAGGCACTATAACAACTCGGATTTTTCACATACAAATTTAAACCCGACTCATTTTATATTTGTGAAATTTTATCACTAAAAGTGGCACGTTTATCAAGGAAATTCTATACAATTTATATTTATTTATTATATTTATTTAACATATATAAAACTTTGGAAAATATTCATTTTTAACCCAAAACATGAACTTTAATCCACTATTGTTCCCATCACCAATCTCCGGGGACTAGAATGCAATTTTAGTATATTCAATTGTTAACCCGTATCCGCAACCAGTAACCCAGACCCGTATATCCATATCCATGACCCGTTTGATTACTTGATGCACAATCTTTGTTCTAAACTCGGAATCGAATCTTGTTTATGATTATTATTACCATATCCGGCCTAACTAACGTGGTTAATTAGGAAAACGAGATCGTTTATTATACGTATTGATTCAATTACTAAACCGTCTTTAACCTAAAATCGTTTATATAATCCAATATGCATAATAACTCAATTAGTCTCTTCTGCACCCCCTTTACAACCCGACGAAACAAACCCCTAAAGTTAATTTGATTTTCGAAGTCTGCACCTATCTGTTCGTCACTCTCATTGCCGATTCTGTTGCTATCCGATTGACCAGTGTACAAACGTCTAATCAGGTAATTGTTTACATATACATGTTCGTCGATCATCAACAAACAATAGCCCTACCATCCCTTAAACAAAATCTTAACGGGTTGAGCGATTGGATAGGTTAGGGTTTCATAATTAAACTGGTTGTAAAGGTTTCTGTATATATTTGTTTGGTTTCATCTTGTTAACTGCGCTAGTGTGTTTGTGTTCCCAACCTTCTGTGAGCCGTCCAAGGTCGCGTGTTCGAGACCCAGCAACCTCTTTTTGTTATTTTTATTTTTATTGCATGATTTAAACATGTTTTTAATAATTTATAATATATTATAATTAATATTAGATATTAATTAAACAATATTTTCTTTAAAAACCGACATTTATAAAAGTTAAACTTTTCGTGTCAAATAGTCTCGTTACTAGTTTTCATATAGGTATATATATATATATAAACTAATTGTTCGTAAATCTTATTTTATGATAAACAACGATTATTATTATAATAGATCTCAACTTATATTTATTAAACTAAACTAATTATTGTAAGATTCGATTATACATTTAACCATGATCTTTATTATTAAACAATAACAATAATTCGTAGTGATCAATCGTTCAATCCATAACCTACAAACTATAGTTGCAACTCAAATCATATCTAAATCCTAAGATCTTATACGTATTGTATCGTTTATAATTCACTTATAACATTATTTAATTAGGATTTTTGCCGGTAATTCTCGAGGAGTGTGATTATCGTTCTTCTCGTATTTATTTCCGTTTGGCTTAATCGATCAGGTGAGTTTGATCATTCCCCTTTTTATCTACTGTTTTCAAATGTTTTGGGGACATATGCGTACTTACTCATATTTTCTATTATATGTATATACACAAAATCGCAAACATAATTATTGTGTGAATATCAGTTGAATGCTATTTGCTAATTGCTACATGTTTAATTGTTTACTTGATATCGTTTCGGAGAGGTCCAACATATCCCCTTGTAGAGGGTTCTCATTAGTATGATCATACGACCGTCTTAGTAACCGGAGCCCGATTCGCTTGGCAAAGGTAAACCGACAATTTAGTCATTGTAATCAATGCCCGATTCGCTTGGCAACGATTCATTGGCACACGAATATACTTGATCTTGGTTTGTTAAGGTTTAATTGATTATTACCACATAGATTGGTTTGCGCATTTATCATTAATCATTTCTCAATCATCTATATATATATATATATATATATATATATATTATTTGTTGTTTCAAAATTGGTGATCATCTCACTCAACATATGTTGTTGATCAAACTCCATTTTCTACGCATATGCAGGTTGATTGAAGATTGAAGTTCGGACATTTAGAAAGACCTTAGGATTATAATGAAGACAAACTTGAATTTAAATGGTTGTATCTATTTATTTGAATTGTATCGATGTATTGATTATTGTGTATGTTATTTGAGCAAAATAATTAATTAGATATTGTCATTTATATTTATGATAGGATCTTCGAGCTGTGAGCAATCGGATCATGCCCCGGCATTTCCGTCTTAGATTGGGGTGTGACAGGCACAAAATCAGCGTAACCCACACCCAACTAGAAATGAGCTCGATACCGAAAATCCAATCTCGATTTTCCCAAAATTTTAGTACCGATACCGAAAATGTTGAAGTCAAAAATTTAGAAAACACCTGTATCCGTCCTTGAAAAGTGGGTACAAAAGTGGTACCCTACACCCAACAGATTCAGCTTCCACCGAGTGACTTGCCGTTAGAATCATGCAACCGCTAGAGTGATCTGCACTCATCTTCAACTCACACCTAAATTAATATCAGTCAACTATCTAAAACTAATTGATCTGTGCATCAACCAATAACCATGGGTAATCATAAAGATTTGCTTCAAGTCTTTTGCATTGCGACTGCTGATACAAAGCGTCAAGAACTCCTCTTTCTCTCTGAATCAGTCCGATCCAATCTCACTACCTTTTCCCCTAGTTCTCCCTTAAAGGTACACATACATACATACATACATACATACATTCTTTATTTATTTATATTCGATTTAACTTAATCATTCATTACAACTCTAATTGTAATAATATAGATCTTCAATTTACTTCAGATCCCTAATTTCCTTAAATACATAAACTTATATGCACAGGTACAAGTTGTAGTTGTAGATGTATCAGTTGGACCAAATGAGACTAACACCTTTAAAGATTTTAAATTTGTATCAAGAAAAGAACTTTTATCTGCCTACTCTGAATCCGAAAACAAACCCGAAGCTCAAATCCCGGAAATTAGAGGTGAAGCCCTTGCAGTCATGAACAAAGCACTCACTTTTTACATCAACAAATCACACCAACGCGGTGTCCTTGCTGGCGTTATCGGCCTCGGTGGCAGTGGCGGTACATCGGTATTATCACCTGCTTTTAAATCACTTCCGCTTGGTGTACCGAAGATAATAGTATCGACTGTTGCTAGTGGTCAGACCGAGCATTATATTGGGACGTCTGATTTGGTTTTGTTTCCGTCGGTTGTGGATATTTGTGGGATTAATAATGTGAGTCGGGTTGTGTTGTCCAATGCGAGTGCTGCATTTTCCGGGATGGTTTGTGGACGGCTCGTGAATGTTAAAGAAGCTTTAGATCCTGGGAATGATAAGTTTACGGTTGGATTGACGATGTTCGGTGTTACGACTCCGTGTGTGAATGCTGTGAAAGAAAGATTGAATAAAGAAGGTTATGAAACTTTGGTTTTTCATGCAACCGGGGTCGGTGGTCGAGCTATGGAGGATCTTGTTAGAGGAGGGTTTATACAGGTAAGTTTTGAATTTAAATATTTGATGTGGAAGCTTGAAATTGGATGTTTTGGTTAATTTTGTGATTATTTACTTTTTGAAGGGCGTTTTGGACATTACAACGACCGAGGTTGCTGATCACATAGTTGGCGGTGTTATGGCTTGTGACGAGTCGCGGTTTGATGCAATGATTGAAAAGAAGATTCCTTTTGTTGTTAGTGTTGGAGCTTTAGACATGGTGAATTTTGGTGCTAAAAATGCAATACCTGCAGAATTCCAGCAGAGGAAAATACTTGAGCATAATGAACAGGTTGTCACGCATCTAAATTTAATTACATTTACTTAAATAAATATATTTTGTTAACACCTTTATAATTTACCGGTGTCATTAATGCGAACAACAGTCGAGGAAAACAAGAAATTTGCTGCGTTTATTGCTAAAAAGTTAAACAAATCGTCATCTAAGATACGCGTGTGCCTGCCAGAAATAGGCGTTTCTGCTTTAGATGCCCCCGGAAAGCCGTTTTATGACACTAATGCCACTGGTACACTTATAGAAGAATTGAAGAGACTCGTTGAGGTTACAGATGATAGGAAGGTTAGTTTGGTTATTATTTCTTAGTTACTTATCAAACTTTGCTCACCATTAACTAAAATCTGTAATAAATCAGGTGAAGGTTTATCAATATCACATTAATGACACCGAGTTTGCAAAGGCTTTGGTTGACTCATTCTTGGAAATAACTAAAAAACCAAATGTTTCGAGCCCGAAACAGAGGGCTGTTGAACCTGAGGCTGCAAGTGTACCCTGCAAGACTTACAGAACAATTTCTTATAACTTAACTAACTTCCCTGATGCAAAACCGGGTGAGTGTTGAATTGTTGATATTTGATTCGTCATTCGTGTATGTTAATATGTGATGGTAAACGCTGACTAATATATGTTATAAAACAGAAACATTGGAAAGAACGCATACTGTGTTACAGATGTTGAGAGACCAGATAAGGCAAGGGAAACCGATAATAGGGGCGGGCGGTGTTGATCTGATTGTACTGTACAACTCGGGGCGGTTTAGGATGGCTGGGCGAGGCTCGTTAGCGGGATTGTTACCGTTTGCTGATGCAAATGCTATTGTGGTTGATATGGCTAATGAAATATTGCCAGTAAGTATAATATTTATTATTCTCATTATTTTTTTAGTATTTTGAAATGGAATGTATAATTGTCTAGGTAGTGAAAGATGTAGCTGTCCTCGCTGGCGTATGTGGGACCGACCCGTTTCGCAGAATGGATCACTTTTTAAAGCAGTTGGAATCTATTGGATTCTGCGGGGTCCAAAACTTCCCGACTGTCGGCTTGTTTGATGGTAATTTCAGGCAAAATCTTGAAGAAACAGGAATGGGATACAGGTATGTATTTCTTAACAATCTTATTATTTTAAAAAAAGTTGTTAATGAATAATGAGTTAGTTATGTTAGTTTGTTTATCTGTTTGCAGTTTGGAGGTAGAGATGATAAATAAGGCTCAAAAAATGGGGTTATTAACAACAACATATGCTTCTAATGAAGATGAAGCGGTTGAAATGACAAAAGCGGGTGCTGATATTATTGTAGCGCATATGGGGCTCACAACATCGGGTTCAATTGGGGCAAAGACGGCTGTGACATTAGAACAAAGTGTGGCACGTGTACAGGCTATTGCGGATGCGGCTCATAATATTAATCCTGATGCGATTGTGCTTTGTCATGGAGGTCCTATATCGGGTCCGGTGGAAGCAGAGTTTGTGTTGAAGAACACTAATGGAGTTCATGGGTTTTATGGTGCATCGAGTTTGGAAAGATTACCGGTTGAAGAAGCTATCAAAGGAACTGTTCAACAGTACAAATCGATATCTTTAGTGTAATGTGTAATGTAACATCACTTGTGTTTGTTTGTATGTGTATTTACAGTTTTTTGGACTTTGAGAACAAGAAATGTGAGGAATAAATGAAGGCCATTTTGATGATATAAAGTAACTTGTTTGTAACATTATATCTTCTTAAAGGATGTGATTATGTCTAATTCTATAGTCTCACAAATTCAATCATTTGGTAAATGGTTAGTTGTTTTTAAATATAGACAGGTCTATTAACCATAATCTGGCTAGCAAAATCATATATTTTGTTATGATTTTATAGTTGCTTACCAAAAAATCCTTCTTCCTCACTCATATTATGTTCATGGTTTGATCCGATCAGTTTAACAATTGTTTTGAAAAACGACAAATTAAACTGGCTGGACCGGCCAAAATGATTCGGTTGATTTGAACTATAGGAAAAACTAAAACAGTTAGTTTGTAAAAAAATTTAAAAGAATAATAAAGATGGTTTATGAATTTTATGCACATACATGATTATACATATTTAGAAAATGAAAAAAAAGATAAATAAATGACATGTTCGCTTCATGCAACGATCAATTTGAAGTTCAAACCATGAGCCATGGACAAAACTAGGGATGAGCAATAACCGAAATTTGCCGAAAACCGAAAACGGCTATCGGTTATTATTTATACCCTCTGTTAACCGAAATTAAGCGAACCAAACCATTCATATTTTCATATATTTCTAACTTTTATATATTAATTTCATGTATTTTCTGTTTTACATCAATATTTCATTGTTTATTATACCCATTTCATGTATTTATGCTTCTAAGTAAAAATTTTAACCTAAATTTGATTTTGGTTATTAACTGCACCAAACCGAAAACTAAAAAATTAACCAAATACACCAAACCAAAAACCGATATGGTTAATTCCGTGCACAGCCTAAACTAGTCAAAACCATAGGAAAGAAAAAATAATAACAGGTATGGGGGAAGTGTTGGCATATGTACAGGGTCTTGTAAACCAAAGTCACTTGACGGGTTTGAAAGAAAGGCATTCTTCGATCAGGATTCAAATCAAAACACACACACACACACACTTGTTGTTTCTCTCCAATCCAAATCTCAGATCTCTCTGGTAAGATTATAAAAATATTTCAAACTTCATTTTTATTTATTGTTTGGTGGTCTAAATAGGCATTCATTATTGAAATTACAATACAATTTGGGGTTTTGTAATTAAAGATGAATCCGGATTCAGTGAAATCGACTCTGCAAACATTAGCCTATGGAAATGTTATGGCTGCTGCTGCTCGTGATTATCAGAAGGTAGCTACTATTCTCTTATTATCTCATTCCATTAGGGTTTCTTAAAATTATTGCCCCCTTTTGATTTTCGTCTTAATATTAAGTCATTTATGCAGCCAAGTAGCATTATTATTATTATTCTGTCAATTAAATTTGCTTTTTATTTTGTTTATGTTTGGTGTTTGGATATATTGAAATCAATTTTGTTCCAAGTTATGATTTGATCATGTTAAGAGGATCTAAATTATGTATGTAATTATTTATTTATGTATTATTGTAGGAGTTATTAGCTCAAGAGAAGGCACAGGCATCATCCTCTGTTAATGAGGAGGTTGATCTAGATGAGCTGATGGATGTAAGTTATACCTTCATTTACATATTCGTTGTATGTCATATGCAGTGTTGTAGAACTCGCTAGTCGGGATTAATCGGATTGGAATTTTGTATGTAGCTTTTAAAATTATATACATACGCACACACACACAAAATTTTTCAAAATTTTATATATAATTTTTTAATGTTGTTAACCGGATTGGATTAACAAGTATAATTTTTCAAATATTTCAAAGATTTTGACCAATTTTGACGGATTTTTTTTATCAAAATTTGACTGATTTTGACTGACATTTGAACGATCTGGATCGACTTTGACCGACTACCGATTAGCAATTAATCGTGATTTTTACAACACTGATCATATGTTTGTTGATAAAAAAATTCATTTTTATTTATTCAAATGGAACCGTATATCAGGACCCGGAGCTGGAAAAGTTACATGCAGATAGGATTGCAGCACTTAAGGTTTGACTGTTCTTTTTAATGCTAACATATTGATTAATATTAAAAGGTTGTTTATGCTCTGATATTTGATTGCAAAAGAGAGAAGCTGAAAAGAGAGAATCTTTGACTAAAAAAGGACACGGGGAGTACCGAGAGATAACCGAAGGAGAATTTTTGGGTGAAGTCACTGGTAGTGAAAAGGTGATTTGCCACTTCTATCACCGGGAGTTCTATCGCTGCAAGTGAGTGTTTATTTTGTTTTTCAAACAAATAACCGAACTTCATAACAAAATAGTAGTCACGTGATAAATATATTTACTTTATGATTTCTTTCTAGATGATAATGTTGAAATGCTGTGTAGGATAATGGACAAGCATTTAAAGGCTCTTGCACCGAGTCATGTGGATGCCAAGTTCATTAAAATAGATGCAGAGGTATATTTCTGCAATATACTTTTTACTTTCTGTATTTTTAACTCGACTTGCAGTATGGTTTTATCATTTTCAACGTCGTGCAGAATTCCCCGTTCTTTGTCACCAAATTAGGAATCAAAACACTGCCATGTGTCGTATTATTCAGGTCAGCTTCATGATAATTTCAGTTTTGATGTTTTTTTATGCAGTCTAAAATTTAATTATTGTTATTGTTATTATCAGAAAAGGAATTGCGGTAGATAGGCTGGTTGGATTTCAAGACCTTGGAGGAAAAGACGATTTTACCACTAGGAGGCTAGAAGCTTTGTTGATAAAGAAAGGTGATATATTTGTTCCCCAAAAATGGATATATTCTTTTACTGGTTTTGGTGTAATGTTGTTATTATATTTGATACCTGTGTAGGTATAATTGATGAGAAGAAAAAGGAAGATGACGAAGAAGCTGAATATGATGAAAGTAGACGCAGGACGGTTCGAGTTTCTGCAAATCATGATTCTGACTCTGAATGACAGGAGTAAATTTATGTACCTTGATTTGATGATCATGTTATGTAATTTGCCAAGATTTTTGTTTCCTGAATTTATGAATATATGTATCGTGTTATACTTTGTTTTAATTAGTAGTAAGTTCAGATTTTGAAATCAAATTCATACATTCATGACATGTATCTCATCAGTGATCTTGATATATGTACATCTTTTAGCATTTATAGAAATGTATTCACGGTCTAGTTCGATCAGTTATCACAAAAATTCTTGGTCTGCCTGATAAGTACGGCTAACGAAAACGTATAATTACCCATTACATATTTTGAGAATGTAAAACAAATAAATTATTAAGGTAAGCGGTTCGCTTGGCTTACACGATTGTTTTAAGTTTCAAACAGTTGGATGGACCGTTAAATCTACAAGCCTTTAAACACAAACCATAAATTTGAAATCATGAATTTGTTTGTGTGGTTTATATATTATTATCAAATAAATACCTATTTCAGACTGTTATTGTTCTGCTTATAAATCTTACTTAAAAATATCAAATGCGATAGTATCACCATTGTGGCTGTAGTTTAGTGGTTAGAATTCCACGTTGTGGCCGTGGAGACCTGGGCTCGAATCCCAGCAGCCACAAATAATCTTTTTTGGTTTGTTTTAGTTATTTATTGGATAAATTAAAGTTACAATGCATAATAAATAACTAAATAAGTATGATTTATCATGTAATTTATGACAATAATAATCAATATTTTTCATTATTACACCTCATAGCTTTCACTTAAACAGGTAAAAAAAATGAATTTTAACCTTTGATATTCCTACAACTTTTTCTGATCTGTCCTCTGAATCCTGTCAGTGGACTAATATTCCCCATTTTAACCATTGATTTAGCAAACTGTTGGAAAAACATGTCTTCATTTTCAGCATATTCCTTCACAATCTGCATAGATTCTTGGTTATCCTTAAACAAGATTTGATCAGAACTCAAAACTCCTTTAGAATCCATCAAGTTCTTGTAGTACTCATTATCAAATTTCATAGGGGTCACATTATCCAGAAAAAACAAGTTCTGGTCACCACCCGATTGCGGGCAGTTCACGCGCATTTGTGCCGCAAATAATTGATTCATATGCTCGTTGCCCGTGTTTCCATATAACCTTTGCTTGAAGCTGGTGCACCTAGCATTTCCAATGGTGTGACTTCCTACAACACAAATAAAGCATCTTTCTTGAATTACGACTTGAGTTTTCTTTAAAAAATGGGATTTTTTTGGTCATTATCTTTAGAGATTACCCGAAAGCGCTACAAGATCGACAAGGTCAAGACCTTGAATCTTGAATTTGGTTAGGATGGTTTGGAAAGTGTTGTTTGGAGCAGCAATATTATGGTTAGACCCGTGCAAACTTGCTCCTAGTGAGTCCCTTCTTCCAACTGGGACTTCCCAACTCGGTCCGCCACTCTACAAATACAAAACAAATATTTATTCAACTTTTTTGGTTAATATAATATAATATAATATAATATAATATAATATAATATAATATAATATAATATAATACAAGTACTGTAGAGTCTCTGGCTGCTAGAGCCAAAATATCTGCACACGAGACGGTCTGTGGACAGGCTGTCTCTAGTGCAGCTTTAATCCGGTCAATGACTTCAAATCCACGAGCTGAGTAGCTATTGGGGATAGACCCTTTCTCGCTAATTACATTACGTGTCCCGCCATTGTCTAACAATATTGACGCGTCACATCCCTAGACAAATTAATAACATATGATCATATAATCTCAAAATCATGAAATATGAGGTTTGAAGAGATTGTAGTTCGCGAACCTTAACGAAGCAATCATGGAAATGGAGTCTGAGCAACGATGCAGCCATGCGAGGGTCTTGTGCAATGGCTTGTGCAACGATGGTGCGAACTATGTTGGTGACTTGTGGGCAACATCGGTCGTAGAATTGCGGGTAGAGGTAGCCTCCATTGGTGATCTTAGAGTAGCAAAGGGTGGTTTGAGCCAAGAGAGCTATGAACACCATGGTCATAGTTGGTGAGTGAGTCATTTTGGTGTTGTGTAGGGTGGTCAATTAGGGGTTGTGTTTTGACCTCTTAGTATGAATAGATATCTTATATATATATATATATAAAAGTGTAGGGTGTGTTTGGTCTTTTTCACTTGAATATGGAGTGGATGAAACAGGCTTGAGGCTAGGTTTGTATTATTATGGAATTAGGTCAACTATTACACAAATGCTTCTTCAATCATTAGGTATATCCATCCTTCTCAATTCAAAACAAAAATGTTGTCTTCATATGAACATTATGTGGTGGAACATGACATTATTTACTAAATCCTAAAACTTTTAGTTGCAACAAACAATTTTTTAAAAACGAACAATTATCAAACATGTCATAGGTTCACTTGGAAAAACGGAAGATACCTTAACTAATTTTAGTAAAATATTTGTATATTTACATAAAATATAAATAGCATGTTGTGCTTTCTATAATTCTGTGTTTAAAAGAATAAAAGAAATGTATAGTTTTTTTAACATCTGCTTTCATACTTGCATATTCATAACAAGTTAAAATCTTTAACAAAAAGAAAACATAATCATAAAACAAAAATTACTCAAAACCATTTCAACTAACCCATTAATCCAACCAGTTTCGACTCAACCCATGCTAATCAAACCAATTAGAGGTTCGCTCCACCGTCCGCGGTCCGGTTTAACAACGTTGGCAAAAAAAATTAAGAAGCATAGGTTCGTGTGTTTCTATTTGACCTTATCCTATTTGTATTACATTCCGCCATGTGATTCATAGCACCTTCTAATTGATCGTTTATGAGTTGGTGCATCATATAAACGAAGAGTTTGTACATTTATTGGTGTAGTTTATATAATTATTTGTTAAAATAAAACATTTTAGTAAAATATTATATGCTATAGTTCTAGTTCCCAGATGTTTTTCAGCCTTTCAAAAGAAAAAGATGTTTTTTTAGCCCTTTTACCTCTTTTGTTACTGCTCATCACATGTTACCTTGTCGTATAAAATGAAAACAAACGATGAGATGGTAATTGAGGTTAGATGATGATGATCGGTTAGCATGAGGGAAAAAAAATATACAAAATCAGTATTAATTTCAATTTCTTTTTATTATATATAAATATTAAGAGATCGGCATGCATAGGTGTTTCTTTGTCGATTGCGATCAAAACATATAAGAGGTCTTTAGATCACACGATCAATTAATGCATGTGACTGGTTGGCAATGTATGTATCAACTGTTCATCTGATCACAATGATGTTGTACGATGTTCTCAACTTGTTACACAATGAAAACACGTGCGGCTTTGACCCCTCGACGAAAAAAGAGTGAGTGTTATGTTGTTTTACAGTTGTATCGTATGAGTGATTGGTTTGCTAGATCAATTATGCTACTGCGGTTGTAAAAATATAAATGGATAAACCAACCTTCCCATAAGTGGTACACTTCACCCTACAAATCTAATTCTCTCGTTTCAAATCATAAGGTGCCAGCGACTCTAGTATTATGTTGCAGCTTCCTTTTTAATGCTTTAATTAATACACACTAGTAATGTGTGTGTTGTCAAAAAGATACTATGGTAAATGGCTAAAGCTGTTTGTGGGCTGAAGATCACTTATTATTTGTTGGGCTGAAATTACGAAGCCCAAGAATTGTAAGACCCATTAAACATAATAACAGCGAAGCCGAAAAGTAAAAAACCGGGTGTTGAACTAGAGGTGCACAAAACCGTTTTTTTTTTCAAACCGAACCAGGTTGGTCAAAGCCGGTTTAGAGGCAAGAGTGGCCGACCTGGTCCATGTCGGTTCGGTTCGATTTAGAACCAGCTTAAAACGGTTTTCCTCAAACCAGTTCAGTTTTAAAACCGGTTTGGTTGTCCAAAAGGGGAACCTGTACCAAAACCGACGGTTTGGGTTGGTTCATGAACCGGTTTGGGTGAAACTGGTTCGGGTCGGTTTACCATGAACCGGTCTCAAACCGATTTTACCTCTATGTTGACCATCTAAAACCTGAATTAAATGGTTTCAAATTCACAAAAACCAGCATTATCGATTTGGTTTAGATTTAGGTAAAACCTTAATTACCAGTTTGTAATGTGTCTAGTATAAGATGAGTTTTGGTAATCAGAGTCTCATACTTAATTATCATTTGGATCTTATACTCCATCTCATAGCCGTGAGGTACACCCTTAGCTCATTACGCATTACTTCACCAGGTTTGGGAGTGTCAAGTGTGCTATTTTATGGTCTTACATGGTTACAAATTCGTATTGGAATGCCCGTTACTTGAAATCTAATCATAAGCTCATTTTTCAAACCTATTTGAAATTGTAGAGCTACTTAGCCGAGTCTAAAAAGTCATGCATAATAATGTTATGATGCCAAGATTTATCAATGTAGCTTTTAAAAGAGTTAATTGCAAATAAGGTCCCTGTGGTGGAACCCCAAATGCAGGTTTCAACCCCGTGGTGCCATTTTTGCATATATGGGCCCCGAGCTGAGCATTTTTTTACAATCAGGCCCAGCCTAACGGCTATAACGTCTGTTAGTTTCAAGGGCGACAATGACTTTTCACCCACTACATCAACATCCGGCTCAATAACCCCCCCCCCCATTCGCAACTTACAAACCTAACCTCTGTTGTCCTCTCGCCGTCATCGTCCTCTTGCCGCCGTCGCCATCTCTTCGTCTTCAGTTAACTGTAATGGCATGCTTAATAACCATTTTCGCCAACACCCGGCTTTTCTCATGTATGAATCGGGTCTCAATTTTGAGTTATGAAATGTGAAATTGTAGCTGCGATTACTTCGATTACTAATTAAGTTCGTGTTCGTGCTTGTTCCTTGTAGTTGCCATGTTGCTCGATTTGTGGTTTTGGTGTACACCTGGTCGAACAAGATTTACTGGAGTAGTTGGTATACATATATGCATCTGTGTATGCATGTATGTATATATGTATGTATGTTTCTGTGTATATGTATATATGTATGTATGTATCTTTCTTTGTATATATGTATTTATGTATTATATATGTGTGTATATGTATGTATATATTATATGAATGTGAATGTATGTAAAGTCACAGGTGACCTTGGAAAGTCAAACTGTGTGTAGTGTGTATTGTATGGATTTGAATGTATATACATGTATGTGTGCACCTTGTGTTTCAATTGGTTAATGTTGTGTAAAGTCAAAGTTTGACTTAGAAAAGTCAAACTATGTAAAATTTTGATTTCATGTCAATTTGGTTAATTTTATACAAATAATTAGTTTATATAGTCAAGATTATGATTACTTATGTTTAGTAGATTATAATAAGTAGCTTACATTAAAGGTCAACATGTCAAAGATAGTCAACCCTAAAAAGTCAACATTCGGTTGGTTAAAACTGTTGGATGAAATATATGTTAACATACAGAGGGTCCAAATTGTAGTTATTTAAAACCACAGGGTTGCAAATTGCAATGGTAGAATGGTCTTTTCGTAGAAAACCAAACTTTGGGTTCACGGCGGGGTCCCAATTGAAAATAAAATGTTGACCACAGGGCCGATATCTGCAAAACTGACACCACGGGGTTGAAAACTGCGTTTGGGTACCACCACATGGACCACATTTGCAATTAATTCATTTTAAAATATTTGATTTTGCAATTCAAAAAGAGGTAGCAATATAGTTTATTGCCCCGTACATAATTTTTTTCAATGTAAACAGTACCATTAATATCTGTTTTTGAAAACAACAAAAAATCAAAAACAAGAAAATTGAAATATAAAATATTCATATATGCTATAAAATTTCTATAATTTTAATAATTTCAAGTTCTAATAATTTCTAATTTTCATATACTAATTATTATATTTTCAAATTGTGTAATATAAATGCTCATTTTCGATGCGAGTAACACGGATACTCGAATAGATTTCACCTAGTATCGTAAGATTCACGTTCTGTCGTGATCCCAACTAATTTAATGAGCAAGTGCTTTTTTTATATTAATGTTTCGGGTCTCTAGTATTTCACAGGCTAGTTTGGTGTTATAGAGGTCATGAGTAGGATGTTAGATTTGTAGATATTAATGAATCATTAAATAGGATTTTGACTTTTTGAGACTGCAACACACAATACTACACGGTTGCTACTGCATTGAATATTTGATGAGCAAATAATTACACCTTTCCTAAGCAGCTCTTAAAGCATTCTCATCCGGTTCTTTAAAATTTATGAGGAGAGTTTGTAAATTATATCGTGTGGTTTTGAGTGGTTTTGAGTGTAAATTATAGGTGAAGAGAGAAAGGGTAGTGATTTTTTGTAAATTTAAGGAAAAGATTGTGATTTTTATAAATAGGGTGGAGAGAAAAACTGTGATGATTGAAGTACAAAAAAATATTATTTAATTAAATAGAAGAGAGAAATTTAGTGTTTTCTAGTGTAATTATAGAGATAGAGTATCGTTTGAGAATGCTCATAGTATATTAATATAGTGTTTAAATTCATTTAACCTAGTTATTGTAGGATTTGACCACTCAGCCTTTAAAAAAAAACGGATATTAATTTTTAATACTTCAAACTTTCACTCATTGGATAATAACACTCTCAACTAATCACTTGTCTCCTACCACTCCCAACTTGTAACTTATTTTCTTATGTCACTCTCGAACTTAACGGACCCTAACCCCGTTAGTTTTTTTTGCTGACATAGCTTGTTTTTGCTTATGTGGCATGATATGTGGAAAATACCTTACTTTAAAAAATATATAAAAACCTAACAAACAACAAATAATATATATATATATATATATAATGGGAAGTATACAATGAAAACCCATTTGATTTGTGAAAATCCTATGAAACATTAATTTTTTACACATGTAATATATGTTGCTATATTTAAAAAAAAAAAATTGTTTTGCTATACTATAATAGCTGGTTGGATGAAATAGTCATGTATTATTTATGAACAAGTGACTATCTCTGGTGACCATGTCATGTCATATCTTCTTATTTTAATAACAAGCGTCCAAATCAAAGGCTTTTGTTTTCCGGATTTCATTTCAATTAAAACAACAAAGAAAAGAAACCTGCTTCACACTTCCACTCTTACTACACCCCCAATTCCTTCCTATTTCAGATTCGAGTTATTAATTAATTAAACATAAACAACCATCAATCAATCATATATGAGATTTGATTTGAACAAACCCTAGATCAATGCACCAGAGACTTCGATAACAATAATTTACAGACACCAAACCCTAACCATGGCGCCGAAGCCGTCAACGGTGTTGTTCCAGAAGAAACGGTGGCTGTTGCTGCTTCTAGGCATGATCTCTATCTCCACCGCCGTTGCCTTTATTATTAGAGCCGCTTATGATTCCTCATGCGATCGTCAGCAGCAGCATTTCGATGTTCCCGGTAACCGGATCCAGAAGCCCAAGGAGACGGTACCGACTCGGATCGCGGCAGCGAGTCCACTCACTTTCATGAAGTCTAAACTCGTTCTTCTTGTCTCGCATGAGCTATCACTTTCTGGTAATTTCAGCTTTTGCACTTATTTATTTGATTATTAATTTATACTATACTTATTGCTGACCTTAAACTTATTGCATTTAACTTTAATTCATGGATCCAAGTTAGTTGTATAAATAGTAAATACTGGTTGAAGTTTTAGATACAGTGAGGCAGTAGCTCATTTTTGCCCCTTTATATGCCCATATCAACCGCAGTTGTTTTTCTTTTGAAGGCTAAAAGTTTTATTAAAATAAACACGACTAGTAAGAAACTAGACAGGACGTTATGACCAAATTACAGACCGATACAGAAAACTCGACCTCACCCCAAATACAAGAAAGGACTAGAAAAGAGAAACACGCTATCTGTCATCCTGCAACTTCAAACAAAAAAAAGGTCGAAAGGGAGCAAGATGATAACTCCCATGAGCCCATTCGGAAACCACAGATCTGTCATCCTGCAACTTTAAACTCTCGCTGCACTAAACCACATATGCAAAGCGACCTAGCCGTCATCCTGCAACTTCAAACTCCCACATGATCTGGCGATAGCATAACCGCTTTTGTCTACCCTAAATGTAACTTGTTACTCGCCCCTGTAGAGCATCGTTAAAACTATACTGCTTTTTTCGTTTTCAGTTGTTATCTGCGTCTTGAAATCCACAGGAAATAATTTAATCGACTCACGAAACTCAACTAAGTTAAAGAAAAAGAGCCTTGGATTTTTCCTCTTTGATCGTTGTATAGCCATTTATTCTTAGAACAGTGTGTTTTGAATGATCGACTATAATACCAAACTGCAATAGGTTATGGCACTTTAATTGCTCTGTTATAGTGTTATTAACGATAACAATTTGTTATCAGTATTTTTATATGGCCTCAGCATGAAAATAAGGGGAAAATATTCTTGTTGATCTATTGGTTTCTAAATTAAAGAAATTATCATTGGACAAAAATCAGTAATCAGCATTTACTATTTAGTACCACAAATAATCAGTTTCATTTAATTCTCTAGGTGGTCCATTGCTTTTGATGGAACTAGCATTTCTATTACGTGGTGTCGGTGCTGAAGTTTGTTGGATAACAAACCAGAAATCACCAGGAACAGATGAAGTCATATACAATTTGGAAAACAAGATGTTGGACCGTGGAGTGCAGGTACATCTTTCATTTCACATGGTTATAAATTTATAACATTTGTGATAATGTTTGATGGCTTAGTTTTTATATTATAGGTTTTCTCTGCTAAAGGTCAAGAAGCTGTAAACACAGCTCTAAAAGCCGATTTGGTAATTTTAAACACTGCTGTTGCTGGAAAATGGCTTGATGCTGTTTTGAACAAAAACGTCCCACGAGTATTGCCAAAGGTTTTATGGTGGATTCATGAAATGCGTGGCCATTATTTCAAACTAGATTATGTTAAACATCTACCATATGTTGCTGGCTCTATGATTGATTCCCATGTGACAGCTGAATATTGGGAGAACAGAACTCAAGAACGCTTAAAGTATGTGTAATATCTATCTTCACATACTCATTTAATCACTCTTTTTAGCTACAAAGTTGTAAAAAATGTTTTCTTTTAATTTGCAGAATTAAAATGCCAAAGACATATGTTGTTCACCTTGGTAACAGTAAAGAACTTATGGACGTTGCTGAAGATAATGTGGCCAAAAGGGTTTTGAGAGAGCATGTTAGGGAGTCACTTGGAGTTAGAAATGATGACATATTATTTGCAGCTATAAACAGTAAGTTAATTAGTCTTTTATTCTAAAAGTTTTAAAAGTTATTTTAATTCATAATGATAATGTGCAGGTGTGTCGCGAGGAAAAGGTCAAGATTTATTTTTGAAGTCATTTTATGAAAGCTTACAATTGATAAAAGAAAAAAAGCTACAAGTGCCATCAATACATGCGATAATTGTAGGGAGTGATATGAGTGTGCAGACAAAATTTGAAACCGAACTTAGGGATTTTGTAGCACAGAAAAAGATCCAACATCGGGTTCATTTTGTTAATAAAACGCTTACTGTAGCCCCGTATTTAGCAGCTATCGATGTTCTGGTTCAAAACTCTCAGGTACCATGAAATTCTCATCTTTTGACTTTTGATGATCAAAATGTCAAACCGTTGACTCGGGCAACTTTTTCATGTTTTTTTAGGGTCGAGGAGAATGTTTTGGAAGGATAACAATTGAAGCTATGGCGTTTCAGCTTCCTGTATTGGTATGCATTTCAGTTTCTGTCTTCACAATCAATGTTTTTAAGCTATATTAATAATTATTATATAATTACATAAATTTGGCATTTTTGTTTGTTAATTTGCAGGGAACATCAGCAGGAGGAACTGCAGAGATTGTGGTGAACGGGTCAACCGGGTTTCTGCATCCTGCAGGGAAAGAAGGGGTGACTCCACTCGCTACAAACATAGTTAAACTTGCTACACATGTTGAAAAGCGGTTGACCATGGGAAAAAGAGGGTATGAGCGAGTCAAACAGATGTTTCTAGAACGACACATGGCTGATAGAATTGCTGCTGTTTTAAAGGATGTATTGCACACTTCAAACGCCCGACATTAATTTAAACATGTGTTGAAATTCAGAAAAAGATTTTGTATATTGAAAAACAGTATAGTGAACATTATTGTTTGTCTCCGTGTAGTTTATCTTCATTAGTCTGTGATTTGAACGTGTACTCATTTATAGTTGGATTAATGTTTCTGTTAAACTCACTTCGATTTTGACTTTTATTTTGTCAAATTCAAACAAATTTCAATCTGAAATTCTGAATACAAGTCAATCTGTTGCATCCGATTACAAGTTGATCCAAGTTTTATTGGTTGAATTCTAAAAAGTTTGAAATTTGCATCTGATTACAAGTCGACCCGACTTTTATCTCTCAAATTCAAATAAATTTGCATTCATTACAAGTCGATTTTGATTTGACTTATTTTTACAAATTCAAACAAATTTGCATCGATGACAAGCTGATTTGAGTTTTATTTTCTCAAATTCAAGCAAACTTGCATCAGTTTACACAAGTCACATGAAACAAATATCAAACCAATGTCTAAAAATTGTTTTGCATAATCAAAATTTGCAAAGAACATAATGCAACCGATCTAATGTAATAAAAAGACAGCGGCTGTAGTTGAAGTTGACTTAAGTTGAGGAAGGTTTGACCCCAGCGGATCTTGGTTGGGTGACAGTTGGTGGTTTGGTGAACCAGGTTGTGTACAGGAACTGCTTGTTGGGACCCACATGATTGCATATCTGCTTAAGTTTCTGCCTCTGTTTCATCCATCTCAACACAGTCTTCATCTGTGTTTTGCTGGTCAAATCTTTGACACCAACTTCCTGCAACATGTTTGTAATCATGGTTATTTCAGAAATAGTTGATGATGAATAGACAGAAAATCGAAGTGACCTGAACGCGTTCCCATGTTTGAGCAACATTCAGAGGACCATGCTCCTTTAGAATTTCGAAAATGGCCCGTGTGATGGTTTGGTTTTGCTCGGGTCGGAATCTGGGCTCTAATGCTTTCATTGCTGGTTTCGGTTTTGTGCCAAGATATTTTACTGCTGTGGTAAACATGATGCCTTTTGGGATGAAATCCAACAATCCTCTGCAATATTCATTTATTAACTAAATAATTTTATTTTATTTATCATGGAATCAGTAAATACGATACGCATAGTGTTAAAAAGGCAAAGATGATATAGTGAAATATAGCAGTATGAACGGATAATAAAAAAATGAACTTTTTAGAGGATACATATGAAATTGCCTTAAATTCATACAGTCCATAGTTATCAAATGCGTTAGACGCGCTCAAGGCGCATAGGCCTCGCTTAAGGCCTAGGCGCAAGGCGCCAAAAAAGCGAGGGCCCGAGGAAAAATAGGCGCACTTAAATAAAGCATTTAAAATATACTATGTATATGAAAAATAATACTATTCTTCAAATAAAAAAACAAAAGCTATTATATAACATTTAATATCATCTAATTAGTACCAAAAGTTCTAAAATAGTCGAGATTCAAATGCGATCCCGAAACTTGAATGACAAAATGTATCAATATAGCAACCCTTGAGTTTCTTTTGCTTGCCTTTTATGTTCTCATGTTCTTGGCATAGACAATGCCGAAGCACTTGCCTAGGAACTAGAAGCGCATTTATTGAGCCTCACTTGAAAAATGGGCCTAGTCGCAAGAATCGAGGGCTTTTAATAACTATGATACAGTCTGTTGAGTTCCAAACAAACAGCTTAATAAATATCGAACTCAAGAAGCAAGACCAAAATGTATCATTCCATGCTGATAAAAACTCAGATATAACAACTAACATTCATCAATCATAAAGAAACGATAATTTGACCAGCGCAAGCCATACAATCGGTCTGAAACCCTAAGGTCCTGTTCGTTTCAAGGATTTGGAAGGAATTCTAAGGAATGGGATTTTAAATCCCATGAATTGATATGTTCGTTTCATTAAATGAAAGAATGGGAAATGGAAACTAAATCCCATCAAATCCCACATTTCATGGGATTTCAAAATCCCACCTATTTTAAAGGATTGTTATGGAAAATAAAAACCGCTCCAAAAAAAATTCAAAAAAATTAATAAAAAAATCATAACTCAAAATATAAATCAAAAATGAAAAATGTAAAAAAACTAAAACGTTTCCTTCGTTGTCCTCGTTCTACAAAAAAAAAAAAAAAAAAAAAAAAAAAAAAAAAAAAACCCGAGAACGAAGAAGATTCCAATTCCAATACATATTAACCAACCAGACACATAAAAGGGATTCTCAAACATTCCATTCCATTCCAATTCCAAATCCAAATCCTTTAAAAAAAGTACGTGAAACGAACTGGCCCTAATATTAATTTTTGTTACCGCGTTTTTTTAACGAAGTACTTAGCTTTTTGTCGCAAGCTAACCGTGGCTGTTACAAAATGCATAATAAACCAATAGTATAAATAAGCAATCTCAAATATAATCAGATAAAGAGTCAATAACTCCTGATTATATTTCTGCCACAACCCAAACAGATAATCAAATCACTATGAACTCCAACAGCTTAATCAGATAAATTATAAAACTCATTTTCACTACCGCAATGCGAGCAGATGATTAAATTGTAAAAGAAAAACCCTAGAAAAATGAAATGAGATGAAATAAATAATTAAGGAGATGTAAACCAGGTATTTATAATTAATTATAATTACAAGGCAAACAAAGGAGTATTTGCAGCAGTAAGGATGAATACGCACCTGTAGATTAAACCCTTGGCCGAATGGGCGTTAGTCGTCTGCTTTGCTTCTTTATTTGGGAGAGGGTGTGTTCTCGTTAGATTAAACTACGAGCTACACTTTTGTTACTGTTTCTTATAATAAAAAATTAAAGAAACAAAAATATTGAAAACTAAAACCGAATTATAAGCTTGAAGAATTACAAACTAGTGGCTTGAATTCTTAGCGGAGAACCAAGATTGAATCTTAGTAGTGTCATTTTTTGGTGAATATTAGCGATAAAGAATTTGAGCTAGGTCTTGTGCAAAGGTTGTTGGTTCGAACCCAGAGCCCACTTGGGTTTTCGTCACACCATGTGTTACGCCAGAGAGTTCTGCTCTTGTGGTTGCACAACGACTGTCAAGTGGCAGTCGGCGGTATGGTTTTCAGGGAAATGCCCAAGCCAAACTCTGAAGTCAGTATGGGCCCGGTTAAGACAACATAGTCTGGCCAGAGTGGGGCATCAGGGGCTCTGTAAAATTGGAGAGTGCGGTAACCTAAATAAAAAAAATCGTCGTTCTAAAAAACAGTAAATAGAGAGATTTATAAGGTCTTAGGGGATGCTTGGGATTCCTTATTTTTATCTCCTTATAATTTACAAGGAGAAATCATAAGTAACAAGCGTGTGACTTATCAATATTTCCTCTCACATAATAGGATAATGTGGTCTAAAAATAACATAGAAGAGGTTTATAGAAGACACGCATATAATGCTTTTGTATCTCAGAGGTAAAGAGTTTCAAGGGAAACTTAGAATTCATGGGGTTTTGATGATTACGTGAAGAAATCGTTATTTTGAACCTAAATACGAGGGAAGGAAGTTGTAGGTAATTAATTTGTTGAGAAAGGGGAGGGGCATACAATATGATAAAGCCCTTTTGACTTATTTTAAAGTCTTTTGAGTTATATAAGAGGTATTGTTGAGATAGGTTAGGGTAATTCATACAAGGGTTAATCTGTGTTGAACTCACAATAGTCACGAAACCCCGTTGTAGATGTATCTATGTGTATTAGTGTTGGGGCTTTTGGTTCTATGAGTGAAGTTAAGGTTGTAAACCGATTTCTATGAATAAATGTTAATGTATACATGTTAAATAACTTCTTGGTTAATTTCATTCTTATTCAGTACCCGCATTATGTGCATATGAAATATGATTCAATTATGATGTTAACGATCACCTTATGAATGTTGAAATCAAAGGATTTAAGTTAGCATGTCAAAATGAAAGAAAATAGGACTTAAAACAAATTTGAGCATTTTAAATAAGATGAACAAGTCTTGGCAATATTGTGAATTATAATAGCCGGTTGTGGAAACATTATAATAGCCGGTTGTGGAAACATTATCATAGGGTTAAATAGAACTGTTGCATATATGTAAGCGCCAAAACCGAGGGTCCTGTCACCCGATGATAGGAATTTGTTAGATCTTTTTTAAAGAAAAATATGTATTTGATCCTTTAGTTATAACGTGTAGAGAAAAAAACTTAATACTATAAATGCACTATACGTTATTATGGTGACGAGTGATATCAAATTATCAATACATGGATATCAAATTATCAATACATGGGCATATGAAGAGACTACGTCGAGCTAAGTGTTATTAATCTTCTCTAATTTGCTTCTCAAAGAGTCCCCATATAGACACCAAGAGAATTAGGGGGTGTTTGGTACAGAGAATGGAATTGTAGAGAAATGGAATTGCAGAGAAAGGGAATTGGTCTGGAGAATGAGAATTGACTGTTCTGTTTGGTAGTACAGAGATTTCAGTAGAGAAATATAGCTGAGAATCATTTCTCTTGTTTTGGTACATAGAAAATAAACAGAGAATTATATCAACTTTATCATTAGCACAAGTATTTTTTTCATAACAAATTTTTATTAAAAAATAAAAAACATATAAAAAGATGCATAAATTCCAACCAAAATATGCATTGATCAAACCAATTCACATACAAAACATAGTTTTTAAGCAAAAAACATCAACCATAGTTAAAACCAATTCACATACAAAACATAATTTTCTCTTCTATTGTCAACGCAAGAAAAGAACGTCCTAGATCCACATCTTTACCAAACTCACCCTCTCCTTTCTTCTTTTTCTTCTTGACCTTCTTTCCAAAGTACTTGTCATCAAACTTTTCCACATTTACCCCTGAAATATCAACCTTTGTTGATGTGGCGATAACGTATAATTGGTTCACTCGCCTCAAAGGAACACCATTGATCTTAAAAGGGCCTGAAATGAAGAATGTATATCAATGATTGCAAAATAATGAAGGAAAACAAATAAAAACAAACACATAGAAAATAAAGTGTCACAATTATTGAAATAATCAACAAAATGCAATGAAACTGTAAAAAGATACTAATTCTCAGATTTGACATGTACTTTTGTTATAATGAATAAGCATTTGAGTGCATCTTGAAGCCTACTAACAATAAATAAACCCAAACAAGACTTGAACACTGTCCTTTAAAACCTTTAAACCACTTATCAAAACAAGCCAAACAGGTTGGTGAGCTGCAATCATGTAAAAAAATGGAATAGCAGGTCACAAAAAATGGGTTAAACATGTAAAAAAATTGGCAGATTAATCTTGTCAAGTATATATTTAATCCTACTTTAAAAATGTTAATCTAAACATACTTATTATCATGTTGTGCTTGTTTCATGTTTAGGGTGGTGTTAGATTTTGCTACCACTAATCAAAAAAGCATGAAGCAGAATTGCAAACATTTAAACAAAACAAGTAAAAGCATTTGCAGACATCATAAAGAATAATAAAAGCATTCAAACATGCAAATACAGAAATGATAAGCAAATGTTTCTTATCAAAATACACAGAAAAACATATTACCTGTAACCAGCAACAATCCAGAAGTAAGCTGTTTCAAGAAAACAACCCTCTTTCCCTTGAATCTCCCAGCCAAAATAATCAAAACAGTTCCAGGAGTAATGCTAGCCCTAAAACCAACCAACAAAACAATCAAAAACTAAAATAATACGTGAATCAAATCATAATCATCATTAGCATATAAACAATAATAAAACAATATACCTGAGCTTAGTTGGTCTGGCTTTGCGCTTGTTAACAAGCGGTTTCTTCACATCATCGGCTGGATAGAACTTTGGTGGCTTCTCAACCGGAGCAGCAGCAACAGCTTGCTTCTCGTGTTTAGGGAAAGCACCTCCGTTCTTCGCCTTAATAGCCCAAAGCCCCATTTTGTGGTACATTTTGGACCGTGAGTATTTCCCCACACCTCTGATCAAATCAGGGTTCCTGCTCACATATGGCTTCCTGCCCTTCGATGCCATCGTTTCTACATTCAAAATGCATATAAATGGTGATTCAAAGTAGCGTTGAGATTTGTATCATACGAAAAATACCCATACCAAAAGTAAGTCTAACTGTGTAACCTAATACCAAATACCATATTAATTTTTTATTCGGTATCGATACCATAAAAAAATGGATACCGAAAACAAGTAAAACCTCATAACGAATACCATACGGATTATTTCAGTTCGGTACAAATCAATACCATAGAAAAGACCGAAACCAGAAACAAGTGAAACCTCATACCTAAAGCCATACAAATATTTTCATACCGGTACCGATTTAGTTCGGACTATACATACAAAAATGCTCTTCCCTAATTTAAAGTTTAAACCTAACGCTAGTGATTCTCAGCTCAAACTACATCAAATCACAAATTCGTAACAAACGTATAAGGATTTGAACCACAACATCATATCGGCAAAATATTCACCTATTAAAAGTCAAAACCCTAGAAATCAAAATGAAATGGTTGCAAACTTGAATTGAAATATATTACAGATTATGGATAGTTTGAATCCGTTAAAGATAAAGCAATCGTTACCAGTGGTTTTGTTGGTCCGGTGAAACGCGGCAAGCTCAGATGGCAGGGAGAGGCGTGAGGCTGAGAAATGAAACCTAGAAATCCAATTCTCCGCTTTTTTTAGAGAAACAAAATCAGAGAAATGGAAATGGTTTATTTCCATTTCTCACCTCTTTCTTTCATAAACAAACAAGAGAATTCTTTCCAATTCCATTTCTCACCCCTCAATTCCCTCTACCAAACACCCCCTTATGGTGGTGACACGATACAAGAAATCAATTAGTTTAACCAAAGACAACATCGAAACGCTCACCTTCATTGTGTGTACCTAACAATAACCTTGTTTTCAACAAATCTAGCTAAATGGTGCATTGCCTATATAAAGAAGAGCCGATGAAAGAAGAGAACGGTTGGCATGAGAGAGAAGAGATTGTTAGGTTAGCTAAGGAGACTGCCTGATAACCAACCAATCAATGGATCTTAACTCGTAGTCTATAAGGACCAAGCCCTTTGAAAAGAAGAAACAGGCAAGTCATCCTTGGCTATCAAACGAAACTCTCTCTAGTCGTTTGGCTCGGCTCAAGTTGTGAGCCAAAAATGGCAAGTTCGTATGGTCTGTGAAGGTCATGTATATATAGTTGAAAGCAAGTGATCAGAATATTACCAAAATATAATTTAATAAAATTCGGGTACTTGTTTCTATTGAAGTAGCATGGTTTAAGCCTCATGTATATGGGAGTCTGAAGAGGTAGGTCCCAGCAGAGCCCAGTTGGACCCGCAAGACTCACCTTGAAGAAGGACGTCTGCGCAAACATCAACTGGTTCCGCAGGACCCACCATGCTCAGAGAGATGAAGACCTTACGCGCATACGCCAGCTGTTCCCGCAGGAAAAGCCTCCCAATGGTGAAGTACCCTGCCTGTTCCCGCAGCTGCGGATACAAGCCATCAGCGGAGGCTACCCGCACTAATAGCAAGGCTACACGCACAAGGCACTAACTCTCAATAATTCAGTAATGTCACCTGAAGAAGGAATGAGCAAGCCGGGAATACTCCCGCCCAAATGAGCCAGTCCGTACACTTCTGGAGGATCTTTTGTACTATACCTGCCAAGGTATGGACAAAATAGACAAGATCTGACCAAAGCAGCGACAGCTCACTGACAACAGTACGACGAGGAGCACGCTCTAGTACTTAATGTCACTATCAGCCGCTGCCTACTCACCAAACCTTGTCGTGGCACGAACATAGCCTGCAGTTGGTGGAAAAGGAATAGTACACGGCCGGCCATGTCATTATCAGCCGCTGCCTACCCACCAACCACCAGCATGGCACGTGCATAGCCCACAGTTGGTAGAAAAGGAATATTATACAGCTGGCTGTACGTGCTTGAAAACCTACATTCGGCTATAAATACTCCAACACCTTGGAACGGTATGATCATCTTATATCTTATATCATATCTTATACCATCATATATCTGCTCTAGCTATTTCTCTTAATATACACATATTCAGAGCAATCTAGTCTGATTCTCACGCCGGAGGGTGGTCACAAGGAGGTACCCCCCCCCCTTCTCAGTGACGAGCTCACGGTGTCTGTTTTGCAGGTCATCAGAAAAATAACCATCTTTGCCGGACCTAACCCTCGTGGGAAACATCTACTTAACCCCCAGATTATTCGTAATCTGCCGGGGTCACTTAGTGTTTCTTCATTGGCGTCATCAGTGCATAAAAGCTAGAACTAATTTTCTCAGTTTTTTCAAAACCTCTGGAAAGATGGTTAAGGTTACTCCGGTGCCAAGGCCAGCGAGTGACCAAGAAACTCCGGTAACCACAACCCCAGCTACTGGGGGGAACACCGGCGAGTACACAATATTTACGAACACTACCCCGGTTACCCAAGCCGGGGCAAGTGCAGTAAATAATCCTCCCCTGGGATTCACCGATACCCAATTGGAGAGACAACAGACGAGGCTCCCCCGCCAAACACTTGATCAAGTTAAAGCGTGGGCGGAAGCACGTCAGAAGGAATTCCAAGCTGAGTTGGATGAACGCTTACGTTCACTCCAACAGGCTGACGAATTCGGAAGCACTCAACAGCTCAACATGAGTAATGAGTGCGAGTATGATAAAGATTGGGAAGAATCTGACAGTGACGCAAACCCGCGCCATAGGGCGAAAGGGAAGCGTAAACAAGCAGACTTCCAACCAAGAAGGAATTTTGGAGAAACCTTCAAACCAAGGAACGCGGGGGGAAACCCACGGGACTTCTCCAAAACCTTTAGACCAACTGTTACAAATGCGGGAACGTCCAAATTTGCAAGGGACATTGTGGAAGCAATTGCCCCGAAAAGTGCCAAACAAATGTCCAACATAGGCACATATGATGGTATATCTGACCCAGACGATCATTTGAACAGATTCATAGCGGGGGCAACCGTCAGCAATTGGACGGAACCCACGTGGTGTTACATGTTCCAAATGACGCTTGTTGGGGCAGCCAGAGCATGGTTTGACCGTCTACCGGTCCACCACATCTACGATTGGGCAGACTTCCAACAGAAGTTCAGCCAACACTTCAGTCAACAAAGAAAGTATACCGAAGAGCAATGGACGATCCTCAACTGCATCCGAGAGGAAGATGAGTCTTTACTAGACTTCATCACTCGTTTCAACTCAAAGAAGCTGAGTCTGGGTACCATAAGCGAGGATCTTGTTCGCGCAGCTTTCATCCAAGGCGCCGAATACCCAGAGCTTATCCGCACATTGACGGGTAAAGACGGCATGCCATCCACATGGGATGCCATCATGACAGCAGCTAAACGCTTCGCGGAAACGGAAAAGCAACTGGGTAGAGATCTTCCCCAAAGCACAAACCTCTACACTCAAAAAACAAGAGAAAACAACGTCCTTACCGCCCGACAAAACAAAAAGAGGAAGCTTGGTATTTGGCAGTCAAGGGTAAACTTTGGCACCTCATCCGGCTCGCACCAGCGGTTAGGCGGAAAGGATAACATGCAGTTGTCGAACCGGAACTCCAGATGGACGCCACTCACCAAAAGCGTCACCGAGATATTCGCCACCGAGAGGCTCCCATGGCCAGAGGCTCCAATAATCCGACAGCGTCCAAACGCTGATCAAAGCAAATCCTGTGACTTCCACAGGACAAAAGGCCACACCACGGAGGAATGCGTAGCCTTGAAGGACGTCGTCGAAGCATTTGTCAGAGATGGGAAAACTCACATACCTCGTGGCGTAATGAACGCTAAGCAGGCTAATGCGTGTAGAACCCCAGTTGGGGAAAGCACGAATGAAACTGCAGCTTCAATGTTGGAGACTACATACTGCGTAAACAACGAGATTCCGAACCAGGTGCTTATCGGCTCGAAAGACTCGATGACACCCCCATCCCAAGAACATGGAAGGGAGCTCAATTACACAGGCTGCATGTAGATCAATTCCAAACTTGTAAAGAAAAAGCCTAGAGCCACTTCTAATGGAAATGATTCTCCTTATCACATTGACGCTGATGGTCTTACATTTATACTTATGATCTGACCACACTGATATGCCGGTATTCACCGCATAAATAAGTGGGGAAGGAAGTCGTTGCGTGTGGACGGCGGCAAAACCCGCATAAACACAAAAAACGGCAGAAATTTCTAAGGAAAAAATGAGGAAAACCTTCACGCAGGTCAGTTGTAGGTAAAGTTTGGTCATCCCACTAAATGAAAGTGACGGTCCTACCCGCACAATCATGAGAGGAAACTGAACATTAACCAATTGACAACCGCGCGTCGAAAGGTTATTCAAAACACTGATGCCGGTATTCACCGCATAAATAAGTGGGGAAGTCGTTGCGCGTGGACGGCGGCAAAACCCGCATAAACACAAGAAACGGCAAAAATTTCTAAGGAAAACATGAGGAAAACCTTCACGCAGGTCAGTTATAGGTGAAGTTTGGTCATCCCACTAAATGAAAGTGACGGTCCTACTCGCACAATCATGATAGAGGAAACTGAACACTAACCTATTGACAACCACGCGTTGAAAGGTTAACTTATTCAAAATACTTGGAAAATGGCTAAGTTAAACTAAAGTATGCACGAGCGAATCATATATTGTTTGAGGCAAAACAAGTGCCAAATTAAACTATAATATGCATGAGCAAGTCATATAACGTTTATAAAGCAAGTCATTAAGTGAAAGTGATGGTCATACCCGCACAAACATTTCAAACATTACAAGAATGGCCAGGTATCTACCCGCCTACAGAAATGTAAATCTATCCTAACGGTGGGAAGGGATCTCAAGGTTCAAACTTCAGGACCACTCCCTCCAAACCCACTCGAACCCGCACCATCAGTTGGCTGTGGCGGTTCAAGGAAAGCCTTGAGAATAGTTAACCCATCATCAGCAGCAGCAATTTCGTTCACCTTCTCCACCACCGGATGCGGGAAGGCAGCATACTGGTTCCCTGCTTGGTCGTAAGTAGCTTCAGTGTCCACATCATAAAGAGGGAAGTTGGAAGGCGGGATGCCCTTCTCAACAAACCCCAGACCAAGCAAGAAACCAACATTTTCCCCATCCTCATGGGAAGCGTTGAGGGCTGCGCTTATGGCATCGTCGTAACATGTGTTCGTGAAGATTCGATGCACAACCTACAAAAAAAATATATATATGTATTAAAAACTTTTCTAAGTATAAAGAAAAGCGTAAAGATATTATGAAGCTACGCATACCTGCGACAACGCTTCCCGTAGAAGCCATTCCTTGGTGATCTGAGCTTCCTGGAGGGCAGCTTGAGCTTGGTCACGAGCGCGTTCGGCTTCATTTTTGTTAAGGTTGGCAAGCAACACTTCCTTAGCAGCAGCCTCTTCAACGCCCTTCAGCTTACGCTCAGTGTGGGCAAGCATACCCCTCTGGTCCAAGATCTCTTGGAGCTTTTTGGCATCTTCTAAAGCCAAAGCATCATGAGCCTGCTGAAGCCTCTCTAGTTTGGCTTTAAGCTCCTCATTCTCAGCGCGCAAAGGCTCAGCAATGGCTTCAGCTCTGGTGGCCCTCTCGGTCGCGTTCCGCGCAGTTTCCTTAGCCAACCTAGCTGTTCGTTAACAGCTTGGGTAGCCTTGGAACGAGCCTCGAGCCGGGCCTGAACTTCAACCTCGAGGGCCTTGAAAACCTTTTCCTTCTCCGCAGCAATGGCGACAAGTCTCCTGTTCTCCTCCCGGATAGCCCGCGCCTGGGCCACTTCCTGGCTACGCGCCGCCTTTAACTTGCCGTTTTCACGACAAAGCAACTCGACGCGCGGCTGCATCCGGGCAAGGAGAATCCGAAGCTCATTCGTCAGCCTACCCTCCTGGTAGCTAGACATGGCTTCCCCCAACGCACCACTTGGGGCTGCGTGACGCGCCCACTCGACGCAGTCCACAGCCGTTCAAAGGGTTGTTCCACGGCAGATGTTCCACCGTGGAACATACACCTCATTGGAATCCGAAACTGCAAAAACAAAAAGCGGTTAGGAAAAGATGATAAAAAGATAATAGGCCAAAATAACCCTACGTACCTGTATGGTCGACAACAGGCCGGTAGCCGCTAAATCCATCACCCGAACCTAAGGGATATCCATCCAAGAGGTCAGGCAGATGGGAAGGAGGCAGAGATTGGCTAGAAGCCCCAACCCTGAACATACCTGATGAACCGGCCAGGGACAAGGTAGTCGCCGGTGCCGGAGGCACGGTTGAAGCCGCCGCGGTAGAGACCATCGGAGGTGAACTCACTGGAGGTGAACTCACAACCGAGGCCACCGCTGCGGAGGAGCCCGCAAAAAAAATCACCGCCGGCTCAGTGAAGGATGCAGTAAAGATGGCACTGACAGCCGGCGGAGATGACGTCACAATTGGAACAGTTGCCTCAACGGGATGAGCAACTGAACCAACACTGCACACAGGCGCAGCCGCCTGGGTCATCGCCTCGGGTAGATTGGCCAAACCTACCGTCATGGGTCCAGAGATGCTCCTTCCCGCTCCACTGTGGAATGCGGTTGCATCCACGCCTGCACGAAAACAAATATTAATGGCGGAAAGAATTGCGGGTAAGATTAATTTATACTTACGAGTTTTCTTGAGCTTGAAGGTTCTGACAGGCGGGGACGAACCCGATGGAGCCGGCCTCTTCACGCCGGTCACCGTCGTCGTACTGGGCTGCCCGGAGGTGACAGCTGTCTCAACCTCCGGAACAGTGGTCTCACCATCACCAGGGTTCCCCACTGCCTCCTCGCTTTCGGTCTCCGAGTCGGACCGATTTCCCTGATCGGCGGTGGAGGCGACCTTCGCCTTGCCCTTCACGCCGGCAGCTTTCTTCTTCCTCACGAAGGAAGGCCCATCTGCGGATCCCTCATCAGAAGATGATAAAATTAGGGAAACTCCAGCAGAGGTTTGAGCATGAAGAGGGCGAGGGTTAAAGATTCCCTTACCTGACCGCGTGGCGCTCAAAATCTCGTGGCCCGGCGGGTAGACCTCCACGAACCTATCCGCCGTTTGCTCCAGGATGGGCAACTCGTTCTCATCAAGAGCACGAGTACCCAGCCGAGCGGGACCACCGCTCTCACGCGGTTGCAGAAGAGATTGCAAGTTGTTTCCCTCTGAAAATAAACAGAAACAGTTAGAAAAACCCTAAATCAGCAAAAAGAGATGGAGCATACCGTAGGGAATAGAATTCGAACCGTATTCAAGGATGATAGGTACTTGCTGCGTCCCAGAACCGCCGATGATGGAATGAGAGGATATATTCTGGTCAGAGGTGAGAATATCAACTCAACTTTCACAAAGTGAATAAAATCAAGACTAATTATTGGCTTTTCAATACTTGCTAAAGGCATCCAATTATATTTTAAAGTCAACTCATCCTTTGAACGAAAATTATTGAAATAAAGATGATTAAAAAATTTTTTTTTTTTGTTTCTCACGTCTTTCTAATTTATATTATATATAAACTTTCTATAAAGAGGATCGAATATGGCTATCATATATTAATTTTGTTATGATCTTTTTTTGGGGAAGAGCAATACCATTGGCGATCAATTAACACAATATCGAACAAAGTGGAAGAGTATATATATTTTTTAATGGTGAATTTCTTTGTGTGTTTATCATTTGTCTTAAAAGCTTTGTCTTTATCAATAAGCCACCAATCTATTGGTAAGTGGAAGAATATTAATCAAGAAAACCAAGATTAATGAAATTTGAAACGAGAACATGTCATAATCTTTGAATTAAAAGTTAATAATGTTTTAATTCCTAAAGTTCATAAATTTTTTAATTAACTCTATTATTACTTTCTCTAATACTTTTACATTAAACTTTTGTTAGTGTAGACTTTTGTAACACCCTTTACTTTCGTTTTTCCATAATTAATACTTTACTGTTACATGCTAAATGTTTTTTCTAATGGCAATTGGCAAACTAACCTACGTACTCCAGCACTCCTAAATTACACCATTTCGTCAATTGCATGTAGCACTTAAACCTTCACCACATGGAAGATTGAGATTTTACATTATCTAACTCCTTGATACCATTAAGCTGGCCCTATGACACGTGTTAAATTCTTAACTAGTCGTCAGTGAGTGTTATAGATGTAATGAACACCTTTACGGTTTTCCATAATTAATGCTTAATAACAACCAAAAGATAGAACCCACAGTGTTTTGCCACAATGATTTGAATTGGTATCTCTTAAGGTAATTAGTTAATATAATGTGAAAATTATATTAAAATTAGAGTTACGGGCTCGACCATTATATATCAACTTTAGGTAGGCCTGTAAACGAACCGAACGTTCGGTGAACTATCGTGAACCGTTCGGCGGGAAATTCGTTTATGTTCGTTTATTTAATAAACGAACGAACATGAACAAAAAATTTGTGTTCGTTTAACTAAACGAACGAACATGAACGCATGTTCCGTTCGTTCATTTATGTTCATGAACGTTTGTTTATGTTCGTTTATGGCTTTTTATTTATGTATTAATATTAATAGAAAATAATTAAATATTATCTATATAGGTCATCTGCTTAAAGGTTTTATATTTGTTAGTTTGTGTTCATTTAAGTTCGTTTATATTTGTGTTCATTTACGTTTGTTCATACACGTTCGTTTATCTTTGTTCAGTTATGTTAGTTTAGATTTTAAACAAACAAACACAAATGTCCATTTTTTAATAAACGAACATGAACATAAATATTTGTTCGATTAAGTGTCCGTTTTCTTTTAAAGTTAAATGAATGAACACGAACATGCCCTTGTTCGTGTTCATTCGATTCGTTTAAAGGCTTTCATTATTCACATTGATGAATACGCCGGTCTCAATCTCTAAGCTTTGCCGATTTTATTTGTGTTCGTTTGTGTTTGTGAACCGTTCGTGAACACATTAATTTCCTTAATGAACGAACACGAACATAAAATCCCGTTCGGTAAGTGTTCGTGAACCGTTCGTGAACACATTATTTACTTAACGAACGAACATGAACAAGGCCTTGTTCGTGTTTGTTCGGTTCGTTTACAGCCCTAACTTTAGGCTTGGTTTCTCAACTGGTTGTACAAAACTAGGAAAACAAGTTATCAATAACCATAATTTGACTATTATAAAAAAAAACACCTCATTGTAATTGCAAATAGGACCTTAAAATATTCTGATTTCTTGATATTGATCTAATTATGTCGTGGATGTGGCCTGATAAAACGGATAGAGTGAGTCACACTGTATTCGGGTAATTTTATTTATCTTGCTATTGTTAATACTTAATATGGTGTTTCTTGGGTCGCATAAATCCCCAACCTAGTGGTATTTGTCAGGTTCTTGAGTTCTCTTGGGAGTAATGACAACATACGAATAGGTGAAGACCGACAAGTTTGATGGCTACGGTTTCAGACTCAGTTTCTTAAAGATGCATATCAATTATTATGATGACAATGTTACTTGAAGTGACAACTTTATGCAAAGGTACATGAGATGTTCCAAGGATAATAATCATATTAAAATATGTCACCCCTTATCATTATACTGTTAATGTATGCAGCTAAAATGCTGATAGCACGATCAAACATGAAGTACATCAAAATACTGAATGGGCATTTTTCTTGATTTTGAGATACAAGGCTTAGGACAAATACATGGTAAGAGAATATCTAGAGACATAACACATTGTATTCTGAAGCAAGCCTAGGAAAAGTATATAGGGAAATTAAGTACTAAAAAAATCCAGACTTCGGAGGTCGCGTGAAGCTAACATAACAACAATCAACATTGACCAACTGAATGTACATAATGGTTTGCACATGGCCTGCTGGCCATCTATAGCTTACGCGATGAGAGTTACCATTGGTGCATTCAAAATCATAGCAAGTCAAGTAAATGCAATGTTACTTGAAATGTAACTATAAGGTTGCACTATGTTATAGACTTATAGAGGGAAAGATGTCATCTTGTAAGGTTTTGTTGATGCAAATGTGGGTATTGTTTTGATTTTAGGAGAAGCATTACATGTGTCAGTTAGAGGAGAATGAGCTAGATTACACAAGAGAGGTTGGTACTCATCAACAACTGAGATAGAATACATGGTTATTGAAAGAGCTCGTGTGGTTGAAAAGTTTCTTATCATAGTGATCAGTTTGAGAACAATAAGACAGTACGTATTCGTAGTTCTTTGTTATGAAAACCAGCGAAGAGTTCATTTTGCAAAGAATCCACAGTCTCACCGGAAGATAAATAAAGCATTTAGACGATAAATCATTTCATCGGGAAACTAGTGAATGATTGTATTTTATCCTTAGAAAAGATCATTGGTACAAAGAATCATACATCTATTTATGTATACCATGGTGGTGAAAGTAGAAAACCAGTTCCAATTTACGACTAATGCGTTTATTAGTTTCTATGACGCTTAAAAAGAATTCTTGATATAATAAAATCTATCTACTTTGTTCGTAGACGTAGCCAAATCCAGTCCATAGAGTGAACCATGTTATTCATTTGCTCTTGTTGTTCTTGCATTTTTTGTTTGTCTTGCTATTGTTACTATTACTATCATATTTCTTGGATCCCACGTTCCCCCCAACAGGTATTGCCTCTGGATGTACCACTGGGATGGGTGGTGTTAAAAACATAAGTGGTTTCTAATATGATAAAGTGATAAACAACAGCTATGCATCATCTGCCCTTCTATTGTTGTAAGCTTTTTACATATAAGGGTGACTGTGGTTGGTAGTTATAAAATTTTCTATATTTTTAAAAAAGTTTAAACTGATTATAATATAATATGATTCTCAAGACTGGTCTAATCAGTCTGGCCGCTAATGAACCGGTAAAGCCGTCGGCTCGATGACCGGCTTGATATAAAACATTGCTCTTTCTTTGTGGTCATACTTGACTACGATCAAGTACAGTTATGATTAACCAAAAAGAATACCATTTTGTTTTCACACATCAACCATGATACAAAATCATGCAAAGATAAATGTGAATGCTTGATCTTCTCTCAAAAGTCACATGACACATATATACCAACACAATAGCAGTTGGTTATCAAGCTCACATGATACACATACAAGAGATACTCCAATTTCATAACCAACAATACGTTAACTAAGAGAACCACCTTATGCGTGCGTACATATTGCTTTGAATCCAACACATAACACAGTTATGTAACTGTCTTTGTTTCTCTTCCACCACTTTTATAATTATATTATTGTGCACTATATACAAGTTTATTATGCATTTCACAGCAAATTACTGATTCTGAAACGTACATGACCTTAATACATGCATATGCATATGTATGTGTGTATGCAAAGATGTATGTTTGTGTATATGCATGTGTATATGTGTATGTGCGTGTATGTGTGTGTATTTATATGTGTAAGTATACGTATATAAACCATTGTAAGTAAATAATGAAACAAGAGTTGCCACCGGAAAGAAGAGAATGTCAGGCTAGCCAAGAAGACTGCCTGATAACCAACAAATCAAAGGGCCTCAAGCGACTTTGAAACGTAGAAACAGGCAAGTCATCCTTGGCTACCAAACAAACTCTCCCTACTCCTCCAATTCATACATTTAGTCCTGTAGTCACTTCATTCGAAGTAGTGAACTTAAACTGACGATTTCCTATGGCTTGCCAAGCTTGTATTTATAGCCAATAATTTATTTAAAACCCGACAGAATATAATAACAGTGGAGTGACATTGTTCGTGTCTCTGGCCCATGTGTGTGGACAGCCGAAAGGTTTGAACACAAATTTGTGATGAACATGAAATTAGAGAATATATTCTGATAAGCAGTAGGAATTTCAACTGAACTTTAATAAAGTTATATTGAAATCAAGGCTTGCTATTGGCTTTCCATAATTGCCAAAGACAGCCAACCATTCAGGTGACCTTTGGGCTTAGCCTGTGCAACAAAAAATAACCTGGTGGAATCTAGTTGTACAAACAGGTTCAATATAGTATTAGACTATTAGTGTCTAGATATGTTTCTGCGCATTGAAGTTTTGATGATCGGGTGTTTAGAAAACTGATTAGTTAATGACAAACATATTACGGTTTTGATCCCAACTTTTCAGATAATGGATAGGATCTCCACTATTCACTTAGTCGTAACAATTTCTGTAAAATTTATACAAAATGACCATTATACCCCTTTTACGTGTAAAATGCCTTCTAAATAATCAGATAACCAAAACCTGTTTTTACTGCATCTGTTTCAACTCTGTAACTTTCATCACAACCAATGAGCCAAATCAAGAACCTAACATTTAATTGAAGATAAACTATAATAGAGTCATGTTAAGCATAAAACAACCAGGTAATGTGGCATAAGATGATTGAGAGTCGGCCCATCAGATGTGGCCCCGAGTGGCTATAACTATGACACATGTACACCCGAAAAGAAAGAGCATAAATCCATCTTATCTTCTATTAAGAGATTGACTTGTGAAACTTTATAAAAAGCTAAAATGGCACAAAATCCACACAAGATTTTGTAAAGTCTTGATCATCCAATATAAAGTGTTTCAAATACTTTCGAAGAACCAATCATTAAATACACTAAAAAATACATTCTACAAAATTACAGTTTCAACAAAAACATAAAACAGCTAATGTCCGTTACCTCCTCAAGAAAGATAAAGACATACCTTGAAGAAAAGCATGTGAAGATGGAAGCATACAGTTTGCTAGCTCTAATGAGTCTGATAATGCTTTTGATGTCAACATGTACACATCGCCAACTTGATTCTTAACAACCCATTCTTCTAACTTCCTGTAAAACCGAAATTATTATTTAAAAGAAAAAAAAATGGCAGCAAAAGTCTATTCTAAGTTCTAACAGTCAACAAACCTTAATTCAGACTCAGTGCCGTTGCTGCAGTTGGAAAATAGCACTTTAACCATCGGGTACATAATAATATTAGGAACCGGTGTCATTGCATCCAAACAATCCCCAAACGAACACCATGAATTTGGATTTAATAGAACAATTTGCAACATAGGCGATCTGGTTTGCAGATTTCTAACCACGGTTCTAAACGAGAGTTCGTCTTTTGCACTTTCCAATAACTGGCTAGTAAACATCCTCTCTAAAGTGTAATTCCTGCCATATTTAAATATTTAATTTTCTGATTTACATATTATATGAAAAGGGTGATACTGTACAGTTGTAAACTTACTTAAACAAGTCCGTTGGGCCTCCAACTGGCAAGCAAGTGGATATAAAACATTTAAACAAGTGAACACCATAATCATTACACAGTCCATCAATATTATCATGTGGATATGCTCCAAGTTAGCATGAACAATGTGGACATAATATTTCACTCCATTTAATGTCTTTTGAAAGGTAAGGTGATGTAACCATGAAACAATTTCCAAGAAGGCCGTTGAGAAGACTAGCCTTGTTTGCTAGTAACTCACTCATAATATGTGTTTGATCCTCATCTATATGAGCATGGCAGCATTCATTTTGACTATTACGGTCAACAGTCAACCCATTTGTACTTTGACTAGTAGAGACCACCTTTCTTAAACTATTAGTAGACTTGCACTCTTCATGCTCAATTTGGTTAGGAAACTTATATCCTACAAAGTCATCTTTACAGAGAACAACTGAAGTGGCGTCCAATAGGCACGCACCAGGTGTACATGTTTATGAGTTGGCATATTGTGCTACTAGCTTCTCGCTTGCACCACCAAAAGAACAGCAACAAGTACCAAACCAGTTATCAGCCGCCACGCCAATTGGCAGATGGCATTTCCTTAAAACTTCTGCATATATGGTTATAATATAAGAAAGGAACTACAAAACAATCAAGATTGTAATGTGATAATGATGAAATCACCATACCGAACAGGGTTGCTTAACTTGGTAGAACAACCTCTGCAAAAAAGTGCACTTCCCCACAAGAAGCCAACTTTTTAAGATCTGAATCGAAATTACACAATTGAAGTGAAGATATTAAGAAGGTTACATATATGGCTTCAAAGACAAAAATTCATAAAGTCAAGAGATTTCAATTTTATGCAATAATGGTGTGTCGAAACTACCGGTGTTCAAAGAACCGAATTTCATATACTCGAATCAATCGAATCGAATTATTTCACTGCGGGTCAGGTTGTGTTAAAAGCTACTTCATACAAAATAACCAAACAAGAGAAAATGCGTCTTGGCAGCCAACACATGTTTATACCTTTTGCATTAGATACTTCAAGTTTCCTTGTGCATGAGGCTGTGGAACTACTTAGTCGTGTCTAACAGATCATGCGTAGTAATGGTATGACCCCAACATCTATGAATGCAATATTTAAACGACTTGTTTTTCTATTCAAAAAGGGCTAGTGATGCACCTTGTAAACACTGCTATTTAATAAATAAAACGAGGTTTAAGAAACAAAAATAAAATTTTGAAGCTGGATTTGAATTCAATTCGAAATTCGATTACTGAATTAGAATATACATGTATTTATATAACTATGTGTGTGTGTATATAATAAAAATAAAATGTATAACTGGATTCAAATTCTAATCCATAAGAACTGAAAAACCAAAATCCGTATTCAATTTCGAAATTCTATTACTAAGTTCAAATAGAATTGAATTCGAATTCGAATATTCAAAAACAAATTCGAATCGAATTTCGAGTTTTCAAGTCGGATTCGAATACTGAACACCCCTAATTGAAGCTATCATCTCATACTATTACCCTAGAAACAGAAACTACCTGAATCCAATTGGAAAGGTTGAGACTCATCATCTTCCAATGCGGCATCATCTTCGAAATAAAAATTCGATAAAATCGGGTGGTCAACAGGAAGAAGTAAAACAAGCTTAAATTCAATGTGATCATCCAGCGGCCGAAAGCTAATCGGAGCTTCTGCATCAATCAAAACCCTAGGAATCGGAACCCATAGTGACGTCACTTGATTATTATTATTATTATTATTATTAACGTGGAGCCAAGTGACTTGGAGTAATGATTTGTCGAATAAAATTGAGGCTTTCAGCTTGACGCATTGAGCGTAGGGTTTAGTGTTGGGATTGAAGAGGTATAATCGGATGATTGGAACGTGAGAATTGGATTCCCATGTGAACCTCCAGTTTCTAGGGTTTATAGTGGCGGGAAGAAGAGGTTCAGAAGTCGTCATTCTGCTTAAACCCTTTACTGTGTGAATTGAAATGAAAGTATTGATGATGTTTGATTTTTAACACTTTTACCTCATAAACCCAACACAAATGGGACGGGTAATACCTGCCATTAGGGTTTGGGATTAGTTTTGAAATTTTTCACGGGTTTGGGACGGATTTGGGATTTCTAATATACCCGACCCGATTACCCGATAACATAGACCCATTTACACAATTATATGCCAGGTGTACCTGATATAGCTTATTATATTATACATATACTATATTCCAAATATATTATTTGTCGAAACTTATTTATGTCAATTATTTGAGATATTTTACCTTTATAGTAACCATTTTTGTAATCGATTAGTTATATTTTGTCAAAACCCAGTAGAAACACGACGGGTTTTGCCGGGTATACCCGACCGATATTTTATCAAAACCCGATAGGAAACCCGAAACCTAACGGGTAATTACCCGATTAAAACCCGACGGGTTTGGGGCAGACTTTTTTAACCGGGTATGGGTTTGGGAATACCTAAACCCGACCCATTGTCATCCCTGTAATACCCCTTGAGGCATAACAAAGGCAAAACAAGCGGGACGAATACCATAAAAACCCAACATATTTTCTGGTCTTAGCTCAGAAAGATCCCTAAACTCGACATTTGCATATAAAAGTCATTCAATTTGTTGAAATTGAACATAAAAGTCCTTCAACTCAACTTTTGAATATAAAATTCCCTCAACTCAACTTTTACGTATAAACCATAGTAAACTGAAACAACAACTCACAGTTACGAACATGAAATGAATGATTGGAAAATTTTTGCAACATGAAATCGACACGAGGTATGTAATCTTAATATAAATTAATAAATAAACTTGAAATCGAACCACAAGAATGAATATATATATCTAGTCATTTATTATTCTTGTTTGATATCACCGATTTGTGTTTCTTGATTTTTCATTCTTACATGTTTTTTTATACTTGCATTCCTGTTTGATAATATCCATATATTAAGTTTTATAGTTATTAAGTTTCATGTCATTTGAGTATTTGATCGTATGTATGTTTGTTAATTATCTAGTGTATTAAGGCTATCTTAGTATCGAGTTAATATTAAAATTATTAACGGTAGGACAACCTTAGAGACAAGATCTAAACATGAGGCTTGAGGAGTGGCGAACAACCTTAGAGACAAAAGGTTTAAAGATTAGCCAATCTAAGACGGAGTACCTCCACTGTGATTTTGGTGGGATAAACGACAATGAAGACGCACAGATCACAATTGAAGGGCAGGTGGTCCCGCAGGTAACGAAGTTCAAGTATTTAGGATCATTTGTACAGAGCGATGGGGAATTAGACAGTGATGTGACCCACCGAGTTCAGGTAGGATGGTGTAGATGGAAAGCAGCCACAGGTATATTGTGCGACAAGAGTTTCCCGACTAAACTAAAGGGAAAATTCTATAGGGTGGCAGTTAGACCTGCAATGCTATATGGAACAGATTGTTGGGCCATCAAGAAGGCACAAGTGCGGAAGATGGAGGTAGCAGAAATGAGAATGCTACGTTGGATGTGTGGGCACACAAGGCTAGACCGAATAAGAAACTTTGTGTTTCGCGAGAGATTAGGGGTGGCGAACATAGCAGACAAGATAAGAGAGTGGAGATTGAGATGGTTTGGACATGTAAAGAGAAGACAGACGACGAATCCTGTTAGATCCGTAGAAAACATTACTATAGAGGGGAGGAGGGGTAGAGGACGACCGAAATTGACTTGGGATGAGAGGATTAGGCATGATTTGATAGACCTAAACCTCTCCGAGGACATGGTTGAGGATAGGAATTCGTGGAGAAGTAGAATTAAAGTTAAGGATTTTTAGAGAGAATTGAATTCCTTAGGGCTTAGACTTAACTTATTTAGGTCACATACCATAATGGTATTTCCCTTACATATATTATTATTATTATTATAATTAATATTAGCTTTTATATAGCTGTTAAACTGTGATCTTACTATTAATATTATTATAATTAGTAGTAGTTTTTATATAACTCTTAAACTTTGATTTCCTTTATTTTGCTTCATACACATGTACTTAGAGCCGAGGGTCTCTCTGGAAGCCACCTCTTTATTCCTTTGGATAGAGGTACGGTGTGCCTACATCCCACCCTCCCCAGACCCTACTTATAGCTTTGCTGTCGGTGGGATTTTACTGGGTATGATTGATTGATTGATTGATTGATTGATTAACGGTAGGATGATTATAGTGACATTACTTATGAAGCAAGTCACGAAGATTAGGAATTGTTAGACTCGTTATCAATGGACCTTGAAGCTGAGGATCTTGTTACTACTTTATGTGTAAAAATTGAGTTAATGGACTTTTATATACAGAAGTTGAGTTGAGTGACTTTTATATACAAAAGTTGAATTGAGAGACTTTTATATTCAAATTGAACAAGTGGAAGGACTTTTATATCCAAAAGTCGAGTTGAGAACTTTTGAGAACAAAACCAGAAAATATATTGGTTTTTTATGGTATTTGCCCAAATTAATAATATGCAAAATTTGTTAATAGCAAACATATAATAAACTCGATAAATCTCACTTGTAGCAAAAACTAGTGGTGGTGTCTGGAAGGAGAGGGGCTACTCCTAGTGAGAGCCTCAGTTCTAAGAATCCAAGTTTTTTTTTCTTTTGCAAGTGTAGTATACTAGGTAATACGAAGTATGGCTAAAAGAATCAAAATCAATAAGACAAAGAGAGATTGCTGATAACAGTAGTAGCTATCTATTTTAAACACAAGATCAACTCTATGTTTTGAACACAACCAACTAGATTAGCTTAGCAAAAAAAAAATTGCAATCCTTGTGGCACTCCTAGCTTTATATCTTTTTACTCGACTTCCCTTCGGTTATACCACCAGTGTTCTATACCTACAGTAATACGACTTCTCATGCCCACAAAGCCAATGATATTGTTGTTTCGGTGGCAGACGTCGAAGATATTATCGTTTAGCAAGTGTTAACTTATGTATGCAACTAACAACACAAGATTGTGATGAACCAACGCTTCTAGCTAGTAACTAAACCATTGAGAAGAGGTTTGTGGTTCAGCTTGTGAACTTGAATCTGTTGATGAGATCAAATCTTTAAACTCTCTCCTTCTATTGATATCTTGGCTCTGGCAGCTAGAGTCATTTATTTCGGTATCACAAGTTAGAGAGACATTTTAGTTACGTATTTAAACCAGAACTGTAAATGAGCCAAAAGTTGAGATTTGGCGGAAAGTTTTTTATATTCATTTACTTAATAAACAAAGTTGTACAAAACTTTTGAACATATAGTTAAACGAATGGACATGAACACATATCATGTTCGTAAACGTTTGTTTACGTTCATCTATATCTATGCAATGTGATTAGGCCTCAGCGTATTAGTCTTAACTTTATGAATATATTTAACAAATTCCTTTACTTTATAGGCACGTCAACTTATCAATTTGTTTTAAGTCCATTCCTTAGCATTTATGATTACCTAAGTGGGGAGTTTTCATTTAAATCCAAATTTGTTTATCTTCGCCCATATGTGTCCGTTGTGTTGGTTTGTGTACATGAACCATTAATTTGTAAATTATTAGTGAACGAACACGATAAACATTCAATAGTTAAAAAATGAACACGAAAATGTTAGATTTCTTAACGAACAAACACAAACAAGAAATCCATTAGTTTAATTGTTCGTATACATTTATTTGTTCAGTTAAAATTAAATGAATGACAAGAACATGACGCATTTGATTTGTTTACAGGCCTAATCATTCCGCTTATGCTTTATTGTTCATGTTTGGTTTCCAGATACATGTGGGCAGTTTGGATGTCCCTCTAGGAAGAAGGGACTCGTTAGGTGCGAACTCCAGTGGCTCGAACCACAATATACCAATCCCAAACAACACCTTACAGAACTCTAGTGGCTCGAACCACAATATACCAACCCCAAACAACACCTTCCATACCGTCAGCTCAAGGGTCTCAACATTAAAGATTTTGTAGCCTTCAGGTAATCCTCAAAATCGATCAATAAGCACGAATCATAATTTCAAGAAAGCACTACTAAATAAGAATCGACTCTTTGTTTTACAGGAAGTCACACCATTGGAAACGCAAGACGCACCAGTTTCAGACAAAAGCTGTACAACAACATGGGCAATGGGAAACCGACTTCATATTGATGCAGCCCGATTACATGCCAACTCAAGAACAGATGGTGATAGCAGGTGCTACAAGAACTTGATAGCCTAGGCTTGACTGATTGTTAAACTCAGATGAAATAACCAACTAACATATGATTTGGAGAAACATTATGCCAAAAATCAAAAAGGTTTTTGCAAACAATTTGTAATCTTTTTCATGCAACTAAGGATTGGATGGCATATAATATGAAGTTAAATATTTTATCAAACTGTTTTAGAAACATAATCATCCTTACTTTTTGAATAAACAAGCAAGAAAATTTGCTCTTCATTTACATGAATACGACATGAAACAGCACATCCTTTGTTCTTTCTTTGATTAAACTTTATCATCATGGAACCACCATCTAGTCTCCTTAGGAGATCTACCATTTCTACAGTTCTTAACATATCGATCATTGTCTTCTGGGCGTTCCTGCAATACCACCCAAGCATAGTTTTAGAAAAAAAACACAAAAGTTCTTTTTTTTCTCACCAGTTTTAGAACTAAATATGAATATTCACTTGTGTTTACAAAGAACTCAAAATAAAACCTTGGCTGGAGAACTTGATAGCATGGACAGAATGCTGATGCAGATGGAACCAACAGTCATGGCAGGTGACCACGAGTCATATAGAATATCTACAAAAGAAATAAGCCTATTAAATCTTCATCCTTCAAACTGAATGCATATAAAAAGATTTCAGGCGTGCTGTAGAAGTTGAATGGATGAACATGTAGTAACTAATTGTAAAACTAACATTCAACAAAAAATAAATATGATGCAACTCTGGTGAAAAAAAAACACTCAAAATGTATAATCACGCTATACGCAACTATCAAAGAAAACAACTAAATAACAAAATTTGTTTAGCTAATACTTAAAAATTTACATATTAATTGTCGTTGATTGTTCAATGAACAGTAGGTTCTGGTTTTCTAATAGACGCCGTGTTCATTTAAGGTATGCATATCCAACCTTTATGTAAGGATTCTTATACTATTTAATTCAAATTGTTTGTTTCCGGAATCCAGCGTGTATTGAAAATTGCTAGATTTGACTTAAATGCGATAATTATGATAGTAATAAGTTATTTTGATTTTGTATTTATCAGATCTCATGTTCATTTGGCACTCTTGGATCTGTGAGTCCTATGTATCTATGCGATATGTCGGTTTCATTATTTGGTCTACGTGTTTGGATGATTTTTTGAGCTCCTGGGTGCTTATTTTGTTAGATCTTTCATTGGGCATCTTTAAAATCTATTATAATCACATATACTCGTTAAGTTGCTACGGTTTCATTTTATACATAATATTCAATGTAGTTAAGCTCAAGGAATTTGATGAGTACCTAAACAAATATGACCGTTGCTATAGATGTGCGGGTGAAGTGGAGCAGGATGCAAAAAAATCACCTGTGGCATTTGATCAAACAACTTGTAAGCAAGAAGCCGCAATGCATAATGAAAAGCATCAATTAAAACGACCTGAGGCGCTTCCATGGGATAATTCTCAGGAAAATCTACTTGGAGTTGGTATTTTTCATTAGCATAAATAGTTCCCTGAGCTCCAATAACCTCAATCACCCACCTTTGCAAATTCAATTCATATAAAATAAAAAAATCACAGATTTCAAACCCTAGATAGATTAATATAATATAGGCATTGCTATAATGATGTGAGCATTTATTTATATAAGGCCCTAAGCGAACAATTGGAAGAGATATAAACCCTAGAAATGAAAAGAAAAAAGGAGAGAATAATAATAATTAAACCGTTGAAGATTATCGGTGACTTTATGTGTGAATCCAGCGGGAGGACTGATCTGCCACTCCGTCAGCTCCTTCTGAAGTCTGTTGGTGGCAATTTTGCTTAAAACCTAAACAGAGTAAGTAATCGAATTGAGACGTAATGAATTGAAATTTGAAAAAATAAAGATATAGAAATCGGAAACCTTGCGAGAGGAATTGGAAGAAGCGGTCATAGCGACGGAGAACGGTGGCCGTTTGTAGGTGTAAACCGGAGAATGAGATGGAGGAGGTGGGTTGCAATATTATTACAACCTTTGCTTTCGCTTTCTTTATTCTTTTTCTACTTGTTACATCCGATGTTTTAATAACCGGTAAGTAACGGCCGGTTAAACCAGCTATAGAGCTAGGCATTTTTTGAGCGGTATGCTAGAACATCGTATCATCGGTTAAATTAAAAATACCGGTTTTAAATCCAATAGATTTTCGGTGGCCATATTTTTTAAAAATGACTTAGCTATAAAAATGGGACGAGTAAACATGATAAACTATCATTCGTTAATCAACCAATTTTGTATCATGCAAATCCAATGTTGGTTTATTTACACATTTTGTAATTGACTAATTTCGTATACAAAGTACAAATTTTCTATCTTACTCGACCATTGTTTATGTGTGATATTTGGTTCAAGTTTGATGTTTACTAATATACTTTTGGGATATTTTTTGAGTTGAAATTGCATTTATATGGAATAACAAGGAAAATTATTCAACCCGGTTGAACCTCCCGATGCATTCCGGTTCAACTGGTTGTACCATTTTTAAACTAAATCCGATACGAGTAAAATATCAGTTTTTAAAACATTGGTTGCATCTGTGTCGATTTGTTTTGTTTTTATGTTTCTTTTGGTAATAAAAAATATATGCCTTGTAGATTTATATTTTATGTTTTTTATTTGAAAAAACCTTAAACATGCCTAAATGATTTTCGCCTACAAGGTTTGAGTTCAGGCTTGATAACTAAACGAGCTTTACTTGAGGCTCAGGCGTGCCTTGAGCTCGATAAGGTACGGCTGGTTTCATGTGTATACCAAATGTAGCAGAACGTTATATCTTACATTTTGGGTTTGATTGGTATATAATTATATATGGTTTTAAATAAGTTTAAAGAGGTATATATGAGTTCATGTTGATAAAACCACGAAGTCTCCGGCTAAAAAAACAACCATGCCATTCTACATCAATTATTCACTTATTTAGCCCAAATTGATTGATTAATGGTTTGTTTTAATAAAAGCATGAGTGATGAGAATCCACTTATTTTGCCACCTTTTACTCATAAAGGTAACCTCTATTTTTCGTTCATTCAAATAAAAACATGTTCCCTTAACTTTTCTTACAATCAAGCATATATGCCAAGGAAAAAGAATGGAAGCTAGTCACGTGGGATGTTCGTTGCATCATGCCAACACAAGCAGAGTTTCGATCTAAAACTGAGTTCGCAGTCAGCTCGTAATCAACTCAACTGTGGCTCGGTGAACCAACTTGTTTACTTTTAATTAATGATCTTATATAGCTTCATACAAGTCTCAAAATAACAAGTTAACTGCAATCTCAAATTATACAAGTCTATAGAAACACATAACTCAAACTACTGATGAAGAAGAGAATCAAAAATAAAAATTCGTCCAAGCGAGCTTCCGCCAGCTCAAACTTGGCTCAAATGTTATACATCCAAGTAGCTCGAGCTGAATTACGAGCAAACTTTAAAGAGCGAGTTGCGAAAGTTTCAAGAATACGCATGTTCAAGGTAAGCTCTATAAAACTACCAATTCATTAAAGAATTTTCACATGTAAATAATAACACTAATAAAATCAATGAACCATGTGATTTTACTCTATAATCCAGCAAATGATGCATTAATATCCCTTGGTTTTTCTTGATCATGAAACCATATTCCTGCCTTGTTAAACAAAGAAAGCACATACAATAATTCATCATTCGACAGTTTCGATGGCCTCTTATCTTCAAGTCCAGCAGTTCTAAGAATCCCAATAAGTCTTTCCTTAAACAAGTTCACATCAGTTCCCAAAATTTCGCATTCATCTTCCTCGTCGTCACTCTCGTTACAACATTCATGCTCCACAATATCTCCATTAAAGCTTGTTGCTTTTGACAGATTCAAAAGCTCTGCAACTTTTTTCTTCTGCCTGAACGTCGCACCCAACGTCTTGTTTTTCTTACCAAAACAGGTTTTAGTGAAAGCCCACCATTCATTCAGATTTACATCCGGGACTTCAGTTTTCAAACGGATTTTAACAACCGAGGAGTCGACTTTTGGCATGGGCACGAAATCCTTTTTGCTTACATTCATGACATGCTCAACATCGGCTGCCAGTTTCACATTAACCGCCAGTCTGTTGAACTCCGAGTCACCAGGATTAGCCAAGAGCCGAGTAGCAAACTCTTTCTGGAGAAGAAGAGTTGCACTTCTAAAATTGTATCCACCAAAAACCAGTTTAGCCACTAGAGGTGATGATATTCCATAAGGAATGTTTGCCACCACAAGATCAAAATCTGGAAAATCCGCCTTTAGTGCATCCTTGTGTATAATCTGCACAAAAAAAAACATTTTATAATAATTCAAAACTGACTGTAAATATTGAACTTTATTGTATAGACTACTCTAGCATCTATGCATATATCGTATTGCTGCAAAGACAATTAGCATAGAGTCTGTGAGTAGGGGTGCAAACGAGCCAAGCCACTCGCGAGCTACTCGAGATCGAATCGATAAAAAGCTCATAACGAGTCGTGCCTTATCGAGCCTGAGACTCAGATAAAGCTCATTTGGTTATCAAGACCAAGCTCGAGACTTGTATGAGAAGATCATTCAGGCTTGTCTGTATATTTACATTTTAGCTCTTTCGAACTTCTATGTACTAATTTCACTCTAAACAACTGAGCTCGATCCGAGCTTTGGCTCATTAAAGGTACTTCACACAACTACACGAGCTCAACTAAAGCTTAGGCTTGTTTATGGTTTCTCATATATAAAAACGATTAAAAATGTTAATAATCTAATTAATAACTAATACACAAGCCAAGCTCGAGCTTCAGAAAAAGAGCTCGCAAGTCGCAACCCGTCGACCTATTTCATTAAACAGTTTATAAGCAACTAAAAACAGTCAAAACAAATTCAGTGAGGCATTTCATCAAACAGTTTATGAGCAACAAACACGCACCGTCAATTTCTCATCAAACCCGCTTTCAGCAACACGAGTTTGAAGAGCCTGCACCATACGATTATCAACTTCCACTGCAACAACTTTGTTAGCAGCTTCGAGAAGCCTCATGGTCAGGTTTCCGGTGCCCGGACCGATTTCAAGAACCGTATCACCAGTCCCGACTCCGGAGTTCCTGATAATGGAATCAAGGACTCGTGGGTTGGTTAAAAGGTGTTGGCCCCAGCTTTTGTATAGCTGAAAACGATCCTCTTGATTATGATTTTGATTTTGATTTCTATTGAAATTGTTGTCATCTTCATGATCATGATGGTGTTTGTTCTTGTAAGGGGGGTGGGTGTGTTTATCATGATGAAATTGAACAGAGAGTTTGCGAAGAAAGTGACGATTGACGGAGGATTTGGCACATTGAAGCATGCTGGTTGATATGGTCGTTGAAAGTTTTGAATTTTAGTTGCGGCTATGTCTCTTATTCATTAGTCTGAACGGGAATTCGAAGCCCTTCTTCATAAGGTCTCGCTGTGTTTAAAGCCATTTACCGTCTCATTATATATATACACACATAACATATATATATATATATATATGTTGTGTGTGTATGAGAAAGTGAGAACCCCCCCCCCCCTTCTGAGCGCCAGTCTTCGTGAGCCCCCCCCCCCCCCCCGGGCAGCGCCCTACAATAGCAACCGCCCTTTCAAATACCCCCCCCCCCCCCGAGAGCGTCCATCACCTTTATTTTAAATGTTGGAGTGATGAATCTATGAAAGAGACGCATTTCTATTTATAGAAAAAGATTACGTTATTGCCTACATATTTTGAAAATATCGTGATACGCTATCAGCTGGTACATGTTTTGGCCATTCGAGATGTTCAATGCTAAAAGAATATCTTGAGAACCACATTTGCCATATGACAAGACGTCCGTGTTTGTTATCTCCATAAACCTCTGAGCGCCCATAGCGAACCGCCTTAGTAGATGTATAAACATGACTTGGCATGACACGACACGGTTATTTGTGACACAAGACATGAACATGACATGGCGTGATCCTGTATAGAAATATGTTAACGCAAAACGACATGTTTAGAAACCTATTTAAAGACACGATAATACATATAAATTGAAATAAATTTATAGATTTTTATTATTTTATTCTAAGTCATTTATAACAATTAGATAAATATGTTCATGGCATAGGATCGATCAACACTTACTATTGCAAAAGAAAACAGAATCAAAAACTCAACATGAACACCACATAAACACCGCCATCACCACTAACTGACTCGCCACCAACCAACCACCGCCACTTGAGCACCACCAACCAATTTCGACAATTGTTCTAGGGTTTCGAAGACCTCAATAATTGAGGCTTTTACTAGAAAAAAGGTTCCTAAAGGTCCGCTCCAAGGTAACAAAGATGTTTGGAACGAAAATGCTGAGTTTTCCGTAAAAAATGCGAGTTTTCTTGCCAAAAACGTTTTTTTGGCTCCTGCAACTAAATAATTATGTGATCCCATTCCTTTATGCATTTTTAAATGCAAACACATCTCACCTAATGTTTTTGTTTATTCATTTGGAACTATTATTTCATTTACTATTGTCGGTATACATAATTATCAACTCAATACTCATTTTGTTTCCTAAAGTTATTTTAATTTTTTTAATAGTCACTCGCAAAATGTTCACACGATTTCATGAGATTAGTCGCTACGAATAAGCAATCACAATTGTTAAAAATACTTATATAATACAATATTTATAAAACTACAGGAGTATATTGATTTATCTTCTTTAAATACAAAAGGCAAGAAATGGAAAAGCATGCAAAAGAATGGCTCAAAAACATTTTGCATGCCAAAGAGAATCATACGTGGATAAGGCTTGAACAAGAAGTGATGTCCAATTTTCTTTTTTATACTTGCAAACGATACTCTTCGGTCTACACATACATACAATGAAATTTATGTTTTCATGTAATTTATTATATTATCGTGAATACTAAATTAGTAATAGATTTATATAAAATTAAGGTTATAGTAATGCATAAAAAGTAATATTTTCTAAAGTAATAATAAGTTTAATGTGCAGTGTAACTTCAAACTTAGTGAATAAGTATTATATTTTTTCATGACGTGCTATAAATTATTTGTTACAAGTATTTTTTAAAGGATTTTCCAAAAGATATAATTAAGGTGTTTAACCCATATCTGGTTGACGGTTTGAAAGTTGCTGAGTTGATGGATTGAATATGCGAATTCGGGCAAACTCGTATGTTTAATCAAGTCAAAGACGTCAACTTAACCGAACACACCTAATAGTGGGTATCGAATCACGAACCATGTAGCAGATTTGTCTAGACGATTCAAACGGTTTACTAGTTATAAAAAGGTTGTAACAAGTTATAAATGCGCTAAGTCAATTGACATGTTGTAATAAAATGGTTAGACCAGTTGTAACCATTTGACAAGCCAGCTTGTTCAACTAAACAAGTTGACAGGTCGAAAATTATAACTAAACAAGTTAAATAGTTCAACTCAAACACGATTCAATCAACTAAAGTACTAAACCAGTTAAATAGCATGATACGGTCGTTAAATATGTCGGATGACATAAACTTAAAATCTGATTATCTTTTGATCGAGTGTTCGTGTAGTGTCTTAGGTGTACATTACTTCAAAATTTGTTCTTTTTTTTTTTTGAAGTACCAATGAATAAAGCCCAACTACCCGGTGTAACCCAAAGGTAAAATACGACCCTATACGCCCACAATCGCAGACAGTACTGGATAGCCAAAGCTCGCAATCTCCTATTCCGGATAAAACCTGCCGCCCAAGAGCTCTCTGCGATAAAAACTCAATTAGAATCAGGAACAAACTTGAAACCTTACAATCTCTAATACAAGGCTTCACTTCCAATACAAGACTAGTTGAGCTAAATTTCATTTGCTAAAAATTTGGTTACTATGATGGCTTTTGATAAATTGTTACCTTAACATTTTATATTTAAAAATTAACTTATAGTACTTTAATGTATGGTTTTAATCACATTCCCTTGATTGGAGTGTGATTTAAGAAAGGTACGGAAATCGCGCCACCAAATAATACCTCGGAGGGAATATTTGGCGCTGTTAAATCTAACGGTCATTAACCATTATGATGGTTTTGACTACCGACACTAACGGTACGTTCCGGTAACGGAAATTGGTGGATGATAACGTTTTCTGGCGTTTTAAACGACGACTTAACCATGTTCGTTCATGGACTCATGTCCTTTTGTTTCTAGGCCGCAATTATTAAGCCCATGTGACACCATTCTTTTTTTGTATTTATGTAGGACCCACGACCAACCACAACGTCAACCACTCTTCATGTGTTAATGTCACGTGACACCTCTTTTCTTTTTCTTTAATTTTGTGTTATTTGCAAATTTAGACCATAGTTGACGCAGTTTATGTATTACACACAATCAGCTTCATGAGGTTAATAAAAACCTAATATTTAAGAAACAGTTAGGGTCACCCTTTGATTTGGCAATTCGGTTTATTGGCTTCCACAGCAACAAAACCACCAACCATTATGATTGAGAAATCGGTTTGTAATTTTAGGTCTACTACTCGAATACTCGACGATTATTGTTGGTCTCAAACATTGTTATTGTTATGGCTGTTGTGTATACCATTCCCCAAAACTAAAAATAAAAATAAATTAAATTAGCTATAACGCTATAAATTGACCAACTTTTTTTTTCCAACTATATATTTCTACTGGATTTTCACTCTCATTTACTTACATAAATTCCAAAAAATCAAAGGTTGATCGAAAGGCGGTTCTATCCCAAAATCAATCGACGCAACAACCTCCATTTCAACGTCCCCAATATTACCCGCAATATTCTCAAGGGGACCAAACATGCACACCAGATCATTTCACCTTTCTCGCACAAGAACAACCATTTAGCCTGTTTGCATCTTGTTACCAAAACCGACCATACTGTAACCCGACCTGTAATGAAGGAGACAGCTCCTAGTTTTTGGTGGCGAAGATGAGGGAAAAGATGAAGAACAACAACAAGATAATGATGAAGAAGAAGATTAACAACCCGAAAAGAAAAGGAAAATTCAAATCTCGGTGGTTCATAAGCATTGGAATAACGATCAAGAAATTGTTTTATGACATGCTTGCGTTCAAGTTTATAAAGACCCTAAGTCAGAAATCAACAAACGCACAACAGGTTTTGGGGATGAGGGCTTGATCATTACAAGAAGCTAGTCGGTGAAACAACCGAACGATTCACCAAATATATTTAAAATGGGGCATTTTAAAAAGGAAGGCATGTTTGTTTGGCAGATAATTTTAATCATTATCAAAACAAGTCAACAAGGGATACTTAGTTTAAATTAAAGTTTAAATCATTGTTATCCTAACATATAAGACGGTTAGAAATTAAGACCTACTTAACGACTAACACCCATATATATACATGTCATTTATCATATGCTTTTAGATCAATAATTTTAAGAACTTCCAATGGAGATAAAAAAAAAACAAGAAAATTAGAGTTCAAAACACAAAAATCTTCTTATAATTTGTGTGTATCAAAATTCGTCATATGTTTTAACCTTTTTTTTATTTAATTGTATGTTTACAAACATACTCTTTAGCTCTTTTTTGTATACATAACCAATTTAATGATTTGCCTTACCAAAGCACTTCTAGTCCAATGGTATCTTGATGGTGGAATAAGACTTAGTGACCATAAGGTCCTGGGTTCGAATCTAATAAGATGGGTTTTTTCTTAAATATTGAGTTTCCTCCTGAATTAGTGGCTTGGTGGTGGATATGATCGCGTGGTATCACTGGTGGCCCGATGATACTCTAGTGATCCAAATTAGTCGTTCAAAAAAAAATGATCTGCGTTAGCACATGCGTTGACCATCGCGGGTACCGAAAACAATGCATACAGAAGTCAAGACATAATCATTACAACCATTAAATATTATATATGTTTTGACAGTTGACACAGGAAAGAAGGTGGCGTTCTCGTAGGAGAAAAGGTACCAAAACCTCTTTATCATCTAGAGAGGGACGTCCTATGCTTCAAAATCCTGAAACAACACAAGATTTGGCGAGACACTCCTCCTCCTCCTCCTATCACCTATGAGTGATATAAGTGACAAGCAATACTGTAATAATACCCAAGTTCGTTAGCTATAAGTATTTCCACTAAATAGAAGGGATAGATACATTTACTCACATATAATATATAATATTTCTCTTAGGGTAATATTACTTAATTTACTTTCATGTCAAACTTGATCACAAACCCCTAATCCAAACATAGATTTGGATCAAATTCTAAAATAGATATTTTTTTTCGAAACAGTTTCTAAAATTAAGCTTAATTACTTGTCTTTGTTGTCGCACATGTAGTTGCATAATCTCACAAGTCATAATCAATGTTCGGCCCTTGTAACTCCGTGGCTCCATTTGTCATGTGTTAGACATCAACCAAACTTTAGGCCTTGGGTGGGGCAATAATTATATCTAGAAACACATCATTTTCGTTTAAATATTGATGGATAAGTATTTATATATGATGTCATTTCATACTTTTAGTACAATTAACACTCATTTTATGTCAATATCAATCTACTACCCTTTTTAACAGTTAGAGTCAACGAGTAACAAAAAACAATAAAGTAAGAAATAAAAACTATACATGCAAATGACAGCTTGTAAAATAGTTTAATGGTCAGTACATTTTCACTTCATAGATAGGCTTTCTTCACCTAAGGAGAATATGAATATGTGTGTATCATTCTTCTCTTATAATATTAGCTCCAAAGTAAGTTGTAAGTTGTAACTCATGTGGTTATAAGTCTTTAATTTAGTTATGATTTCAAGTGTAATATCTTTAGTTTTATAATAAGATTTTTCTTCTAAATAGAGCCAGTCGAACTATATCTACACCAAACAAAGAAAATGACACTAACCAAAACAAAACTATTTAAATCTACTAAGTATCAATAGTAATTTAAGGGGTCAAAATAGAAGAAAATAACGACATAAATAAAACTTATACCTTCTTATTAAATTTGTCTCAATCTTGTTAAAATGATATTAATTGTTGAGAAAAGTAAGAAGACAAAATGATGGTGCAAGGGGTGATCCCATGAAGTTAGTTAGTTTTCCGTTACAAGGGATGAGGAGATATTGATGATAATGATTGTATTGTTGGAACTAAAATGATAAGCCATGATCAAAGCATGTTGGTTTGTTTTTGAACATAAATAACGGTATTTTTATAACATAATTATCAACACTTGTCTAAGCTTTTTCAATATGTAAACATCCTAGTGTAATTATTAAGTTTTTTTTCTCTAATATGCTCATGAATGTTTAAGTTTTCCATTTTCTTTTTTAAATTAAATTTCTTATTAAACTCAAAACGATTACAATAAAGTGACAGACAAACAGGTAACAAGTTGCGCCGCAAACCTCTTTTGAATAGCAAAGCCAATGCTACTAAAACGAAAAATTCAATCATATTTTGAAACTTAGGATTTTAAACTTAGTCTCAATTGTTTATTAAAATTTGTTATCATCTTCATACTAACTTTAAATATTTGAAGATACAAACTTCGTTAAATAAATATAAAAAAGCAATAATAAGGTAAAGAAAAGAAAAGGAAATTAAGGCGGGAACTGTCCGAAATTTGCGGTGACTAAAGATGGTGGAAAGAACACTAAAGGGTCAAACATATCAGCTTTTGACCTCGACTCTCTTCTCCAAGGTTTCTCGATTTAATTAAAGTATTAAACTAATAATAAATCTACATTTATCGTTTATTTGTCTTCTTTTATCCTTATCAAATGAATAAACAAGACAATATGATCGAACATTCCATTTTGAACCAATTAAATGTCACATAAGTTACACTTGAAGGTATATTTATTTCATACTAAGTAACTGAATTAAACGTAATTTATATAAGTTAAATTTGGTATTTGCCTTATATGGTTTGATGTGCTTGACATGTTTACTTTTATTTTTTTTTTAGTTTTAGTTTGAGACAAATTTGAACACGGGTTTTCCATTGACTTCGAGGACATGATCGATATAGGAATTTTTAGAGGGCGTATATGTTTGTCTTAGTTTGTATGCTTGGTCTTACCCTTTTGTGATTCTTTGTTGCTAGTTAGCAGTTATTATGTAGGTGGTACGCGATTCTTATATCACGATCTCCCTTTCATTTTCTCTTTTGCTACTAATATATATTTTATATTATTTATGCTTTACATGTTTAAAAAAAAAAGAACAAAAATTGTTGTCCATTTTATCTGGAGGTCTCATTGTAAACAAACGATATCTAGATAAAGGTGATGATTGCACTTATTTCACTAACTTATGTACATGTGAGATTTTTATTGGATACGTTTGTTTGTTATTTTCCATTGCTCACTGGATGGTACAGAAACAAAAAGAACCAACCGGGCGCGGGGGGGGGGGGGGGGTAATGAGGTGGCAGTCTGCTTGTTCAGTACCGGCTGGAACACCACTGCTTCTGATGTTTAAATAGGAGTTAAGACTTGTTTAAAATTATAGTTAGATCAATGGGATATGAATTTTTAAAAGAGTGTTTGATATTGAAATTTAAGAGCTTGAAAGTAATTAACCATAGCATTTGAAAAGGTGGATGTCATAAGCATGCATTGGTTTCAGGTCACTTTTAATTCTATCATCAAAAACCATTATATGGGTGACTCATTACCATGGATGAATTGTTGAATATATGATTCATTTCCATGGATGAACTTAGAGATAAGGAGATGAATGACTTATGGTTTGAGGATAGAATCTTATGTTTTGGTTACATTGTACGAAAGACATGAAAAAAAAGATAAGAGCATACTCTCTTGTTTGTATACACACTTATATACATTTTATTGCAAACATCTCACATTCTCATTTAATTCCACAAATCACAAAATAGAAAACTCTAAACAAGTAGGTAAATTATGACAGTATTTTTTTTACGTCAATTGTATCATGAGAAGTCCGTTATAAGAGATGTATCAAAACACATATTTCGTTTAGCATGTTTCTTCTTCTACTATTTGAATCTAGCTACACTACAAGTTAGTTTTGAGTACACGTGATAATGTGGATTTGTAAGATGTTAATCGAGTAGTGAAGCTTAATCTTTGTATGAATATATAATGTTAATTTTAATCTTTTATTAGATTGTATTTATTGGGTTTAATGTTTATTATGCTCGATTAAAGTTAGTTATGGTGATGGTAGTCTCTAGTGGTTGATGTTTGGTGAATAACGTCTATTTTTCTTGATCTATCACTCTATTATGTCTCTTTAGTGGTTGATAATCGGTGATGGTAATTGAAGAACTAGAAGAACGTTAAGACAAGCACTCATTAAGACCATTGACTATGCACATCAACACATAATCTAGATATATAACTTGCAATGGTAATAAACATTAATAAGTTAATAACTAATAATAATATGTATAAGTTAAAATTTAAATAGTATTATAAAGTGTAGTAAGCCATTCCCACTTTGATGGAATGACTAGGTGGTTAAGGTGTAAAATAGGAGGTTATAGGTTCGAACCCTATAGAGTGAAAAAAATTGATTTATTAAAAAAATTGATTAAGTGTATTGCGCATTCTTAATATTTTTTTACAATGACAGGAAACTTTTACAAAAACTACATAATATTGAAACAATTTATAAGAAAAGATCTGTATTTAAGTTTGATACATTTTTAAAAAAGAGTTGTATTTTTTAACAGATAAATAATTTTACTAAAGTATATGGTTTCTAAAAAAAATAAAAGATATTACATAAAAATTATCCAAATATGATGTGGAAATTACATGAGACATTATATAGGTTGAGATGTCACACAACACTTACATTATCCATCCATGTAAAGTGTCATGTAATTATGTAAACACCAAGATGCATGTTATATAGATTTTTTGTTAGTTTTCATTGACTACGTTAAAAAACCAAAATTTTAAAATTTTCAATCTCTTTAAAATTTTTGGAAAACATAGAAAAAAAAACTTCTTTCTCATTCTTTATATCTTTCTTTACAAGTTTATCCATAAATTATATGAATTATATATATAGGTAGTGGGTTAAATAACGATTTCTTATATTTATCAACTCACTATTCATTCCTAATTCCTTATAATTTATTTGTGAGGGGAAGAGAGAAACAATTGTAAAAGTTAATTAAATGGGCTGTATTAAATCGAATAAAGATGAACTATGGAATGTGAGTTTTTTAAGAGATGAACAAAAAATTAAAGGTTAAAATTAATTTTTAGTTAAATTATATAGATAAAGATAAGGGGGTGTTTGGGATTCTTTATTTACCTCCTTATGACTTATATAAATTATAAGTTATAAGTTACAAAAGTTAACTTTTTCAAACATCTTATAAGTCATAACCTATGAGTTATAATAAGAAAGTAAAATAAGAAATCTCACACACCCTCTAAATAATGAAATGTGAATGCTTTAAATATTTGGGGTTGGATAAGAGCCGAATACTCATTAGGTACGTTTTACAAAACTTAGGTTTTTGATTTTAACTTTTAGACCCTGTAGAATAAAACCAAACAAACAATGGAACACAAACCTAAAACAAAGGATCAAATCAGTTATTCCGATTTCGGTCGTATGAAAACATTTTTGTTTTCTTAGTTTATAAAGCCATGCATATTGATCATACATGTGAGATAAAAACTCACGTGCGACAGCTGGGAGGTTGCTAAAGCACGTTGAACGTGAATGGTTTCACATGGTTTCCAACACCAAAGAAACAAAACAAATATCGTATTACATAACTTTACCAAAAAACAAACATTGGGTACAGCTTTTAAAGCACGCAGTACAAGCATGCTTGCGTGAAATAAAAAACAACTTTTAACCGCTTTCTAAAAAGTAAATTTTCATAGATTTCTAACCCCCTTTTAATTATGTTTCTGATTGAATCCTATGCATTTTAATTATAGGTTTCCATGTTAAATTAGTTTTGATTTTTATTGTTTTGTATGTTGTTTTTTCAACATTGCCTTAGGTGTGAATTGGCGTGGACACACAATCCAGTTTAAAACCTAAATCGGGTTTGGGTTGAAACCGGTTCGGTTTGGTTAACAAAAGTCAAAACCTATTTATGATCGGTTTCGGTTCGAGTTGAAATCGGTTTTTTACTATGTTACAATCAGTTTCAGTTTGGCTTTTGTTAGTTTCAATTCGGGTTTTGACTGGTTTTTGGCTGGCTTCAGTTCGGTTAACCGGTTTTGGTGGAGAAAATTACAAACCAGTTCTGAACCTACGGTTTCAATCAGTTACATACCAGCTTTTACATAATCGGCTTCAAACCGCTTTTGTTTCGGTTCGACGTCCGGGTCGGTCCTGTTAACCAGCTCTTTTGCCTACCTCTACAACTTAGTGCACACAATATCGAGACAGATACAGGAAATGTTTGTATTGGGACGCAATGCGGATCGGCGGTGGTAATAGAGTGACGCAACGCGAGAATATGAGAAGTCGGAGCAGTATTTGGGAGATAGAAATTGATTCCCGATGGCAGGATGGATTTAAAAATCAAAATTAACCAATCAGGATTAGATTTTAATTGGTTTGAGACTTATGCTGAAGTTTTAAAGGGAAGATATTTAGACTAAGACAAGCTAATCGAGCTATTTATACACTATAAATTAGGCTGGACACTACAAACTAAGGTCAGACGGTGGGCTAGGCGGGCTTTAGCCCACCCTCCTGTAACAGTGTATCAACCTCTGAATAACACGTAGTACGAAAATAAGAAAATAACAACAATCACGGCACATAAGTGTTACGTCGTTTGTTCCTGGTGGGGCCCCTGAATTCGTGAGCTGCAATTATAAAAACAACGTATATATAGAGATAAATCTAGGGTTAACAATTTAACGAACAAGAAACAAATATGAAACTGAGCCCTTGTTCTCATTGTCGCCAGTTTGAGCCCAAACTCAAAACCGGGTGAAAATCTTCACAAATCCTAGCATATTGTCCTCAAATGAGAAATACTATATGTAAAATATAGAAATTAAGCAAAAGTAAGGTGGAGTAAGTAAGGATGATCACGTTGCGTACGTCGTTTTGCCATTTTGGAGTTTTCGTGTCACCGCCAATCTCATTGATTGATAACCAATGGAAGATCGACACTACTTTCTATTGTACCCAAAAACATCTTATAATATTAAAAGGTAAGTAGAAATTCGTTTTTACAACTCTTTTCAAGCGTTATTTAGCTTTAACTCTATAAAATTTAATATCATTGATTTGAAATTTTTATAACAACTCTTAAGTATTTTAAAAACATGACTGTCTTAACATAACCAATATTTATGACAAAGCTAAAGGCTATTAGACATTAGATTAAATGGTCTTTTCCTACAATATTTTCTTGATTTCTATTTTGTAAAAAACGCAAAATCGTTTAATCCAAATTTAAAAAAAAAAACGCATTTGTCGACTTTAAAAATGGAATTACATATTTAATTTGTTAATTTTGTAAATAAGTCCATATCATCATATTTAATTTGTTAATTTTGTAAATAAGTCCATATAATGAGACTTTCCCGTTACCAATCACCATGACACCATCCGCTCTCCCATCCATACCCATTACTACGCTTTTACATAAAGGGGAAGAAGCAACCCATCTTTTTTCACCATTATTAAAGTATTAATTATTCTTTTTCTTCTTTAGATCATCCTAAATAGGCGGTTTTTTGGAGCCGTCCATGCTACACGTGGGTGTAGAGGAGAGAGAGACGAGATACAATCCAATGTGAACGAATGAGCTAGGATGAATTTAGTGACATGAGGGGATATATAAAGGAGGGAGAGGGGGTCGCCAAAACACGTCGAAGCAGTCCTATGCACCGGTGTTTTTTGAACTTGCCATTAACAATGCTCCTAGTTGACAAAGTTTCGAGTAAAAATTTATACACCTTGCTACATTTCTTTTTTCCCCTAAAAAAACATGTATCAGTTAATAAATATTTTAAAAATTCCAAATTTATACTAACGAGTACGAGAGATGAAAGTAAGTCACGTTCAACTATTTCAAAAGTCTTATGATATCTATTGTTTGTGAACTATTACAAAATTTTAACGAGTCAAGCTTGAATCAGACTTGGGCTCGGCTCAATGAGAATCCCATCCGTACTGTAAGCTTTGATTATGATGTGAAAATTGCCTAGAAGCAAACATGACCAATCTTCATGATAAGTTAAAGAAGGCAATTGCCTGGGAGAAGGGATTTTAACAATGATATATCAGAAATGGAAAAGAGAGCCTACAAAAAGGTTATGTTTAAAGAGACATGGATCCAATGTAAATATGTAATCATCAAATATGTTTACTGCAAACCTTTTAAACATAGCTAGTCTGTATATAAGTTTTAATGTAATTAATATCTATAGAATTACTTTATTTATAAATGTACATACACAATTTAATTATAAGTTTATTTAAATCAATTACATTTTTAAAACGTAAACTATTTATTTATAACATTACATAATATTTTATAATTATTCAGCTATTTAAGGTAATCAACTATGGAACATATTAATAATGTATATAAACTCTTATTTAACAAATATAGTTTCACATTTAACATTGGAATGCTTTAAACATCGGGAAGATTCCCAAAATAAGTATTTATGAAAACAAATTTATAGTTTTAGGTACAATTTGCAAGAAATTTCAGAAATACGTATTATAAACTAGTCGTGACGAGTAGTTTGTAGAACTAATTAGAACTTGCCACGTGCCCTTAAACTAACCGTAACGAGCACGTTCACTAATATTTACTCGTCACGACTAAATAAGTTTCATGCCTCGTAATCAACACCCACGAGTAATTAATAAGTCATTTAGTCACGACGAGTAAATTATAAGGTTAAACTAGTCGCGAAGAGTAGATTATAAGATTAAACTAGTCGCGACGAGTTAACTACTAATAAATTACTCGTGTAAGGAATGTAAACCGGGTAAACTAGTCGTCGCGACTAAAGGACTTATGAAGTACTCGTGGGCGTTGATTACGAGGCATGAAACTTATTTAGTCGTGACGAGTAAATGATTGGTGAACGTGTTCGTTACGGTTAGTTTAAGGACACATGGCAAGTTCTAATTGGTTTTTACAAACTACTCGTCACGACTAGTTTATAATATCTATTTCTGGAATTTCTTAGAAGTGAAAAGCTTATTTTAGGAATTTTCACTTAAACACCAACATGATATAGTTAGATAATTTCATGTTTAACAAAGGTCGCCCAAGCTTTAGGGGTATCAAGGTGTTAAAATAAGCCGTTCTGGTGAGAGTTGAAGTTTTCTATGGGCATGATATTGATTTATTTCCATTTTGGAAAAAAAAATCGAAGCTAATTATTATTTTATAAAGAAAAATCATAATACACATGATATTTGTAGTTGAAAAAATGATTTTTTTTTGTTCAATCAAAGTAAAATAAAGACACTTCTTTGTAAGTAGGAAATACTCTAGTACAATACAATATACAAAAATAAAATGAAAACAACTATAAAATACATTTTTATATAAACAAAATTTGATTCAAATCATAACGTTGAATGATGCTCTAGCTAGTAGTTACAATATCCTCAACCGCAAAAATTTATTCATCATCATCCTACTCAGTATATTTCATCAATAGCAAAGCTATGATAAGGTCTGAGGAGGGTAAATGTAGACAACCTTACCTCTACTCCATAGGAATAGAGAGACTGTTTCCAGTTAGACCCCCAGTTAGATAGTGGTTTTGCATCAAGCCTTGGACATAAGACACATAACACTCAACCATCAGGAACCCAACCGATTGGTGCATGTACCCTTGTTTTTCGGCTATCAACGCCACCACATGATGTCTGATTAACCTTTTGCCACTTTTAATGCAATTTCACTTTTGCCCACCCAAAAGGTCCACACATATATGCATTATATGTGTGCACCGTAAACAGGGCAACAACCGCAAAAATTTATTGAATGAACTTATACAAAAAGTGAACGAAAATAACTATAAAATAATTTTTTTTTATGTAAACAAAATTTAACTCAAACCATAATATTCAATGATGTTCTAGCTTGTAGCTACTATGTCCTCAACTGCAACAATTTATTGAATGAACTTATACAAAAACTGAATGAAGATAACTACAAAATACTTTTCTCTATCAACAAAATTTGATTCAAACCATCATATTCAATGATGTTCTAGCTGGTAGCTACCACGTGCTCAACCGCGACAATTGAATGAATTATTTTGTTGAGTGTTGGCCAAGGTTTCATACTTAATATGTATCATTTTAGATTTCAAGCCTTTACAAAAGAAAATGTATGTTTCTCAAGCTATAACAACCAGAACGATATATATCGTCTAAGATGACTCACATTATAGACCAAAACTGTAACTTGACATTACCCCAAAAGTTAAATAACACATAACTATAAATATCTACATATCTGCATATACTAATAAACAAAAATAATGAGGATGATACATCATAATCACATTCAATTGTAACTTTAATTGCTCTCATATTTTCTAACTAGAATGGTGGCTCGTGTTACACACGAGTGTATATTTTAAATGTCATATATATATATCACAAGAATTCTTTATCTTGTTCTCTGCAAAACCACTAGATGTAGGAAAATATGTATAAATGGTGTGAATGAGAAACTTTATAAATATACAAATAATTGAATTGTTAAAATAATAGTCATACTAAAAAGGGGAACACAAAATTAGTTATAAATAATTAGTTGTAGTCAATATCGGTTTTTAAATCATTTGAAAGAAAATTGTTGGTTATAATTCTTGAAAACATTAATACGTGAATTATGTGGCAATTCTATATATGGAAACTGAATGACTTGGAAGCCTACGTGGACATGTTAGTTGAAGAACATGTGGACATCTTGTTTTGCTTTAATGGTATAGTAAGATAAGATATCTATTCTCATTAATCCATGCTATCCATGTTTCATGGGCTTAATTGATATGACCCATTAATTGTAACCCATATGAAAAAAGGGACATTTACATATTTCCCCTTCCTAAACTTTGAAATTACATATTTTCCCAAACCATGTTTAAAGAACATTGTACATTTTGCATTAAAAAATTATATTTTGGGGAAATATGTAATTTTAAAGGTTTAGGAAGAGGAAATATGTAAAAATCCAAAAAAAAATAAAATATTTAATGCAATCTAAATCAAACAAACTTTTACCAACCCGTTACATCTAATTTTACCATTAGATTACTATTAGATATAGAAAGTTTAACCAATGCATTTATTTCTTTTGCTTTTGACACTTTGGTTTCCTCGTGCCTGAAGCCATGGAGTTACTTACCCGTGTTCAACGGGTCATGCATAGTAATGTTATGACTCCAAGATCAGCAAGTGTAGTTTTTAAAAGATTGAGTTTGCGATTCAAAAAGGGGTAGCGGCGCAGCTTGTTGCCCGCTTGCCTTCTGTTTCGATCTAATTTAATTTTTAACTGCTTTATGTATTAAACCAAACAGTGAATTATTAAATTAGTTAAATAATGATTTACGAACTATTATCATATGATAATTCGTGATATGTGTTTATAATAAATATTTAATTATGTGTGTACTTCAAATTTCGTTAAATAAATACAATATGTATAATCTTACAATTTATAAAACTCCATTTAACTTACATTCGTATTGATTATATA